>NW_012103332.1:535557-610139 GCF_000951045.1 Mandrillus leucophaeus | reverse complement strand
TGCCTCAGCCTCCTGAGTAGCTGGGACTACAGGCGCCTGCCACCACGCCTGGCTAATTTTTTGTATTTTTAGTAGAGACAGGGTTTCACCATGTTAGCCAGGATGATCTCGATCTCCTGGCCTTGTGATCTGCCCGTCTCGGCCTCCCAAAGGCGTGAGCCACCGCGTCTGGCGAATTCTTAAAGGATGACACAATTGAGAGAGACTAGCTTGTTGGGCAGCTCCTGGGACCAGTAGGAGGGTTTTTCTAACCCACTCTTCTCCAGGGTTATAATCTGTTGAGGGTCCCTGCTTTATGGTGATGTCCTCAGTTCTAACTCCCCACCATGCATGGGCCTCAGGCCTTGTCTCCTGACCTCAGCTGGCCCATGAACACCCCAGCCTTTAAGTTACCAAAGCCTACCCTCTAATCCCTGCCCCAGGGCAGCCACAGGTAAGCTCATGTGGATTGCTCTGGTTGTCAGTTCCTGTCACTCCTTTGTGCCCTGCAAGTTTCCTTTATTTGACTTTATGAACTTAATTCTGCATTTAATTAAGTTTTGCTTGTTTTTCTTAAGCACATAGCAGAAGGATTTTCAGGTTTTCTGATCCACCCACTACGCTGCTAGAAACCCACTTGATTCCCTGTGTCATCATCAGTGTCTCTTGACAGGATTAATTTAAGTCTATCAGCATCAGACTCACCTGGGAAATGTGTAATTAATAAAATGTATATTCTCTGGTTTCACCCCAGGACTCTCAAATCACACTCTTGGGAATCTGGAACTTTCATTTTAACAAATGCCCATGGTGATTCTGATGCACACGTAAGTGTGTGAGCCACTGTCCGTCTGAGATTCAAGTTACTGAATTAACCCAACACCCATTTATGAAACACCTTCTGTGCCCCCGGCACCACTCAGGCTTCATGGAATGCAGACATGAGTAAGATTATTTGTTTCTTTCAAGAGCTTTATAGCATAGGTCAGGGGCTGGCAAAGTTTTTCTGTAAAGGGACAGATAGCAAATATTGGAGGCTTTGCAGGTCACGTAATTTCCTTCACAAAAGCTGCCACAGACACTATGTAAACAAATAGGTGGGGCTGTGTCCCCAAAATTTTATTTAAGAAACAGGTGGTAGGCCAGGCATGGTGGCTCACACCTGTAATCTCAGCACTTTGGGAGGCCAAAGTGGGCAGATCATTTGAGGTCAGGAGTTTGAGACGAGCCTGGCCAACGTGGCAAAACTCTGTCTCTACTAAAAATACAAAAATTAGCCAGGTGTGGTGTCAAGTGCCTATAGTCCCAGCTACTCGGGAGGCTGAGTCAGGAGAATCACTTGAACCCAGGAGGCAGAGGTTGCAGTGAGCCAAGATTGTGCCACTGCACTCCAGCCTGGGTGACAGAGCCAGACCCTGAAAAAGAAAGAAAGAAAAGAAAAGAAAGAAAAAAAGAAAGAAAGAAAGGAAGGAAGGAAGGAAGGAAGGAAGAAAGAAAGAAAGAAAGAGGTGGTGGCCTGGCTCACCTGTGGTTTGCCCACCTCTGGTGGAGCTAAAAGAAACATGCCAGAGAAAGGATCCTAATGCAAGCAGTTGCTAGGGCGGAGGTGTGCGAGAGGTTTGGGAACCAGAGAAGGAGGTCGAACCTGCTGGGGCTGTCGGCAAGCCTTCCCACGTGAGCTCCCACTGGAGATGAGCCCCAAGGGGCCATCCATCACTGGATGTTTAGGTGTTTCCATTCCTTGCTGTTATAAACAGTAAGAACAAACCACCTTCCACTTTGTAGGCTGGTCTGATTCTTCCCTTAGCCTGAAGGCACTGTCAGGGCTTTGGTAGCCCATTTGCAGGGTGCCTTCTAGAAAGTTCATACCACCTTCACACCCTCCAGGAGCATACACTGGGGCCCTCCACCCTCATCAACACTACGTTGCTAACTCGTTTAATTTCTAAAACCAATAACAAATATCAATTCATGGAAAGAGTCAGTGATATGGTTTGGCCATGTCCCTACACAAATCTCATCTTGAATTGTAACTCCTACAGTTCTCACATGTTGTGGGAGGGACCTGGTGGGAGGTAATTGAATCATGAGGGCTGGTCTTTCCCATGCTATTCTCATGATAGTGAATAAGTCTCATGAGATCTGATGGTTTTATAAAGGGGAGTTCCCTTGCACAAGCTCTCTTCTGTCGTTGCTGCCATGTGAGACATGCCTTTCACCTTCTGCCATGATTGTGAGGCCTCCCCAGTCATGTGGAACTGTGAGTTTATTAAACCTCTTTCTTTTGTAAATTGCCCAATCTCAGGTATGTCTTTATCATCAGTGTGAAAACAGCTAATACAATTAGTCTGATCTTTAATTACAAAACTAAGAACGTAGACTGGACAACCTTGCTTGCCTTATTTCCCTGAGATATTCCAGTTTTTATTTCTTCATATTGGGCAATGAAGACTGTATATTTTTGGTAGCTTGAAGGGTTTTCCTGGGTTTGGGTGTGACTCCTCGGAGCGTGGCTTAGCAGGAAGGTCTACGTCCAATCTCTCTTTTGCTGTGTGAGCACAGCAGTCCGCCAAGGCCACTCCACTCAGCAATCAGCCTTTTCCACTGTGGCTAAATGCGCATCCACATCAGTAGAGAGGAGGCCCTGAAGAGCACGTTTGATCTTAGTGGAAAGCTGGCCCAGGCTGGCATTTTGACATTTGGAAACAGTGAATACAATTACCCATCTGCAGACCAAAAGGGAATTTTTTTTCCCCCCTTAAAGGGAATTGAAGGTATTTTGCCCTGTGGTAGTTTCTCTCTTAAGAGGCCCCTTCTGACTTGACTAGTGTGGAGAATCTTCTTCCAGATTTAATTCAGAAGAGTGTGCTCCAGGAAGAGAGGACAGGCTAGTGCCTGAAGTTCCGTCTTCCTCTGGAGTTGACCTTTTAATGAGAGAAGGGTGGAAGGCAGACCAGTGTGAGCCACACGCCCTTTACAGTTGGCTCTCTGCTGTTGCAGACATCGTTTCCTCTGTCTCTAACCTCAGCCCTTGAAGAATGTGTGGTTATTTCATCATCAGCAAGTGGGGAGAATGAGGTCAGACTTCATGTAATTGTCCAAGGTTCCACAGCCAGCCATGTAGAGCTGGGACAGGAAGTCAAGGTTCTTGCCTTCAAATTCAGTTCTTTTCCCGCTTGTTGTGTTTCTCAAAAATGTGTATGCTGTAGTCCTAACCTCCAGTACCTCAGAATGTGACCTTATTTGGAAATAGGTTCATAGCAGATGTATTTATTAATAATTAAGATCAGTTCATACCAGAGTAGTGTGGGCTGTAAATCCAATGACTGGTGTTCTTCTTCTCATTATTTTTTATAGATAGAGTCTTGCTTTGTTGCCCAGGCTGGAGTGCAGTGTCATGATTACAGTTCACTGCTGCCTCAAACTTCTGGGCTCAAGCAATACTCCTGCCTCAGCATCCTGAAATTGGTGTCATTTTTTCAAAAAGCCAAGCTGGGCACAATGATGGGTGCCTGTGGTCTCAGCTACTTAGGAGGCTGAGGTGGGAGGATCACTCAAACCCATGAGTTTGAGACCAGCTTGGGTAACACAGCAAGACTCTACCTAATAAAAGTCACACGGAGAGACAGGGGCACACACAGAAAGAAGACAACGTAAAGACACAGGAAGAAGACGGATAGTCATTTACAAGCCAAGGAACTCCTGCAGCTACCAGGAACTGAAGAGAGGCATGGAGTGGATCCTCCCTCACAGCCTCCAGAAGGAACCAACCCTCCCAACACCTTGCTTTTCAACTCTTAGCCTCCAGAGCTATGAGACAATAAATTGCCACTGTTTAAGCCACCTGCTCTATGGTTCTTAGTTACAGCAGTCCAAGAAATGAATCTACCACTCATCATAGTAAATACATTATAGTTCTTAAGACAATATAATTTATTGAGTGTGTGGCAATAGAATTTATGGAGACTTGTGTTCTCTCTCTGTCCCAAACATTCTAGAGCAGAGATGGCTAACTGCTCTTCAGTACACATTCTCCTTCCTTTTATTAAGAGAAACAGCCTCCCCGATTTTAATAGCCAGAGACTATGTTTCCTGGCTTCCCTTGCAGTAAGATACGGCCATGAGACCATGTTCTCACCAGTAGAATATGAGTGGAAATGTTCTGTGCCAATTTCAGCAACATTTTCTTAAATGAAAATTGTTTGCCTTTCAATTTCTCTCTCTTTACCCTGGTTGCAGCCTGGAATGTAATCATGGATAGCCATGGATGATCAGCTTCCATCATGTGGTCATGGAACAAGATGGAAGGAAGCTGGGGCCCTGAGTGACCCGTGGAGCAGAGGCCTTTGCCCACCCTGGGCTGCCTGATTTCCCCTGGACTATCATGAGACAGAAGAAAAAACTTCTATCTATTTGAACCACTGTGTTTTGGGAACCTTGGATTAGAGCAGCTTAGCCTTCGTACGCTAACAAGGTGTATGTATCTGCTCTTTGTTGCTTTTGTAGACAGTTGTGTTATAAGCCTGAATGCAGAAGTTGTCCCCCAGACTACTGGATTTGCTGCCTTTTACAACAGGTTCATTGAAGTATAATTGACATACCATGAACTGCACATAGGTAAAGTATACAATTTGATAAGTTTTGACATATGTATATACCTGTGATATCATCACCACAATCAAAATAATGAACATATTCAACCCCTTGAAAAGTTTTGACTCACTGTTTTTGTTTGTTTGTTTGTTTGTTTTTCCAGAAGCTTGAACTCTGATGGGAAGGTGAGAGAAAGAAGTGCTTTTGGAAGCATTTGGAGGAAAGAGAGAGACCTTGAAGCTGGGAATGGGGCAAAGGTTGTGAATTATAAAAGACTGGGAATCTGTACCTCCTTCCTTGATGACACCCAAGAGAGTGATGTTTTGTGGACTATAATTTATATCTACTATGTATATGAACTCATGTCACCCTCATAGTGTCTCTTGAACTTAGAGGACTGGCAAAAGCTGGAAGGGGTATGATTTTCATTATATCAAGTCTACTGAGGGCACTGGAGAGACAGGTATCTCTCTATTCTTAGGTCTTGATTAAGAGAAGAGGTGGAGAGATTACAGTTTATGCCTTTTAGCTTTTTACCCGCATTATGAGTTCACCTATGTTAAGAACTATACAGGGGCTGAGATTTCTCCCTACTTGCAAGCTAACAAGTGAGCCCATCACAATTTCCTGGATGCTTGCAGAAGACATGAGACTCTTGGATTACAGACAAAGGACAGTATACTACTGACTAGATAGAAGTAGGCAGAATATCGTAATTTTCTTGTGCAATTCCCCGAGCCCTGATTTCCATAAGGTGACAAGAGGAGGGGCAGGTGATGCCTACACAGCTTGCATTTTAGGTGAGGAGTCCTGAGCTTAGGCAACTGAAGTCTTTAATAATCTGCAGTAAACTTTCATCCTCTTTGTTTTGGAAAGAAACACTATCTTTATCTTCCAACATTGTGAGCAAATCTACCCTTTGTTCTGGAATAAGACACTCTATAGTCTCAGGCTGTTTCTTTACCAACAGCAACAAGTTAGTCTTAAACAAAGGAACCTCAGTGCCTCACTTTCAAGACAATCAAGATTATTTCCCAACATTCTACTAGTAGAGGGTCAGTAACAGAGTTAAAAGTTCTCAGACTGGGGGTAGAACTGAAAACCCAGTTGAGAAGTATCAAGGTGCCCTCCTTCCCCAAAGCTACATATTCTTGTATTAGGGTCTTACCAGAAAATGGAGGGCACATTTACACAGGGCAGCCAAAGAGACTGTTTCGAAGGAAACCAGCAAGATGTGACAAAGCACCCCAAGACTAGTGACACTAGGAGACCTTCTCACTTGACTTAAAGGGCTGGGGCAGGTGAGTTACAGGACCCAGTAGTAGCTGTAGCCAAAGCTCTGGGCAGGGCCACCTAACACAAGCTGCACCCTTCTGTAGAGCAGCACAGACCTTGTGCATCTGAGGCCCAGCAGGTTGGGGCCTTCCTCATCCTTCCCTTGCAGCTTTTGCCAATGCTTCCTGTTGCCTGAACCCAACTGGAAGCCAGAGGGCAAGGGAAATCAATTGACACAGATAATGGAGGTAATCCCCCAGGCACAGGGCAGTATGGCAGAGGTGAGGAGTCTGTCTAGGGCCACAAAGGAAGCCCACGGAACACTCAGGGGACTGAGTCCAGAGGGGAAAGCAGTCACTTATCCCCAAAGAAACCTGTCACACATTTGGGCTTTGATTTATCAATGAGAAGGCTTGAGGGACAGTGGGAAAAATGATGAGTCATTAGCTCCTTGTGGAAATGGTGCCCTTGAAGGATGAACCTGTAATCACTAGGTACATGTAGGTGAATGTTGGTGTAACAGGTGGAGGGAATGAAAGGACAGAGAGAGCATGAGAACACTGTAAGCGGAGCAGAAGTCCATGCAAAAGCTAGAGACGTGAGACAGCAGGGTACATTTAGGAACCCGCAGGTGGTCTGGAGTGGTTTTGCTGTGGGCTGTGATGAGATATCCACCGTGTTGGAGCTCTTGAACAAAAAGGAGATCATCTAAGCTGCTTGTTTCTGTTTTTTTCTTTTCTTTTTTTTTCCTGATGGATTTCAATTAGGTGAGGGGTACTAGGCAGAAACCCCTCCTGAATACAAACCCTCTGTCTTATTCTACCAATTAAAGATGAACAATGGCTCACTTCCTATTGGGTACTGTGTTCATTATTTGGGTGACAGGATCAGTAGAAGCCCAAACCTCAGCATCAGGCAATATACCCATGTGACAAACCTGTATCCCCTAAATCTAAAATAATAATGAAAAAGATGTACCATTGCTCTTAATTGCTCTTTCACCACCACTAGAGAAAGCCATTTCCACCCCAATCTGAATTAAAGAATTTCTCAGTCTCCTACAGTCAAAAAGGTAGACTTCAGTTAAAGAGAAAGCTGGTGCTCCTCTTGCTAGCTGAATGAACTCTGATCTTCTTTTTCATTTTTATTTTCTTGCTTGAGCTCTGCTTTGTTAAATCAAACACCAGCCCATGACTGAGCCCATGGTTCACCATAGTGGCAACCTTATCCTAGAATCTCAGGGCTGGAAGGAACTCTCTAAGCACAGCATTCTCCAGTGTTGGGTGTCGGCAGGAGCTGAGTTGGTCTCTTTTTAGAGCTTCGTGGAGAGTCTATAAAAACCTGGCTCTGGAACTCTTATATTTGGAGGCTGAGATTCAGAAGGCCTGGGATGGGACTTGGGAATATAAATTCTTTTTAATTTTTTTTTCTTTTCCTTAGATAAATCTTAGAAACCAAAGGGAATTGAATTCTTAAGACCTGAAAATGATTCTAATTTAGTTGGGTTGGAGGAAATCTGGTCTTGAACTTTTTCTTGGGAGATGTGGTGAGTCCAAGGCAAGCCAGGCTTCAATTCTCCATCTACACTCTTTCCACATATCTATGTGGCCTCTGTGCAGAGTCTGAGTTTTATGTTCTACAAAGAAAACTAGGAGAAAAACTGTTATTCTACTGATTAACAGGAAAGTTGTCCAACTGGCTACACTTGAATTATAACCCCTGAATGTTAAACTGAGGCTCCTTTAGTTTTCATTTATTTTATTGCATTGGATGCAGATGTTTTAAAAGAGGAAGGCGAGGCGTGTTGGGGAAGGATTCTGGGATAGTGGCCATTCTCACCCCATGCAGAAGGCCAATATTCCTTCCAGAAGGAGACACAAGGAATCCTTCACTGAGTGAAAGGTTTTTTTCTTCCAGAGTATATCAGGATTCATACTTTATAACAAGCCAAGAGCTTTTTCTGGTTCCTGATTTAAAAATGGATTCCTGACTGCACAGTTCTCGCACAATAGCTTCCTTCCCGCAGGGGCAGCGTGATTGCCTGGAATATGAATTCTTAGGGGACCAACCAGGGATCATGAGCAATTATTAATATGTTCTCTGCTGCTCTTAACATGTTGTGATTCTCAATAAATAATCCAGAGACAAAGCATGGTATTTTGTTTTGCTTTGTCCCAATGAATTTTCCAAACTGTATTTACTATCTCAAAGTGAGAGCATCGCAATTTTCAGAGCCAACTGCAACAATTTTCCAGGTCTGGAGAGTATTTTTGAAGATTATTTCTTTGAAGATTTTCTCTCTTATTTGGTTTGTTTCCTCTTTGATAATTTTTTTTATTCATATGTTGAATTTCTTGAACAGAGCTTTAATTTTCTTATCTTTTCTCCTCCTTTCTTCCATTTTTTTCTTCGCCACTTTTGTCTACCTTCTGGGATATTTTCTCAAATTTTTTCTTCTAAACTTTTACTTTTATCTTTTCTGTGATTATAATTTTAAATTCCAAAATAACTTTTTTTGCAGCGGGGAGTGGAAGGAAGTATTCTCTGACTGTTCCTTTTATATAGTAGCCTGTTCTTATTTCATGGATGTAATATCTTTTCTCTTTCTTTCATAGTCTGTTTTCCCCAAGTTACTTTTTTCCCTTGTTTGTTTGTTTGTGTCTCTGTATTTCATCTTGGAGCATTCCTTAGGTGTTTGGTGATTTCCTCCTTCTCCCTCTCTCTGCTGCCTGCATTGTTATAATCATCCCTGAGCTGACTCCCCCACTTAGGTCTTTCTCATTTTCTAGTAAACTTGGCATAATCCTGTGAAACCCATCTTTTTTAAGCCCCCAATTCAACACATGATTCTGCTGGTGAAAAGCCTTCGGTGGCTCCATACTTCCCACTTCATCAGAACTTAACTTTGCCATTTTTGACATTTTCAATCTCTGACCCCACTCAGGCTATGCACCACACCTCTTGCCTCAGAATGTGGAGACTCTTATATGTTCAAAGTTGGCGATTAGTAAATAATACTATTACAAGTAGTAGTAATCAGTGATGATAAAGCCTCCTTATGCTTTATTCACAGACATTATTGACTTCTCCTATTAGCTCTGAAATGCTTACATCATGATGCCCATTTTTCAGGTAAAGAAATAGTGGCTCAAACAAGGTAAACGGCCAAAGATAACATAGCTCATATGTAGCAAAGCAGGGACTTTTATCTGGGTCTCAGTACTTTGTCCACCACGGTCTCCACTGGTTGATTCAGGTGATTCACCTGCATGACAATGCTTCCTGAAGGCCACCTGCTGGGAAATGTCATTGTCAGTTCATTGACCAGGAGCCCCCATGTGTTTCTACCAAGACTCTGCTCCTCTCTTCACATACAGTAATCTGTTGTATACACTTTGTACCTCACCCACAAGCGTGTGAAAATTCTCAGCTGTTCTGGTGCCAGGACTAATGGGAGCTGCTTTCAGTCTATGAGGACAATCAGACTTGGCCTTCTGCCTTCTTTCCATATAATTTTTAATAAGTCAGTAATATCTCTCCAAGCACTACAGACCTCTGGCTTGGACCAAGAAACCTGGAACTGTTTAAGAGAACATTAATTTCCTTTGAGCTAGGATTACAGGCCATCTAAAACTTCTTAATGAATGGCCACACTGCCTTTTTGAAGCATTTGTATATTTGCCAACACAGACTTAAAGGTTACGTTAGATATTGGGAGTTGTCTTTTCTGGAAGTTAGGGTCTTCTAGAAGCTGACAGGCGATGGAGGCCTGATACTCTGCCATTTCTTTGGTAAGACCTCTGTACTGCTTCGTTCATAGTCCTCTCTCCCACATATGCTCCCCTGATGTCTTACTTTTATTTTATGGGTTTTTGGTAACTGAAACATTTAAGACTCAATTCCGCCACTTTATTGAAGATAAAATCAAGTTCAAACCCTGCTTTATTTTATTTTTCAATTTTTTTTTTGGACTGAACTAGTGAGGAACCTGTGTGTGCAAGCCCCAGAAAACCCACTTGAGACCTGATGCTAATTGGCTGGATGATGTTCAACAGGACACGGCTCCACTGAGCTTCATTTTTCTGATGAGGGTTAAACTGATGATTCTTAACCGGCTCTGACATTCTGTAAATTCAGCATACTTGCTTCTGATTTCACAGTTTCCATGGGATCAGAGGATTGAAATGGCAATGTCCCCTTAAGACTTTAAATTGAACTGTGATGAGGACCCTTTTTGGAATCTTTCAGTGACCCCCTTCTCTAAGGAGGAAGGGTGAAGCTTTGTAAGAGAGATTGTCTATTTGACTTTTATCTCCTGACACCAGTGCCTGGTGAAGACCGGCTTCCTTTGTAGACATGCCTTCTTGTTGTGTTTGTATGACGGAAGCAACCAATGAGCTCTTTGGGGCTTCTTTTACGAGGGCACTAATCCCATTCATGAGGGGTACTACTCTGATGACCTAATCATCTTCCAAAGGCCCCACCTCCAAATACTTTTGCCTTGGGAGTTAGGAGTTCAACACATGAGCTTTGGGAGGACACAAACATCAGACCACAGCAGTTATACAATGGACAAAATAAACACGAATAATGCCAAAGGGAGGAAATAATAGAGATGGGAGTCGTAATTACTACAATAGAAAAGAAATGTGCAATAGCATCAGTAAAGCCAAGGGTTTGAGATTTGAAGAGGCCGATAAAATTGATAATGCTCTTATAAGACTGATTAAAAAAAAAAGGATTACAACATAATATCAGTGCTTTGCAAGTCTGAGGTGGGAGGATCGCTTGAGGCCAGTAGTTCTGAGACCAGCCTGGGCAATGTTGCCAGATCCTAACACCAAAAAAACAAGAGAGAGAGAGAAAGACAAGGCACAAATTATCACTGAGAAATATCTAGAAATCTTATAAACAAGAAAAACACAACACAGGAACATTATGAAAAATCAGCAGCAAATATACTAGAGTATTAATATTTGTTAAATTTAGGTAGTGGGAACATAGGTGGTTATTACATTAACCTGTATATCTGATTATATATTTGAAGAGTCTAGCGTTATAAAGTAAATAAACACTTTTTTTTAGAAAAACAAACTCAGTCATGTCCTTTGTAGGGACACGGATGCAGCTGGAAACCATCATTCTCAGCAAACTATCACAAGAACAGAAAATCAAACACCGCATGTTCTCAATCATAGGTGGAAATTGAACAATGAGAGCACTTGGACACAGTAAGGGGAACATCACACACCGGGCCCTGTTGTGGGGTGGGGGAGTGGGGAGGGATAGCATTAGGAGATATACCTAATGTAAATGACGAGTTAATGGGTGCAGCACACCAACATGGCATATGTATACATATGTAACAAACCTGCAAGTTGTGCACATGTACCCTAGCACATAAAGTATAATAATAATAAAAAAAAGAAAAACAAACTCAGTTTTCCAGTATTCACCCTGATTTTCTTCTACTATTAATAATACAATCATTTTCCTTCTTTTTATATTTATAGAGGAATAATTCTATTCTAATTCTGTTAGAAGTATTTTCTTCTACTATTAATAACAAAGTCATTTCCTTCCTTCTATAATTATAATTATTGATGAAAAGAGCAAAGTGGTTTTTCTTTTGTTTTTGTTTTTGTTTTTTTTTGAGATGGAGTCTATTTCTGTTGTTCAGGCTGGAGTGCAGTGGCGTGATCTCGGCTCACTATAACCTCCACCTCCCAGGTTCAAGCAACTCTCGTGCCTCAGCCTCCTGAGTAACTGGAATTACAAGCATGTGCCAACACACCAAGTTAATTTTTGTATTGTTAGTAAAGATGGGATTTCGCCATGTTGGCCAGGCTGGTCTTGAACTCCTGACCTCCAGTAATCTGCCTGCCTCGGCCTCCCAATATTTATAGGTGCAAGTCACCATGCCTGGCTGGAACAAAGAGATTTTGAGCTTCTATTAAGCAGTGGCCACTTCTTTAGGAACTTTCCCTGAACTTCACTGAAGGCTCTTGACAACTCTATGAGGTCATAACTAGCCCCCTGGAAACAGAGGAGTCAGTGGAGACTAGTCAGAGACCAGTGGGCCACAGTTACCAAGCTATAGTGAGTGTAGGAGCTGAGATCTTAATCCATGAATTTGACACCTGAACCCCAAGTGATTAGTGATAAGGGTGTATAACGCAATTCAATAAATATTCATCACATCTGGGGATATGGGATGTACAAGGCTGATGTAGCCCTTGTGCTGTGGACAGATGATTAAGTGGTTCCAATGGGGGAAGCATGTTGAACCCTCAAATCTGCGAAGAGCAGAAGCCTCTGTTCTGTTCAGTGGGGAGAAAGTGGGTTCGAATTTTCATTTGTTGGGGTCAGTATCAATTTTCTGTGGCTGCCTTAACAAGTTATCACAAACTGGTAGGTTGAAAACAGCAGAAATTTGTTCTCTTGGTTCTGGAGTCCAGAAGTTCAAATCAAGGGGTTGGCAGGGCTGCACTCCCATGAAGGCTACAGTGAGAGCTTGTTCCTTGTCTCTCCCAGTCTCTGATAGTGGCTGGCAGTGCTGGGGTCCCTTGTTTTGTAGCTCAGTCACTCTAATCTCTCCCTTCATCTTCACAAGTCCTTCTCTGTTGTGTGTGTGTGTGTGTTGTGTGAGCATTGTATGTGCATGTGTTGTGTGTGTATTTTATCTATAGCAACCTGTTGAAGTGTTCAAATTCAGAGATGGTTGAGTATGTATCATTTTCCCCCAATACAATATAATTATTACAAAATGATGGGCAGTTCCAATTTTCTAAATGGAGTCACATATTTTTTTCACATACTTTAATATAAAAAACATACACAGTGTCAAGTCCTTTTGTTCCAATGATATAAGGGATGAGAGTGTATGGACTTCGAGTCAGACCTGAAACTGAGCCCTGGCTTCACTCCTTTCACTTGTGTGGCCTTAGGCAAGTCTCCTGGCATTTCTGGGTCTTACATTTTCTCAGCTGCAAAATAGGCCACTGGCTTGGCAGGGCTATGATAAGTCCTCCGGCCTAATGCCTGGCCACAGGAGGACTTTGCTCATGCTAGGCTCTTCCCTGACTTCGTAGGTACTCATGGACCAACACAGAAAGAAACCATCCTGATGCTCACAAGCTGGAAGGAGAATGCAAGCTGATGTTTGACAACTGCCAATGCCCCTGCAAGGGTAGAAATATAGACAGAGATTTAAACCAGTTTCTTCTGATTGCAAGTAACAGAGACCCGCAGGCTCTCTCTAGCATCAAAGGGGGATTTATTGGGATGATGGGGAAGGGAAAGATATCTCATGCAAACAACAGGCAGAAGCACCTGCTCTCAGAACGGGATGAGCAAGGGTTTTCAGCCTGGAGCTACAGATGCTCAAGGGTTATATCTGGAATTCAGGGGAGCTCTTAAACTTGAATGAAAAGGATTGCACCTTTAGTTTTATTAATCTTGAATTGAAATTTAGCATTTCCTCCACTTAATGACTATAGACGACAAACCAGAGCAATACTAGCAACACCTGTGAATTCGTCACAAATAGAAATCACAGATATTTCACATCACATGGTTATGACCACTTGTGCCCATCGCTGCCTCAGAATGAGCACCTTAGATCTGATGCCGGATGGTGTCTTCTAGTGTGGTGAAGAAAGCAGCACATATATTGCTATTTCGCAAATGTATTTTTTAATATTTTGATAATTGTATCTTAGTATAATTGCTTTCCTTGATAATCCTCTTTCTTTTATTTTAATTAATTAATTTGTTTTTGAGACAGAATCTCACTCTGTCACCCAGGTTGGAGTGCAGTGGCACAATCTCAGCTCACTGCAACCTCCACCTCCCTGGTTCACGCCATTCTTCCTCTTCAGCCTGCCAAGTAGCTGGGATTACAGGTGTCCGCCACCACGCCCAGCTAATTTTTTGTATTTCTAGTAGAGATGGGGTTTCACCGTGTTGGCCAGACTGGTCTCAAACTCCTGACCTCAGGTGATCTGCCCACCTTGGCCTCCTGTTGGGATTACAGGCGTGAGCCACCACGCCCAGCCCATTTTATTTTATATGTTACCTTTTTATCCCCCTGAGAAGAATCCCTTGGCTTACACAGGCTGCTAAAGAACTCATGACATCCAGGAAATTAAGATCCCCTGGGTCATATTCTCTGTTCATGGCTCCACTTGGTAGGTCGAATTCATAGTCTATTTCTCCTTTTCTGTCTCTGGACTGGCTTATTTTGCTTGTCAGTTTGCACAGTAAACATTATCTCTTGAGAGCTGTGGTAAGCATTTTCTCACATGCCATTCCTGCATCACCGCTGAGGTTCTACTCTAAGTAGGTTCCACTCTATTCCTTGGAGGGTCCCCATCAGGACTAAGCGCAGGTGCCACAGTGGTGACACACCCTCTGTTGGCTTCTCCATCATCCCTATTTCAGATGAGGAACAGTGACCCAGAATAAAACATCCACCCCGGGGGAGGTGGGTGGGCAGCCGGTGGGATTCACTCCACAGTTGAGACCAGATTGCATGCACGAACTGTTAAGGCATTTGACGGGTATCCTCTGTCTACAGCCTGAAAAAGGTACTAGCCTCTTGCGTTTCCCTTCTAGATAAACCTCCAGGATTCTATCCAAGAGTGGATAATCCGACACACATCAAGAAGTTTTTACCATGTACCTGGACTTGGATTCAGTGCTAGGACAGAGCTGTGCACCAGCTCGGCCTCTTGCCACATGAAACTCCTGACTAGGAAACAGAAACACATATTCACATGTACAACTCATGCAGCACAGCAGACAGTGTGGCCAGATCTTGTGACTTTTGGGTCTGCATACCTTTGCTCCAGCTGTTTCTTCCACAGAGAAGAGCTGAGGGAGGAGAAGATGAGGTAGGGAAGGAGAAGCCAACAGAGGGTAAGCTAATGCTGGGTCACCACTGTGGCCCCTGGGCTCCACCTGCTCCCCGTCCACAGGCAACAGCAGGTGCGTCCTTTCTCCAGCTTCTCCTCTTGGTGAACTTCCGCTCCTCCTTCAGGATCCAGCTGGACTTCCTTCTTTTTGGAAATCTTCCCTAACTCCTTGCCCCTGTCCCCATGTCCCCATGTCCCCATGTCCCCATGTCCCCATGCAACATTAGTGGCAGGGGCTTCTCCTCCGTTCTGCTGGCGTCCGGGCTCTTTGCCATAACATTTAGCTCACAGCATTATCTCTTAATTTATCTCTCCCACCTTAAGGAAAGAACCTGTTTATGTTTCTCTGTTCAGAACCAGGCCTGCCACAGATAAGGCATTCAGGAAGTATCAATTAGTTGAATCAAATGACTAATGAATCATTTGGCCCTGTGGAATGGGTTCCCAGTGTGTACACGGTCACTGGAATGCTGCAGATCTAGCTGACGGAATGTGCTGACTGCACAGTTCTTCCTCCATGCCCCAGCATCTCCTCCACCCCAGCTGTGTACCAGGCAGGGTTGGCTCACCCATGAAGGATAACTCATGGGATGGCTCTCCTTTTGTCCTCACTCAGCCCGTGTTCCACAAACCCACGGCAGGCAATCATTGATGCCCAGGTGTCATCCCTAGGTTCCTCTGAACTCTCCTGTGGCCTTCGGGGTGTACCACAGAGTGTGTCTGTTACTTAATTGACTGGTTTGAACTCCAGTTTCCTAATCAATAAAATAGGAACAATAACAGCTGCTTCACAGTGGGATTATGCAGAAAATGCCTGGCTCTGGCTTCCTCCACTTGTACCCTCCCCTCACTCACTCTGCTCTGGGCTCTGCGCTTCTGCAAGCACGCTCACCTGTGGTTGCACATGCAGGGCCTCTGTACTACTGTTTCCCTCTGCTGAGAGCACCTTCCCTGATAGCTGTGGGGCTCACCCCCGATGGGGGCTGCATTGTGTCCCTTCTCAAATGATACATTGACATCCTAATCCCTGGTGTCTCTGAACGCAACCTCATCTGGAAATAGGGTCTTTGCAGACATAACCAAGTTACGAGGAGGTCATACTGGAGTAGACTGGTGTCTTAGTCCATGTTGCATTGGCATAAACGAATACCTGAGGTTGGGTAATTTATTAAGAGGTTTATTTGACTGAGGATTCTGCAGACTTTACAAGAAGGATGGCATTGGCACTTGCTTCTGGTGAGGACCTCAGGAAGCATCCAATCTTGGCAGAAGGTGAAGTGGGAGTAGGCGTGCCACATGGCAAGAGACGGGGCAAGAGAGAGATGCTGGGTTCCTTTAAATAACCAGCTCTCGCATGAGCGAATAGAACGCGAATTCACTCATCACCAAGGGAATGGCACTGAGCCATTGGTGAGGGATCCACCCCCATGAGCCAGTCACCTCCCACCAGGCCCCACCTCCAGCACTGGGGATCACATTTCAGCATGAGACTTGGAGAGGACACACATCCAAACCATATCAGGTGGTGTCTTTATAAGAAGGCTGTGTGGAGACTCAGGGACATAGAGACACATGGGGAGGACACCATAGGAAGGAGGAGGCTGAAACTGACAGCAGCCATCAGAGCTGGGGGAGAGCCTGGAGCAGGTTCCCCTGCAGTCTGCAGAAGGAATCCACTCTGCTGCCACCCGGCCTCCAGAATGGAGAGGAAGAGAATCTGTGATGTCTGAAGGCGTCCGGTGTGGTCCTGTGATGCAGCAGCCCTGGGAACTGAGCACAGCCCCTCACTGCCTCCTGAAGCAGGCCCGCTGGACCATCTCTTCCCACTGCAGGCCACCCCCACTCTTCTCCCAGGCCTCCCAATCCCCCTACGTCACTGTCATTTCTCTCCCCTCCTGGAGCCGGGACAGATTCCATAATTGGCAGGGCCCCTGGCAGAATGAAAATACAGAGTCCCCTCTTCAAACGTGATTTAGAATTTCGAGATAGAGACAGCAGAGCATTAAACCAACCTGGGGTCCCTTCTGTGCATGGGGCCTGGCGCAACTGCCCAGGTTACACGCCAGGAGCACTCAATACATCATACACAACTTCTTATTTTTTGATGTTGTATGTTGGCTATTGTCTGTTTCGTTCCACAAGAATATAAACTCCTCAAAGACTGACACACCCCAATCCTTCAGAACAGCTCCAGGTATAGGGTAGGCGCTCAACAAAAGTGGGTTAATGGTTGGCACATTGGGAGGGAGGTTATAGGTGAGCACTGCTCTCATCTCTGGCCAGGGTCCGGATTAGAGCCCAGGTCTGCCTGTCTCCAGGCCTGAGCCCTCTCCCTTCTACCAACACAGTGCAGAGCTTCAAGCAGGCACGTCACAAACACTTGCCACTTGTGTCTAAAGCATAGCACAGCTTAGCATCTCCAGCTTCAGCATCCTCATCTGGAAAATGGGGTGATCATGATACACACCTCTTCAGATTGTTTGATAAGTAAACAACACAATAAATGGAAGCACTCAGGACTGTACCTGGAGACCGACTGCCTCTTCTCACTGGCATCTGGACAGATTTGTGCCTGTGAGTGTCCCCGGGGACAGAACAGGGGAGGGAAGGGTAGTGGTTGTGGGAGTGGTTTGGAAGTGAATCTCTTTCCAGTGTTTGGAGGGTAATTAAAGGAGGAAAAAAGGGAGAGGACAGCGTGTCACACAAGTAAAGACAGTGTCTAGGGGTGTGCCCCCGGCAGATGCACCAGCTGTGAGCTTGTGAGTCGCATCTGATGACAACCAAGAGGTGGCTCCCATCCCTGGCCCTGCAGGAGCCTCTGTTATGACTTAGAGGACATGTTTTGAAGATTCCACCAAAAAGCCGAATAATTGATTTTGAAATATTTGAATTCTGGAACATGAAATCTATGAAGCTTTCATGTACCTTCCTCTCCTCCATAACCACACTGAGCTTATTTCAAACTCCAGAAATAACAAAAAGAACCGGGAGACCACCCCCTTAGAATAACCCCACAGGTGATGAAAGGAAGGCATATCAAATTCACTTTGGGGTAGAAGGGATTCTGAGAAATGGATTTTCACGATGTCCAAATGGAGTTGGCCTATAGATTTTCACCGGGATTAGACTGGCCTACTTTGCCTTCAGATGAGCACGGATGGTCACATTCATGAACTGGGGTTGCTGAAAACACATTTTAAGGGGGCTTGACATGTTTTAAAACAACGTGAAGTTCTTGACCAAAATTACTGATCAGCCAAACTTTTTTTTTTTTTTTTTTTAAATAACAGGCTTTATGCTTTAGAGCAGTTTTAGGTTTTTAGGAAAATTGAATATGGAAAGTACAGAGCTCCCATAGCCCCTCCCCTCCACTCCCAAAAGTTCTTATTGTCAGTGTCCTGCATTCACTTGATGCATTTGTTACAACTGACAACAGCCAATATTGCTACTTTATTGTAACTTAAAGAACATAGTTTACATGTGGGTTTATGACTTGTGTTGTGCATTCTATAGGTGTGGACAGATGTATAATGATAGGGATCCCCCGTGAGAGTGCCATACAGAATCATTTCGCTGCCTTAAGACCCTCCAGGGCACCATCCGCTCATCCCTCGCTCTCCTCATCCCCAACTCCTGGGAACCACTGATCTTTCTACTGCTTCTGTAGTTTTGCCTGAAGTTTTGCCCTGCATGGCTTATCGTACCTTGGGATATAAGCCAATAATAATAAGACATGTATTGGATTTATAAAGGAAATAATCAATATATATTAATGGTGAGAATTTGTTTTACTAAATGAGGACCAGATCCAAAAAAACATGGAGACTACCACCCTAGAGATGAACTGATAACTAAACTACTTTCTATAAGGGTCTACAAGCTATTTTACACTTTGAAATAAAATATACATATTTTAAAGATATTATATCTTAAATAAGAAGTTACAGTATTTTACCACTGAGGGATGGATTTTTGAATTTGCAAAGTGTCTTTGCCTCCATTTTCTCATTTTACTCCTTTGTGGAATGAGAAAGCAGGATATTTTTTACCTCCACTTTAGTGGCAATATTTAAGTGACTTTCTTGGCCTGTCCCTCTTTCTTCCTCTCTCTCTCTTTCTCTTTCCCTTGTAGTGATAAGCGCAATTTAACAGAAGTTTTTTTTTCCATTGACCTCAGTTTGTCTTATGACTCTCCCAGTTTTTTTTTTATTGGGGATAAATGTATTTTTGCCAGTTCCAGGTAACTCAGTCACTCCTGCTTTAAAACACAGCCTCTGTGGGGCCCAGTGCCTGTGGCCCAAACTCTGGATTCTCATCTTACTACCAAATCCTTTTCCCACCGCTTGGGGGTGATATAAGTTCCAAGGCCGCTGTATCACCCATATGAGTATTGCGTTGTCAATGAATCCTCCATGTCCAGAAGTGTATCTTGTGCTCCGTAGACACGGAATATTGAATACTTTTCTCTTAGGAATTGGCCCGGATGGTTAGACTTTAAAAGTCCCAAACTGAACTCAGGTCTTCCTCCCATGATCCCTGGGCTAGTGCTCCTCCTCCAGGGCTCCCCATCTGAGATGTGACACCATCTACCCAGTTGTTCAAGCCAGAAACTGGGTCATACTGGAGTTAACCCCTGGGTCCCTGCTATATCTTGGCTTTCATTGCCTATGTGCAAAATCTATGGGCTATACAATAACAACTGTCATTGGTAATCAGTCCACAGAACAGTAGGGACAGCCATTTGTGTAGACTAATGTTTTTCATTTTTGCAAATCTGCCTTTGTAAACATCCATGTTTAGCATAGACTTCCTTGTGGACCACCAGAGCCCCACTGGCTAGTGCTTACCTTGGCCATGCCTGAGGAGACAGGGAGGAAAGGAGAGGAAACGTTAGATGAGTGTCCCAACTCTTTTCCCCAATTTTAAAGATAACTATCCTATCCTTCAAACAAGTTCTCTCCTCTAGGGCAGTTATCCCCAACTTTTTTGGCATCAGGGACTGGTTTCATGACAGACAATTTTTCTACAGACCAGAGAAGACTGGTTTCGGGATAAAACTATTCCATCTCAGATCATCAGGCATTAGATTCTCAAAAGGAGCTCGGACCCTAGGTCCCTCATGTGCACAGTTCACAATAGGGTTCGTGCACCTATGAGAATCTAATGCTGCTGCTCATCTGACAGGTGTCAGAGCTCAGGCAGTAAGACTCACTGGCCCGCCGATCACTGCCTGCTTTGCAGCCCAGCTCCTGACAGGCCAGGGACTGGCATCAGTCCGCAGTTCAGGGGCTGGGGATACCTACTCTAGGGCTCAGAGAAGAACCTGCTACAGAGGTGGGAGCACATGTTGTGCTGGTTTTCTTGCTTCTCTGCTACAGGGACGGTTGTTTGGAAGACCAGGGGCTATGCTGTCCTGGACACAGCTACCCAGGTACTACAGGCCATAAAGCTCTCCCTTTCCTCTCCATTTCCCTCTCTCTAGGAGCTTGTAAGATGTGTGGAGCATGGCATTTTGAAGATATACATCTATGTGGAAAATGGATCTTAGAAATCCTCCAGTTTTATGCTTCTTGTGTCTGTGAGAAATGAACTCCCCAAGCTCCTAGAAAATAAACATTCTGGGTTTCAAGAACTGTGCACCAGACACAGGCGAGAGGAGCCGTGGTAGCCAGGGTAGAGGCTCAAGACCTCACACAACTGTCCCTCTGTGACTCTCCCCTTCTCTGGCTAATCCTATGAACCCCTCTTGAATCTGGGATGCAGAAACTGGTGCAGCTCCTCGGGGAGCTGAGGACCCTTACAGAGGAGTCACCCTCAGCAGCCTGGAGTCTATGTGTGTTGGGAGGGCAGTGTTTGCATAGAAACCCTGCAATGGTTGAGGACTTGGTGGCCAGGCAGACTTGTTTCCAAGTGCTTCTTTTGGTGAAGCACTCTGCCTTGTAGCTTTATGGCCTTTTAAAAGAAGCTGTTTCATATTTTTTAATGGTAGGCTTCGGGCCAGCATTATCATCTCTACCTTACCAATGTGGAAAACGCAGATAAGGAAATGCCAAGATGTTAAATGAGTTGTCCAAGATTTTGTAGCCAATGGCGGTAGAGCCAGGATCAGCATCTGGGCCTTGTAAATGCTCTGACTGTGAAGGTGTTACCCATATTGGACTGTGTCAGGGCCTCCATCTCTCCAGAGCAGCTGTTTGCCCCTAGCTGAACCCTGAAGGGGTATCTGCAGAACCAGAGGCAGATGGACCATCAGACTTGGAAGGGACTTTAGAGCTGCTTCTTGTTTTTAATGATAGAAAGATGAGTGACCTTCCTCATGTCCTATATCTAGTTCATGGCAGACTGATCCCAAAGATTTGGAACACAGTCAGAACTTTCTGCTTTCCCATAAGAACCAGATGGCGTCAACTCAGAGTTCATCATAAACTTCATTCAAATACAAAAAAGGCAGAACAGAGAAAATTATTACTTTTCCCATCTGGAAGAAGCATAGCAATTAGGATTTCTGGGCGTCCATCCATTTATCATAAAGAGATGATGGGGGAACAATATGATAAATGATAGATATTATCAAACTTCCATTTTAGTATCATGGTTGACTTCTGCTGGAAGTTAATAGCTTGGCATTGCTAAGCACACTCCCTAGAAGCCGTTTTGTTCTTGGCTGATCAATCCAAAAATGGTTTTAAAAGTTTGGAGTGTAGTCTCATCTTAAGTTAGCTAAGATAGGCTGAGGATTAAGGCACAAATCCAACTTTACTTTTCTATTAAGAAATAACACTTTTATTAAAACATTATTACAGATTATAAGGGGCATATTAACTTTGCCATTAACCGGCTATGTGACCTTAGAGAAGTGACTCACCTTGGTGTTCTCATTGTGTATGTAAAACACCCACCTCCCAGGGTGAGCAGAGAATTCAATCAGGTGAGAAAATTTGTGCAAAGTGCTTTTAGCAGGCCCAAAACTGATCTGTCTGTGATTGCTTCTGGTTACTAGAAGCTAATCTGGGATTCTTGGCTCCTAGGAGGTGGGCCATTCATCTCAGAGCAGATCGTCTTTGTGCAGGAAAGAATCCTTTGGGGGTCTCTCTTGGTTTGTCAGTGCGGTGTAAGGCAAATGGACCTTCATTTTTAGACAATGGAGTGGAACTTACCATCTTGCATACAAAACCCAGGGACTCAGTCTACTGTTAGGAAAGATGGAGGTCACCTGGTTATGATCTGCAGGCAGAGAAAGCTTCAGAGGCTGAAGGAGAACTTGTGTGACAGTCAGGAGAGTCAGATCGAAGTCTCAATATAGGGATGGAGGGTTCTCCAGATACACAGTACCAATAGGATGTGTGTGTGTGTGTGTGTGTGTGTGCATGCAGAGAGAGAGAAATAGCAAGCGAGTGAGAGAGATTTATTTTAAAGCACTAACTCACATAATCATAATTATGGAGGCTGGCAAATCCAAAATTTGCTGGGTGGGCCTGCAGCTGGAGACCCAGGAAAGAGCCAATGTTGCAGTTTGAATTTGAAGACCATCTGCTGTCACAATTCCCTCTTGCTTGGTGGGGAGGTTAATTTCGTGTTTTATTCAGGCCTTCAACTGATTGGATGAAGACCACTCACATTACAGACAGCAATGTGCTTTACTCAAAGTCCACCAACTTAGATGTCAACATCATCCCCAAACACCCCCATAGAAACATTCAGAAAAATGTTTGACCAAATATCTGGGTACTATGGCCCAGCCAAACTGTTGTGTAAAATGAACCATCACAGAGTGTTCACAGGGAAGTTGCTGGTTTGGGCAGAAGTTGAGATCTATTCAGAAAATTACTTTGGACCCAGTCACCCTCACAAGTGGTGTGTTTGAGGGAATAATAGCTAAGCAAAAGATATGGGAATGTGAACTGCAAGACTTGTATTGTTGGTGCCTAGAGTGAGGCAGCATAGTAGCCTCCATAAGTAGGTGCAGCCCAGCAGCAGGAGCAAGTATTTTAGGCAAGCTGCACAGAGCTTGTCTTCAACAGTGACACCTGTGGCCACGCAAGGCAATGACAGCAGTAAATAGATCAGACTCCGCTTCTCCAAGTGAACCTCAGAGGCAGGAATGACCCTTTCTAGACTAAGCAAGCCTCTAAGTATTTCAAACAATTATGATACAGGTGCAGGGTGGGTTCAGGTGTGTGTAAAGGTGACCTCAAGGAGAAAAGAGCTTCTGCTAGTTGGACACAAAAGCCTTTGGTGATTGACTGGCAAAGTTCAGGGGTGTCCACTGTGCACTGAGTTGGTAAAACAAAGAATACAGGTTGCCACAAAAAAATTAATAAGGGACGACTTCTTCCCCTCACTTTCCAGCATACACAAAAATAGCAGAAGCTTTATCTGAGTCCCCCATCCTGTAGGTGACAGAGCTTGAGCAGTGGTTTCTTCTTGTTTACCTTCTGGCTTTTCCCAGGAAGCAGCTTAGGTTTGAAGCAGCATTTCACTTTCCATCTCTAAACAAGCACCCATATGTTTACAACTTTGGGAGTTCTTACTCCTCTTTCTGGAGTCAAGGGTGTTCTCTGGGGCGGGGGGGTGGGGGTGAAGGAGGGGGTGTGTGCTTTGGAAGGTCGGGAAGGTGACATTTATCAAGTGTCTGCCATGTGTCAGGACGAGGCTGGCTGGATGTTTAACCTCTATTATATCTTGATATGGTTTTGATGTGTGCCCCACCCAAATCTCATGTCCAATTGTAATCCCCAGTGTTGAAGGTGGACCCTGGTGGGAGGTGACCAGATCATGGGGTTAGACTCTTCATGAATGCCTTAGCACCATCCCCTTGGTACTGTTTTCATGACAGTGAGTGAGTTATGACAAGATCTGGTTATTTAAAAGCATGTAGAACATCTTCAATCTCTCTTCCTCCTGTTCCAGCCACATGAAGACACCTGCTCCTGGTTTGCCTTCCACCATGAGTAAAAGCTCCCTGAGGCCTCCCCAGAAGCAGAATCACCATACTTCCTGGACAGCCTGCAGAACCATGAGACAGTTAAACCTTCTTTCTTTATAAATTACCCAGTCTCAAGTACTTTTTATGGCAATATGAGAACAGACTAATACATATCTACATATCCTCAAACCACCTGAGGAAGTGGGTCCTGATGCCCTATTTTATATGAGGAAACTGAGGCACAGAGAACTTCAGTAACACATCCATGGTCACCAACCTCACAAGCGTCCATCAGAACCGGGAAAGGAGATGATTCTTTGCACCGAAGCTAACCTAGAAATGTATGAATTCTGTGGATACTTTCTTAGGAAGCATAGGACTGCTCCCATCCCCCAGAAAGCACTCCTGGGCATGCAGACAACAGTCTTTCCACCACAACAATTTGCTTTCAGGATTTCTTCTCTGAGGCCAGTGGAGGAACATGGGTAGGATTGTTTTTCATGGCTCAGTTGCCCAGCAATCTGCAATTGCAAGATGGTAGGAAGGACTCCTCTTACTTTGTGGTAACCTAGAGCAAATCCTGGGCAAATCTCTCTGAGGACTGGGCTTAGTGGCAGGGAATGGGCTTTCCCCACCTCCCCCTCCTGTACTGTAGACCTTGCGAGTGTAACCTATAACAGATTTCACCACAGAGAATCATATACAAATAGCAAAACCACTTATGATCCTGTGTTGGAAAGTGAATAACTTACAGTTTGAGAAAGGTTCCTTCTATTAAAATTATCAAGCTGCTTCCTACCCATAATTTTTTTTAAATTTTAAATAATTTTATCTCCAAATCAGAAAGTCTTGCAGGCATGAGGCAATACTTGCCTAGGATTTGAGGTTAGATGTTCCTGATGAAAAGTCTGATGTCCTCTGTGCAAGACTGGGCAAGTCAGTGAATTTCTCTCAGCCTCAGTTTCCTCATCTCTGAAAGGGACTGTAACGTCTGTGCCTGGTTGCTGTGAGAGCCAATTGCATTTGGGGAGGAGAAAATTCCATAAATTGTCAAGAGCTGAACTCACGTGAAGTATTATTATTATTCATAGTTGTAATATATAGATCTTACCATATCATAAGGGAAGTTTTGCCTTTCTGGGGACTGGCTGAGTAGATCACAAAATTCATGGCAAAAGGCCATACAAATTCCTCAATAAAGGGTTCAGAATCAGCACCGGAGGGCACTGGCGAGAACTGAGCTCCTTTTCCCCCTGAGGCTCTGAGCTGGCACGGGTGGGGGCTGGGGTGGCTGAGGCTCCTGCCTCCAGTCGCCTGGGGCAGCTTTGCAAATTGGGTGTGATGTCATGGCTTGCCACAGAAGTGGGGGTACTGAGGTTAGGCGCAGGGTCTCTGGAGTCTACCTCCCTGGATTCAAAGCCTGACCCTGCTATTTTCTAGTGTAGAGGTTTTGAGAAGTTGATTTTTACCTCCTGACTCCTTATCAGCAAAATGAGGATATAATGGTAATAATAAAATGCCTCATAGGGTCACCATGAGGATGAAGAGCTTCAATAAGCACAGTGGGTGGTGCCCATTGTGGCACAGGGGCAGTGTGGAGAGTGCTGGATTTCACGCGGCCCTTTCTCTAAGGGTCCATATCCAGCATGGCTCCTGGCTGCTGCCAGTCACTCTGCAGCTCCTGTCCACTCCCCACCCACAGCTCAGGACCTTTCCTCTGTGACAATCTGGGAAGCCGCAGGGCAGAATCCACCCTTCCCTGATCCCCCTGCCTGGGAAGCATCACCCAGTGTACACAGGCTTGTGTAGCGCTCTTACTTGGGTCAGGGCAATCCCTTGGGGTCACAGAGGATTACATCCTGTTAGGGGTGATACTCAAGACGGGTTCCACTTGGGTTTTCCCTTGTGTTGCTCAGGCCTTGAGCCTTCTGGGAGGGAACCCCTGCCCCACCCCTGCCTCACTGCCCTGCCTGAGCCCCATCCAGTTCCCTCTCCAAGCCTCTCAGTGTGAAACTTTACCCCTCTTTCTGGTAATGGATTCAGGGCACAGCAAGGGAGTCATCCGTGGGTATCCTGAGTTCTGGAGTTGGGAGATGTGTAGCAGCCCTAACCTGGGTGGGCGCTGGTGCTCTTTTCTGCTTAGCCTCTCGCGAGTCCCCTGAGCTCAGCATTGGCGAACATGCCCCACTGTAACCTGAGCTCTCACCTCAATCCCCACCCCACTCAATCCCCACTCCCAGCACCAGTGGCAGCCTGGCAGCCCCTCTTCCTGTGATCCGTCTTTCAGAGATGTGTGCCACTTGGCTTTGGTGATTCCATGGTCTATTTCCATCTTGAGAAAAGATGATTTTCCCTGTCGGTAAGGCTAGGACCCTGCCCTTGGAAACAATGGGGTCTATTATGCCCATGAGGAGCAACTGAGTTAGCAATTGAGTTAGGGACTGTTCTGAGCATGTTACAAAGACCGGAATCTCCCTCTGCTGGTGCTGGCTTGTGGGGAGGTGCAGGCAAACCATGAAATGTGACTCCCATCTTCATGCTTCTGCCTTCTCCTAGGGGCTTACCTTGGAGAATGGCACCACCGTCTCTGATCAGTTACTCAAGCCTTGAACCCATTGCCACATTTGGGTCTTTCCCCTCCCTCGGAGCCCATATCCTACTGCTCAGTGGTGTCTCGTGTCCTTATTTAGTCACTTGACAAGCATTGGCTTAGTCCCTGCTGTGTGCCCTGCACTGCACTGAAGACTACAACACAGTCTCTGTGCTCAGGGTTTTGCAATCCTGAGGGATCAAGATGCAAAGATCGTTGAGTCCATCAGCCCTATAGCCTGTATCTCCTGCTATGGGAGCAGAGTGGGAAGGACACCGAGGCTCACGGAGGCTGTGCACAATCACGTGGCACCAGCAGCAGAGCCCCGTGCCCAGGCACCTGGAAATTGCATCCATCCCTGGACTGTGGTGGGTCCATGGGGCTCAGGGCGGGGATGGGGCTCCTTCCCGGGCTTCACACGGGTGGGCTCAGCCACCCCCGTGGGCTGTTTCAGCTCCAGCATTCTCTGGGCCAAGATTAAACGTTAATTTATAATGGGGTCTGCTGAAGGTATCTTTGGTTGCAGCCGCGAGGCAGATTACTCTGGAATCTCAGTGGAATGAATCAGAGGCCTGCTTTTGGCAGTAAGCATCTGAGGCTTAACCAGGGAAAGATGACAATTTATGCTGCGTCGAAGAGGACGATAACTTTCTTGTTTTACTCCCAGAAGAACAGCATGGGGTAGGGGTCTGAAGATGGAAAACCAAAGCTGTGTCGGCTGGAAAACTTTTGTTTTTATTTATGAGACTGATTTGTATATGTTAAGGCCAATTGGTAGAAATTGGTCCATTTGCAAATTGGCAGACAGAGAAAAATCTTGATTTAGGACTGAAAGCAACGAAGCTAAGACAATAAAAAAGAATCACTTTCATTAAGTTAAAAAAGCAGACCCCTATTCAAACTTTTTTTCCCTTAAATTCTTAACTTCTCTCATTGCAAATGAGTTTGAGATAGTTTACAGAGGCACAATATAATAGGATAAAGATAAATAGATTAAGAAATCAGGATGAAGGGAAAATAAAGGATAATATAATAAAGCCAGAGAAAAGATAATCAACAGAACTATATATGATACTCTTGGGAGCATTAAAAATAATATTTAAAAATCTGTTAACTTGAGGTATAATGTGCATATATTAAGTACAAAAGTCTTAAGTGTTTAGCTAGCTCAATGAAGTTTGTGGGCCCAAAATTACTTGAGAGAGGTCTCAATCATCTTAGAAAGTTTATTTTGCCAAGGTTAACAGCCTCAGGAGGTCCTGATGATATGTGTCCATGACAGTCGGGGTGTGGATTGCTTTTATACATTTTAGGGAGACATAATACATCAATCAATACAGGTAAGATTTACATTGGTTTGATCTGGAAGGAGGGTACAATTTCAAGTGCGACGGGGGGCACTTTCTGGTCATAGGTAGCTTTAAAATTTTTCTATTTGGTAATTGGTTGAAAGAGTTATTATCAATAGAAAGGAATGTGTGGGTTACAGTAAGGGGTTGTGAAGGCCAAGGCTTTATCATCCAGCTGAAGCCTCCAAGTAGCAGGCTTCGGAGAGAAAAGATTGTAAATGTTTCTTATCAGACTAAGGTCTGTATTGATGATAATGCTGGAGGGTAGATGAGGCATGTTCGATCCTCTCTTCCATCATGTCCTGAACTCGTTTTTCAGGTTGACTCTGGAATGCCGTTGGCCAAGAGGAGGGGTCCATTCAGATGGTTGCGGGGAGGCCTTAGAATTTTATTTTTGGTTTACAGGTTTTACATGTGTTGCCACCGGGTGACCACCACCGATAAAGATATAGCACCCTTGTAGACTCCGTTAGGCTTCCCCTTCTCATCAGCGCCTCTGAAGAGGTGGCCACTATTCAAACTTTTCTCACCATATATTAGTTCTGCCTGTTCTTAAGCCTTCATGTAAATCGGATTACACGGTAAACACTCCTTTGTATCTGTCTCCCTTCACTACTACATCTGTGAGGTTCACTCACGTTGATGCAGGCAGCTGTACTTTCCTCTCCTTCACTGCTGCAGATTACTCTTTATATCTCATGTGATGGACTTATCCATTCTACTGGCGAGGGAAATATGGGCCATTTCTACTTTTTGGCTTTATACATGAGGGTGCTGTGAACATTCGTGGGCATGTGATATGGTTTGGATCTATGTCCCCACCCAAATCTCATGTTCAATTGTAATGCCCAGTGTTAGAGGTGGGGCATTAGATCACAAGGGAGGTGGGAGGTGATTAGATCACAAGGGCAGAGTTCTCATGAATGGTTTAGCATCATCCCCCCCTTGGTACTGTATAGTGCGTAAGTTCTCACTAGGATCTGGTTGTAAAAGTGTGTGGCACCTCCCCTCACCTAATCCCCCACTTTTCTCCTGCTCTGGTAATGTAAAGTGCTGGCTTCCTCTTCACCTTCTACCATGATTGTAAGTTTCCTGAGGTCTCCCCAGAAGCAGATGCTGCCATGTTTCCTGTACAGACTGCAGAACTATGAGCCAATTAAATATCTTTTATTTATAAATTACCCAGTTTCAGATATTTCTTTACAGCAATGTGAGAACAGGCTAATACAGTATGACTCTTGGGGGGACATAAACACTCATTTCTGCTGGGTATATATACCCAGAAGTTGGGTTGCTGGGTCATATTGTATGTGTATGTTTAGCTTTAGTAGAAAATGCCAAGCATCTTTCCTAAGTACAGGCATACCTCACTTTATTGTGCTTTGTGATACAGTAGTTGTACCCTTTTAGACTTCTATCAACAGCACACAAGAGTTCCTGTTGTTTCATATTCTTGTCAACTCTTGATACTGTCAGTCTTTAATTTCAGCCATTCCCATGGGGGCATGGTCGTTCTAGAAGTTGTTTTCCCCCTTTTCAGCAATCATTTCCCCTTCTTTGGATGAAAGCATTGATTTCCAATAGAAGCCATCATTCGGTAGCCCTGAGGAGGATCACATGACCCAGGTCTAAGACAGGGCATCACTTTGCCCTGACATAGTAATTGGTGTGGTGTGAGCCACATAGGTAGATGCCTGAGCTGGTCCAATAAGAGTTAATCTCTGGCCTTTTGCCAGAATTTAGGTGGCTATTCTGTAGCTGTGAGGGGAGAATTGGTCTAAGAACAGAGTTAACATGAGAGAGTGAGCCAAGAAGACAGGAGCAAAGGCAGCTCGCCAAGACTGTTGGATTCCTGACTGTGGTTGTGTCCAGAACTACATCTATCCCTAAAGGCTATATTTTCTCTTTTATGCTTCAGCCAGGTTGAATCAGGTTTTCGATTATTTGTCATCCAAAGAATCCTATTCAATGTCCATCAATTCCTAAAAGCCCACTTCAGCATTATTCTGAATACAAGAGGCTTCCTTACTTGTGAATCTTTACTCCACGTTCAGAACCTCCGCAGGGGCTATGCCCTCCCCAGAGAATGCTCTTGCTCTCGCAAGCCTGGATGCTTCCCATTCTTTAGGGAAGAAATGTCCCCTCCTCCAGTATTCTCTAGCAGAGTTCCCTCCTCTTATTTCTGCAAGGCACTTGTGCTGTTCTTGCACAATTTCTCATTTGTTTATTGGTTATTGATGGAATTTTGCCATCTCTCTGTGATTTCCATGAGGTCAGACACAATTTCTATTTTGTTCTCACTGGAAACCTTGTGCCTTGCAGAGTGCCTGGCCCATCAAGGCATGCAATAAATGTTTGTTGAATGAATGAATAATGAATGAATATAACTGTGTCTTAACCTTGGTCTGGGCTCCCATCGACCTGGCCTGGAATGACCCAGGTGTCAGGTCAGTTCCCCTGGGCCCATCCCACACATCTGAGTTTGGATTCTCCCAGAAGCAAAACCTGAGACAGACTTGAGATGAGGGGGGAAGTGAGATAGGGAAGGGGAGCCAGACAACCAATAATGTGTTAGAAACCAGGTGTGGCTCATGCCTGCAGGGAGCTCTGAGAATAAATGTAGTCAGGCGACCCAAACTTTTTTCACCCGAGGGAGAGGGAGCTGTGGTATTTATACCCCAACTCCCCCATGTCAGTGACTGAAGGCTATTTACTGGGAGGTATGGATTCATGACACTTCTAGCTTTGCCTATGGTGGCCAGAGAAAGCCATCAGGCCGGAAAATACAGGGGCAGGCACTGGGAAATGGCGCAGTATGCTTTGCAAGGTGAGGGTGAGGGGATAAAGGTGTGGCCCCCATAGCATCTAAACTACAGCCTTATTGAGGTTCTTCCCATTACCTGCTGTCCTGGGGAAGCTACTCTGAAGGGCAAAGCACCTGCTCTGTACCTAGTCTGAACCTACCACCTCCTTTGTTGCTGTGTGGCTTTACCCAATTCACTTTACCAGGATGGGCTTCAAATCCCTCACCTATGAAATGCAGATAGCAGGCCACACCTGCAGTGTTGCTGGCAGGACTGCAGGCATGGATGGCTTCTCAGCACCTGGAAAGGTTCTGGCCATAGCAGTTGTTCACAGCTCAGTTTCCTACCTCTCTGCCCAAGGGCTATTCCTTCTAGCAGGCTTGCACTGTACTTCTCCTCAAGGACAAGGTGCAAAATAGAAGCTCAGTGTGACAAGTCTGAAGTGAGGGTTGTTGAAAATGCTGGTGGCTCCTGAACATCCCATCTCTAAGCTCTTGTAATTGTGCTTACTGGAGGACAAACTTTTCCCACTGACGTGCACTGGGGGCCCACGGCCGGGGATGGCCACTAGCCAAAAGAGGATTAGACCATTTCTGAAAAGTCTTAAGCAAACAAATAAATAACTATCCCCACCACCCCCCTGCCACGCCGGTGGAGAATGCTTTCTCAGTTTAATTTCAAACAGCTCCTCTTTGTGGGCCGAGCAGCCGCAGGCCACATTTTTTGAGGCACAGGACCCTGAATAGACTTCCCTTTAGATCCCAGCAGAAGACTTTGCCTGGGGGACTTTTCCCATTGCCAGGAAGGATAAAATTGCCATGACTCGACCCAGAGCTCAAGCCCTTAACGGTTCTCAAAACCCTTTCTGGTCCAGCTTCTCTTTTGATTTTTGAAATCAGCCCTACTGTGAGCAGGCCAGAGTGGCCTCATTATATCAACTTTGACAAAGATCGAGGGAAGCCCAGAGAGGGAGAGCTACCCATCTAGCATCACACAGCAAGAGCCAGAGTAGGGACCTTGCCTGCTGGCTCCTGCTGGGTACACTTTCCCCAGCACGGCCCTCTGCACCCCAATATCAAATCCCCCAAGTTCCGGAAGGGAAGCAACGCCAGGCCCTTCCTGCCTTTTAAAGAGACTTCTCTTCTTCTCTCTACCCCCTTCTTCTTTAGTAAGTAGAACCATTAGTTTTTATTGACGGGACTAATGCTTTTCATTTAGGGCCAATTACAATAGGAAGGGAGACGCTTAAGGGTAACTGGGTGATGAAAGGCCCCCATTAGGGAACAAGCTCAGGAGCTGCTGTTTCCCATTTGTAATGCTGGTTCCACATGCGAGTCATATTTAAGCCATAAACGGTGGCGCCCAGGGAGCACTCGTGGATTGCCTTGAGAAACCCAATACTTTTATCAAATCTCCAGATGGCCGTGTCTTTGAGAAACCATTTATTTAATTTATTTTTTCCCCTTAGAGATGCTTAGATTCTCAGAAGCTGGCTCCACCTAACCCCATGGACCTTCCAGTAGCATCTATGCTCCTGCTTGAAATAATTGTCCTCTGGGTTTTACTGGCACCCCAGTGGCTGCTTGTAAACTCTTGCTCAGTTTTTTTCCCTTTGCTTTTTGCAATTTTGCTCCGTAGGGGAGAAAATAAAGATGTGCTCAGTGCTTTCCTGGTGCTGGGTGCTGGGTTCCACCCTTCACTTACCTTAGATCTTTTGGTCTGTGTAGGACCCCACAAGTTGCACCCATTTCACAGATGAGAAAACAGAGGCTCCCAGTAGCCCCTTCACTTGCCTAAACCAGGAAGTGGCAGAGGAGGGACGCCAACCCAGGGTAGTCTGCCTCCTTTCAGGGCTGCAAATAATTTGCAACCTACACTGAAAATGTCTAATAGCCTGATATATTGTCTATTTACAAAGTATTTTTCCCCCTTTAAACCAGAGACTTGGCAGGGCCCCGTGATTACGTAGTGGTTACCCAGATGATTATGATGCGGTGTCTGGACTTCGTGGAAAGTTTTGGCATTAGTGGCCGCCTTTTGTTTTTTCTTTTCTTAAGGTTTGTGAAAGTAAACTGGCGCTTGCCCTGAGGGGCCTGGGCAAGTGGGGGCTGGAGCTGCGGCGGCAGGGTTAGGCAGGCTGCAGGCCCGGGAGGGGAGAGTGAACATAAACAGAGAAATGAGAGTGTAAACAGCAAATCAGCCTGGGACAGACACTCAAGGGATGGGCAGGAAGGGAATTCTGTCTGGGGTTGGTGGAAAATGAAGAAGGAAGTTGGAATCTGCTTTGAATCCTTTGAATCCTGCGGGCAGACTGACTTCAGGAGGGTGGGAAAGTCCAGAGTGCGTGGGGAAGTCTCCTGTTCCTGCTTGAGATGTCATTCCCAGGGTTGGACAGTACCCATGCCCAGCCCAGGACCTGCAAGGACAAATGCCCTTCTCCACTGATGAACTCCACTGGGGGCAAGGTGCAGATGAACAACGGAATCAGTGCATTCAGTATGTTCTGCAGCAGATAACGGCAGCCCCACAATAGTGTTCCCATTTCATTTTGCACTGCAAGGCTTTGCAGTACCAGTACTGGTCTCATTTTAGGGATGAGAAAGTTGAGTTCCAGGAGGTTGTCATTAGCTAAAATCTCCTAAATTGTAAGTGGGAGACTGGGATTCAAACCCCTTTTCAGATTCCAAAATTGGAGATTTTCAGCTCTCATCATTGCACAGAGCCACCTCTCTGGTAGAAGGCAGAGAATGGGGGAAAGGCACCAAGGAGGGAGGGGACCACACAGCTTGAGGTCAGGAAAGGCTTCCAGGAAGAGGTGATGCTGGAACTGAGCATTGGCGGGTGGAAGGGCAAGTATTCTAGGCAGACAAATGGACTGGACAAGGGTCTGGAGGCCTCACCCCACCCAGAATGCATGGGGAGCTGACCAGAGTTGGAGAGTTTGAGGCAATGGAGGCTTTGGTAGTGGAGTGAGGAAGGGAACCCCAAGCAGCCCTGCCTGTCACCAAGTCTGGGGGACATGTGTTTTGTAAGTGAAGTCTGATGGGACCGTGGAGCATGCACATGGGCAGAGGAGCTCCATGCTCTGTGTGTGCCCAGTGTCCCTGTGACCCTGTTTGCACAAAGCATCTTTGAGGCCCCAGAGGCACAGGATGCATAGGAATTCAGTAGGACTCAAATCAAGTCCAAGGAAAGCAGGTTACATGTGTGGCTATGGAGGTGGGGGGCCGGGGGGCAGTAAGAAGAAACTATACTTTCTGTTCCAATCAGGACATGCTTCAAATGCAGAAAGAAGACAGTGACATTCTAAGCAATGGGAACAACCCATTCTATCCTTGCCTTTTCCTGCTGCTTCCCTGGTATAAGACAACCACCTATGCTGACAATGATGACAAAGAAAGACGAAGAAGGATAGGGAAATCACAGGCTTTTTTTTCCACTCAGTACTTCCTTAGTCCTCTGTAAGCTGAAGGTAGAAAGTGGTGGCAGAATGCATACATATCAAAACGTGAACTAAAAACAGCTGAATTCGCTTCGTGCAGTGTTCCCAGTTCTGGAAAGAAAGACATACACATTCAGATATGAGATACGCCATACGAATGTGTGATTTTTGCAATTTCACCTGCACATTAAATACTCTTATATGTGCATTAAAACTGGCATCACACACTATGAAACTGAACCATGAAATTCATGCTAATAATATGAAATTTTAATTTAAAAAACTTACAATGTCATTAAATAACAAATTAAAATACACCACAGCAAGTCCAGAGAGACTGCAGAAGAATGGGAAACACTTTACATTTCCATACATTTATTTTTTTGTTCTGTTTTTACAACAAGGGGCCCTGAGCTCAGCTCCTGGGGGTCTGTTTGCTTTTTAGGCCATGGCTTTGTCTTCTGGGACAGCAATCTTCACAAGTCCTGACACCTCTCCAGGCCTCAGTCTCCCCACTGTTAAAATCAAAGGAGCAGGAAAATAGATCAGAATTGTGGACAGAGACTAGACTTGGTCAGACAGAATGGGGGTTGGGACCCTGGCTGTACCAGCTCATAGCTGTGCGCTTGGACATATGGAGTTAAATGTACACCTACCATATCACCCATTCATTCTACTCCTGTGTATCCCCAAGAGCAATCTGGGCACACAAAGACTTGTACGGGAATGTCCATAGCAGTTTTTTAAATAATAGTGAGAAACTAGAAACAACCTAAATATCCACCAATGGCAGAATGCATAAACAAATTGTGGTACGTCCATACAATGGAATACTTAACAACTAAAAAGAATGAACAACTGATACATACAACAACATGAATAATACTCAAAAGCATTATTGCTAAGGGTTGAATATTTGTCCCCTCCAAAACTCATGTTGAAGCTTAATCCCCAGTGTGGCAGCATTGAGAGACAGGGTCTTTAGGAAGTGATTGGGTTCATTTATGGACCCAATGGGATTAGTCCATTTATGAATTAATGGATTAACACATTAATGGATTAATGGGTTATCATGGGACTGGGACCAGTGGCTTCATAAGAAGAGGATGAGAGACCTGAGCCAGCACACTCAGCCCCCTTGTCATGGAGTGCCCTGCTCTGCCTTGGGACTCTGCAGAGAGTCCCCGCCAGCAAGAAGGCCCTCACCAGACGAGGTTCCTGGACTTTGGACTTCTCAGTCACTATAACTGTAAGAAATAAATTCCTCTTCTTTTTAAGTTACCCAGTTTCAGGTATTCTGTTATAAGCAACAGAAAACAAACTAAGACACTTATGCTGAATGAAATAAACCAGATTAAAGAGTACACATGTATGATTTCATTGATGCAAAATTCTGGAAAATGCATACTAATCTGCAGAGACAAAAAGCAAGTCAATATTTCCCTGAGTAGGGGGTGGGGAGGACAGGAAGAAGAGAGTACAGATAGGCCTACAGAAAGTTGGGGATCACTAATTTGTTTACTCTCTTGATTGTGATAATTCGCAGGTATAAAAATATGTCAATTGTATACAATTGTACACTAAAATATGTGCAGTTTATTATATGTCAATTATACCTCAATAAAGATATAAAGGCAAAACTGAAGCAATGCTAAGCACAGTAAATGTCAATGATTGTTAACATTTTTCCTGATATGATAACTGAAGCCCAGAGAGAGATGTGACTTCATTTCACATTTATGCTATTCATTCACTCATTCATCCTTTTATGCACTTTTTTCCCCCTACAAATATTTCTTGTGCACATACTATGTCCTCAGCCCTGGTTTAGGAGCCTGAGATGCAAAGACGAATGGAAAGGCATCCCTTTCCCCTCTGGACCTCACAGTGGTCACAAGTTAATGATCCTAAATCTCAATGATCCTAAATGAGAGGCAGCCTTCAGGATCTCATTTAATGATCCTAAATGAGAGGCAGTATTTCTGGGCCTCCGTGGCCTTGCATGGGACACATACAGATTGCATTAGTTGCTGAGAATCCTAGAGACCTGTTGGTCCTCAGATCCAGATCTCACACTTTCCCTGATCTGCTTGGTATCTACAGAGGCTGACTCCCACAGGCTGCAACTCCCAGGTTCCATATCAGCTTAATGGAAGGTTCAACTAATGGAAGGTTCTCGAAGGACACTCAAGGGACGATTTGGGGAGAAGAAGTGGTGCAGGATCTCTCCCCTTGTTCTCCACCTCACTGCATCTCCAGAAGCAACCACACCTCCTGCATGGCTCAGCTGCCATCCTGGGATAAAGCCCAGCCCACTAGTCCTGGCTCCACTAGCACCATCTCCCTTTGCCTCTGCAACATAGGGGTGCCAGTGTCTTCTTCTGTCGCAATCTCTGTATAACTACACACATTTGCTACCTTGTCAAGTCTGAAAGTGGCTTCTACTTTCCTGGTTAAACCCTGACTGGCGAAAATCTCTTCTAAGGTTTCTTCCAGATTAAAAAAAATTAAGAATTTAATACTAGAATTTCAAGCATGGTATCAGGCAGGGAGAGAGATATTTGGGGGTTGGGAGGGCCTCCTAGAGGCCTCTGCAGGCTCATCACACAGACAGCTGCATTCCTTCATAGCAGAACCCCTGAGACAGCGTCCCTGGGGCCTGAATCCAGCCCCGTATCTCAAGTTCAGGGAAGCATTCGGCAGGAAGCTTAGATGTGTTTCCATCCAGAGTTCAACGCAGATCAAAGTGGTGTGGCCACGCCATGCCCTGTCACTTCAATTAAAGTGATCCCAAAGTGCTTTGGAGAGACGTATTGGGTTCAACCAGACTCTGCCATCCAGGATCAGCCATCCAGCATCAGCTGGGAATTTCAAGTGGAACAGCTGCTGTGTCTCTGTACATGTGTGTCTCTGTGCACTCATGTGTGTGTCCTCAAGTCTAGGAATCCTATTGATCCTGTGTAACTCTTCTGAAACGGAGATGCCCAGATCTGAATGTATGCAGAATGGTTTTTTCTTTTCTTTCAAGGAAAGCTGTTACTAAATCCATGATGCTTCTTATAACTGATGGTGCCTTAGAATTGAGGAAATAGAGGCTCCTCTCCTCAAGAATACCGCTTTGGTTAATGTGCTCCCAGGAGGCATCTCCTTGGCTTTTAATATCCAAATTTTATAGACTATCTATATCTCACAGTACTTCATTTTGAGGGACCAGTGTTTACATTTAAAAATTATATTTATGTCTAAATAACTCAACATAACATTTTCCCTAAATAAAATGATGAGTGAGAAAAGTCTCCAATTACATCCCAGATAAAATCCACAGACTGTCAGAATCATATATACACATGTCAACCAAAGGAGTGTGTATTTCAGATGATGTTGGCACTGAAAGAGGCCTTCTATCTTCTGCTCGGTGTGAGCCATCTGTGCTGTCGTGTGCTTGTCCACAGTGATATCAAAGTGCGCCCTTGCTTTTGCCTGGTGTTAAACAATACGTCCCCTCAAGTATTGAATATTATGGCAAGGAAAGTGGTTATGGTGGAAAGAAAGATGCTATCCAACAAGAAGTGTATCAGCCAGCTATTGTGTAACAAATCACCCCCAAAGCTCAGTGACTTAAAGTACCAATCGTGCATCTTCAGGGTGGAGGTTGGCTGAGCTAGGCTGGGTGCAGCTGGATGTTCTAGGATAGAGTTGACATTTACTGGGAGGGGAAGACACTGGAAATAACAGGGTTGTGGGTACAGGGAGCCTCAGTGGTTGGGTCAAGGGCATGTTCAGTTCGAGAGAATGAATAGACATCCAGATAAAGGTGTTAAGCAGAAAGTTGGAGAATTGAGCCTGGGTCTCAGGGGAGAGAACAGGCCTTGAGATTCAAGTTTGGGGAGCATCTGCTGATATTTAAAGCCATCAGATAGGGTGAAGTCAGCAAGGGTGTGAATATGGACAAGAAGAGAATATACCCGAGCGTATCCAAGACAAGGAGGATCCAGTGCAGTGTGGATATGGGAATTCACAGAGCATCACTCCACTCCTAAGAGACTGAGGGCAATGAGAAGCAGGAATCATTGTGCCTCGACTGGCCTCCGAGTGGTGGCCCAAGGGTTGTAAAATAGCCCAGCCCAGACATGTGTTTTATCAAACTTCATAGTGTTTTTTCAAAGAAGCTGAATTAGCGACCGATATTCAAAAATGGAACAAATTCCCCAAAAGGTCTAGATGTTCAGCTTCTGTTGACAGATTTGAAGCTCTGGGCATACTGGGCCTGTATTCCTACCTGGCAACACTCAGTCAGAGCGGAGATGTAGTTGCCGTGGAGACAGGCCTGGGCACCTCAGTTTCCCCAGCCCCACCACTCCCTATTGCCTTAGACCCACTGCACTTGGCTCGTTTGTGTTTCCTGCCTAACCCCTGTGGGCCCTGAAGTGTGTAAGTCCCTGGCTTAGTCTATGGAAGTTCTCTGCATATCCACACATCATGTCCCCAGGATTCCTGACCTCAGAGAAGATTTGGGGCTTCTTGAGTCTGCCCCACCCATAGCCATGGAGCCCGTGGGGTGGCCAAAGCCTCCTGGATACCTCACAACAAATCTTTGGAGCATTGGAGCATGAGTTTGCCATTGAGGACCTAGACTGCAAGGCTGTGTAAAACATTTTATGTGAGAAGTGAGGAGCTTTCCTTCTTGGCTGTAGTTGGGCTGTGTCAGAGCCAAGTCCAGAGTTCATGTTATGGACTAAAGTCACCCAGAGGCCTTTAGGAAATGAAGGAACAAAGTGAGACGGAAGAAGATGGGCATTTCTCTGCAGCACCCAGGCCCCTTGTAGGCCCTGCCAGGCTTCCCCTGGGACGCTTGCCTTTTCTGGTACATCAGGACCTTGAATGACCACAGTGTGAAAATGGCAAAGCAGACATTTTTCTCAAGCTCCGTTCTCAAGGACCAGAGGAATGTTAAATGGCTCCGGGTTGGGGTACTTGGCACAATTTGCAGCACTAAATCCAAAACAGATTTGAGCAGCCACAGCCACAGAGCCACAGTGCTGGGTCCCAGGTCCGGAATGCCGGTGGGAGCAGAAGTTGCCCAGCTTGTGCTGGAAGAATGAGGAGCACTGGTGGGAGAATGGAGTGGAGGTGGCACAGCCTTCTGAGCACCAGATGCAAGGTGGCCGAGCAAGCACCTTGCAAGCACTGAGCACCAGATGCAAGGTGGACTGCAAGCACTGCAGTCATGGACAAATCACTTCGCTTTTCTGGACCTCACTTTTCTCATCTCTGAAATGGGAGAGGGGTTGCAGTTGATGATGCCAATGAATTACAATGGCTCAAGGAAGTGGTGTTGAGAGGATTCCCACCTTGGCCCTCAGCAGCCCTATGGGACACTGGGGAGTAGTGTTTAGGGGACTTGGCACCAGACTGGATGAGAGTGAGTCCTGCCTCTACCACTTATGGGTTGTGTGGCTTTGGGAAAGTAACTTTACCTCTCTGTGCCTCAATTTCTTCCTCTGCAGAATGGAGTTGATATGGTGGGTAGCCCTCACCATATAGGTTGGCAGTGAAGATTGATAATAACGTTAAGATCATGGATGCTTGCCATGGTCCAGGATCTGTTCTAAGTGCTCTGCAGTTTGTGGAGTTAAAACCTGTTGTGGGCTCAGCACAGCCATGACATGCCTCCTCTGTTGGATGCAAGCTGGCCATTGTACTGGGTTGAACAGTGTTCCCCCAGAATTCATGTCCATCTGGAGCCTCAGAATGGGATCTTATTTGGAAGTAGGGTCTTTGCAAGATGTAATTAGTTAAGATAAAGTCATACTGGATTAGAGTATACCCTAATTGCAATGACTACTATGCCTAGAAGAAGCCATGGGAAGACAGAGGCAGAGATTAGTGGGATGCTGCCACAAGCTAAGGAATGCTAGGAAACCCCAGGAGCTGGAAGTGGCAAGGAAGGATCCTCCCCCGGAAGCTTCAGAGAGAGCATGGCCCTGCTGACACCTTGATGTCAGGTGCTGGCCCCTGCAATTGCCAAAGAATAAGTTTTGATTGTTTAAAGCCACCCAGTTAGTGGTGTTCTGTTACCACAGCCCTAGGAGCCATGTTTATTACTTTATGGATAAAGAGAGGGATAGGCAAAGATGGAGTGGAGGTGGGGTGAAGTGAACACGAATGCAGAACTTAACAATTTGCCAGGTATTTGGAAGCTTAAAAAAAAGTAGAAGGGAAAGAGGAAGGAAAGTGCTACTTTTTGAGTATCTCTCAAGGATTAGGCAAGATGTGATTCTATTACTATTATCCATAAGAAAATTAGGGCTCAGGAAGATGGAGCAACTCACTCCTGGTCACAAATCCAAGGGAAGGAGGCTGAGTTTCAAACCCTGCGTTGGTGACTCCATTGCCCTTGTACTGTCTACTGCCCCTCATTCCCTTCTGCTCTGCTAGAATGCAGCCTTCACAAAGACCAGGCCAGGTCTGAATTCCCCATGACTGGCACAGAGTGAGCAAGCTGTAAATATTGGCTGATGAGTGAATGAATGTCCAGAGTTCCCTAATAGTACTGGAATTCTAGGTCTTTAATTTTTCTGCTTCTCAGTTCTGAATTTTATTCTGACTTCAGTCTTATGATTATGACCCCTGGGAAACAGGAAGGGGATTTTTTCCCAAATATAATTGTGCCCCCAAAGTTGTGACCCCGCTGGCTGCAGCCCCTCAGATCTCCCTGTGTAGAGAACTAACCATGAGGAGTGAAGTTGGGTGCAGACTGCTGCACCTTTGGGATCTGCTGCAGTGTCCACGCCATGGCCACGCTCCCCCAAGTGGCTCCTGGACAGTGACCTCTCAGAAAGGGGCTAGGAGAGCTGGTCAGTCATTTCTACCTAATGCCTCCCTGCTCTTGTTTTCAACTTTTTTTTTTTTTTCTGTTTAGATGTAGAACCCTTTAAAAAAAATTTCAAATAGATTCTTATGTAGGATTCTGGTAAAATAAAAACTATATGAATGGCATTTTATTAGTCTACAATAACATTTACTTATAAAAGTGTACAATGAGGGCAATGGAGTGGTTATGAACACAAATGTTTAAAATAAGGAGTTACGTCTGAGACAGTCTCTATTAACCTCCAAAGCTAATTTATTTCCATTTCTGAAGTTTGTTTGGATTCACTGTATTTCAAGTACAGTAATGCTCATTCACAAAAATAAATAAATGCAAATGGTGACATCCTTCAAACATCTTGTCTCACTGTCTCAGGTAATGCATTAATTAAATACAGATGAAAGGAGGGGGTTTTTTGGGTGTTTCTTTTTCTTAAGTCTGAATGAAATCTAGTTAACCTGGCAGTCCAAGTTATAACAGATTTGTGGTGGCCCCCAGTGTGTTAAAATATGTCTCCATCCATTGGATTGTGTGTTATTTTTTATTCCATTTTTAGAAAGGCTAACAATGCTATTAAAACATTGAAATATGAAACAAACATCTGAGAAATTCTTAAACAGCAATTTAAAATCACTGGCTGAGATTTTATGAGGATCCTTCCCAGCTCAGACATGCTGTGGTAAGGGGACTCTGTTATTTATTACCACAATAATGCTGCATAATAACATAACCCTCAGTGGCTTAAAAGAAGAAAGCATTTCTTTCTCTCATAAGTGGCTGTTGATTTAGGCTGGGCTCAGCTGGGCGGTTCTTCTGGTCTTGGCTAGGGTCACTTTCATTTCTGGTGACTGGTGGTAGCCTGGCTAATCTAGAAGAGCGCTTGCTGGGGCAGCTGGGGAGATGGGCTGCTCCACGTGTGTCCTCATTCAGCAGGCCAGCCCAGGCATGCTCTTGCAGCCAAGGCTGAGAATAAGAGCAGATGGGAAACACATCAGCACTCTTTCACGTTTGTGCTTATGTCACATTCACTCCCATCTTTTTGGCCAAAGCAAAGTGAAAAGATGAACTCAGACCTGGGGTAGCGAGACAGATTCAGTTTCTTCAGTGAGAGGAACTGCAAAGTCATGTGGTAAAGAATGTGGGAAGAGGTAGATCATCAGGGCCATCAATGTAGCCCTATGCCACACTACCCTCCCCAAGTTCTTGCCTTGACTCAGTGAAATAAGGAAGTTCAACCAATCCCTATTGGGTATATTAGGTATATTAGTTTGGGGATAGTGGGTATAATAGTTTGCAGGGGTTTCCAAAATGAAATATCACAGACTGGGTGGTGGCTTAAACAATAGAAATTAATTTTCTCATAATTTTGGAGGCTGGAATTCCAAGAACAAGGTGTCAGCAGCTTGGGTTTCTTCTGTAGCCTCCCTAGGTGGCTTGTAGACAGTGTCTTCTCCCTGTGTCTTCACATACTAATCCCTCTGTGTGTGTTTGTCTATCAGTCTTCTCTTCTTATAAGGACCCCAGTCATATTGGATTAGGGCCCACCTAATGACCTTATTTTCACTTAATCACCTCTTCAAAGGCTCTGTCTCCAAATATGGCAATATTCTGAGGTATGGGGATTAGGACTTTGACATATGAACTTTGGATTGGACACAATTCAGCCCATAACAGTTGGAAGAAACTTTTTCTCTTCTTGCCACCCCTTATAGGTAAGATTGGACAATGGGCTGGGGTTTTTACACCATGCAAAAAGCAAGTTCTGCTGCCTCTCTCTGTCTCCTGCTCTCTGAGAATGCTTGCCCTTGGCCAGAGTGAATTCATTCTGCACTTCCTGTCTCCAGAAAGGGGGCCTCTCATAGAGCCTTCCCAGCCAGTAGAAGAGGAAGTTTTCTCCAGCTTCATAGTCCATACTTGCTGGATAAGACTCAAGTGCAAGGGAAGGAGTGAGCCCCATTAGACCCTTGAGGCAAAGCTATTGTCCTCCAGCCCAGCTTACCAGGGGTAATGTACTTTGGGTCACAAAGTTCATGCCACGAGCAAGAATTAGCCCAGTTCTTTGTGTATCTTCTACCTGGGAGGTGGGAAGCATAGCTGATAGCCTACTGTAATCTGCAACATCTCCAAGACTGTCACAATGAAGCCCCTGGGCATGTCTCAGGCACCCCCAAGTCAATAAGGCTAACACGCACTTTTCTGAGCCCTGGTTCCTCTCTCCTGTGATGACAACTATGTGATCAGGAGCCCTCACTGAACACCATGCCAAGCTCCCTCTGGTTCCTGACACTGCCAGAGCCAGGGAAGGGCAATGTTGGCAGAAACCATGGGAAACACTGGGATGGAGCCATTTTTGGTAATAGATGGGATCTTCTTCTCTTAATACAGCTGTAACATAATGGAATGGCAGGAGGAAAACTAGATGGTGGCTGGAATTCTTCCAGACCTCTTAGTGTCATTTTAAGGCTAAGGTGAAAAGTGGAGAAATCCATGAGATGATCACAAGGGCTCTGGATGGTCATGACCGTCCAATGTGGCTCTTTGCACTCTCTGTCTCCCTAAATGCCTGGCTTAATATTGACTGTGTAAAAACCTAATATATCACTTTAGCAAATTCGTTGGAGCAATGTTTTTGAATGGGATGGATGGGGGGTGGGAAGCAGAATGTTGGAACAGGAAGGTTTAATTGACTTACTTACATTCTATTATTTTTAAACTTCTGCCTCACATTAAAAAGGATTTGAGGCCAGGCATGATGGTTCATGCCTCTAATCCCAGCACTTTGGGAGGCTGGGCAGGAGGATTGCCTGAGGCTAGGAGTTCAAGACCAGCCTGGCAACATAGTAAGACCCCATCTCTAAAAAAATAAAAATATAAGATTAGCCAGGCATGGTGGCATCCACCTGTAGTCCCAGCCACTTGGGAGGCTGAGGCAGGAGGATTGCTTGAGCCTAGGAACTCAAGGCTTCAGTAAACTGTGATTGCACCACCACATTCCAGCCTGGGTGATGGAGCAAGACCTCAACTCTTAGAAATAAGATTTGAAACATCACGTTAAGATGTATTTAATGCCATAAGAATGGAAACAAAATCAAGGGCATTTAGTGCAATAGGAAAACAGAGGTAAGAAAATAAGAGTGAGCCAAAGCGAAGTTCGGTCTTTGGAGGGAAGCATACCATAGGTAGTGTGTATTTGCCACAGCCATGCTGAGAGGCGGTCTCTGTGGTTCCTTGTGGCCAAAGCAGAAGGTAAAAATGATCAAATGCAAGATTCACAGAGACTCTTGGACAAAAACATTTGCTCAAACATTTGAAAACGTTTGCTCAAACGAAGCTCAACTGCTCCCGGTACAGAGACCTGTGAAGAAATTTTTCCTGTATGTCCTCAGAAAGCAAGCCTCCCCAGCTGAGCGCCACAGGGTTGGGGATTCAGGCCTGTCCCGCACATTGCGTGAAGCCAACTGAAGGAAGAGGAAGGCATGGAGCAGAGAAGCAGAGAGAGGCAAAGGAAGGGGCTTTCTCTGCATCATCAATTACACAGATGCAGAGTCTACCCTGTCCTGGGGGTCACTGTGGCTTAAGCATGGCTTCCAGACCATTTTTTTTCAAGGCTGGGCAAATGTTTGAGGTAAAGGTGGAGGTGGATGGCCAAGCCTACCCTGGCCCCACTGGGGAGGAAGGGGCAGATTAGGGGGTTCTCTGGAGCCTTCTAGGTGGGGAATTCCCATGAACCCCCTGACACCAGGCAGGCAGAAGCAATGGGGTCTGTGAGTTTGGGGTTTTGTTTCTTGGGGGAAGAGGTGAGTTTGTTCTAAGTTTGGGGTTAGATGTTTACTGAATATTAAGTGTCCAAAAAGGCAGGCTGTGGAGTCACTTCCTCTCCTTGGTGAGCACAGAACAGGAGTCCCCCCTTATCTGGGGGGGATATGTCAGAAGACCCCCCCGTGGATGCCTGAAACTGCGGGTAGTACAGAACCCTACGTATACTATACACAAATTTCTGTTTTTTCTTCCTAATTTCACAGATAGAAGATTCACTCTTTAAAAGATCTTGGCAACCTCAGCACATGATTTTTTCTCTTTCCTTATAAAGTCCGGAACTTCATCTTTTTGCTTGGAGGAAACACTTTATGTGCTCTTTGGCACATCTAAATGGCCAGCATCACCACCCCGTGCTTCGGAGCCACTGTGAATAAAGCGGCCGTGGATCTGATAACTGAGGCAGCTACTAAGTGACTAACAGCATAGTGTAGACAGCATGGATACCTGAAGGCTGCAAATTTCATCAAAGGAGCAATTTAAAACTTACGAATTGAATTATTTATTTCTGGAATTCTTCATTTAATATTTTCAAACCCCTGTTGACCATGGGTAACTGAAACCGCGAAAGGGAAAGGCAGTTAAGAGAGGACGAATGTACTCGCAGCCCACACTTTCCACTCGCCCCCTCCTCCCCCGCCTCCCTCCACCGCCGGCAGAACCCCGTGGTGCTTTCCTACCTTGTCCCGTGGAGTCACATTACTGGTTCTGGCCAATGGATTAGGAGTGGAAGGAAGCCACGCCCCTTCCCAAGCCACACCCATCCTGGTCAGGTGTGACCCACCTACTGTGCTCTGTTTTGGACCAGATGGCCCAGTAACCTGAACGCCTGGAGTTGACCAGACACACACCCACTTTCTGACTCCCCACATCACCGCTTGAAAGGGCTGCTTGGAGAGCCACCAGGCCAACCGACTTTGTGTCTTTAAGATTGAACACTTAGTTTATTACTGCCACAGATACGGTGGGGGCCAAGGCAGACAGGATAGTAAATCTTAGCACACTCCATTGCTGTGGGGACTAAATGAGAGGGCTCCAGCATGCTCTGGAGCCTGTCGGCTTGGGTTTGAATCTCAGCTTTGCCCCCTACTAACGCTGTTACTTTGGGCAAGGAATGGCACCTCAGTTGCTCCACCTGTAAATGGGGATAATCATAGCCCCTGCCCAGAGGGCTGCTGAGAGGATCTCATGACACAGGAGAGGTAGGCACCCAGCACCTGCCGAGCACTTCAGTTCACACGTGTATGTAAGATGCTGGGCACAACTGCTAGCTCCCTGCTCCCAGTCCAACATCCCCACTTCTCCAGCCTTCCTCACCTTGTTAATCTCATTCTGCATGGAGGGGAAGTGCCAAAGATGAACAATAAACAAAGCTAGCCCAAGAGGGTGTTCAGTCCTAAGTGCCCTCATAGGCTGCACTGATGTGCTGTGTGACCTTGAGTAAGTCACACAACATCTCTGCATGGCAGTCTTCTCAGCTGTGGAATCATGGTTGTGCCAGAGTGTGTGTGTTGTGAACTTGGCTCCCTTCTGCGGGATGGGTACTCCATTTCCCAGAACTCCCTCCCCTATATTGTCCTGTAGAGTTGCCCAGTAGGGAAGCTCCTAGTGGGATGTGGAAGGTGAAAGGGAAGCTGAGGCCATTGATCCCAGAAGATCATGTTGGTCACACTTGGTGGCAGACTCGGAGGTGTGTGGTGGGCTTCCGCGTGTCCCTACTGTCCTGCTGTCTGCGTCTAGCTCATCTTCCCAAGTGATAGTCCTGCTAGCGAACATCAGCCCAAGCCTGCCACTAGGAGCTTGGTTGCAGGCAGCTTGGAAGGTGGCAGCTCCCAGAGGAGCCAGGTTCTCCAGGCATCTGCCCCTCGGGTGCCCTTCTTCTGATGCATGCCGCTTCCTGGATTTTCCTGCAAACCTTGGCCTGTCCAGCCCTGCTAGTGCCATACCTGTGTGGCAAGGTCCTGAGTGATATCTCTCTCAGGTCCTTAGGCTGCTCCTCCAGACCTCCCCTTCCAGGCGGCCCTCATCTGTGTGCAGGCTAATTTCTGTACGAAATTCCCTCTTCCCCTAAGACTCCTGCAGCTCTGCTGAACCCTGAGTGCAAGGGTGACCCCTGGCCCCAGGGCATCATGGAGACAGCCAGGGGAGGGTTGAATCCCTCCTTGCCAACTTTGCCACCCTTGCTGCTGTTCCTGCTACAGGGCCGGGGGTGGGGGTGCCCCTTTAGCACTGTGGCATGCCTTTCTCATGTCATCACAAATTCTTTACAAAGATTTACAAAGATAAATATTGAATGGTTGCTTAGCGGTCCACTGACTAGATGACCCTGAGTTGATTTAACTAGTCCCCCATGGTTGGACGTTTCTGTTATTTCCAATCCTCTACTATAATTAACACCACGGTGGAAGTTTTTGTTCCTGATCTTTATTCAAATATCTGGTTCTTTCCATATGATAGGTTTCTAGAAGTGGAATTCCGAAATCAAAATTATTTGAGACTCGTTGTATGGACGGTTGAATTTGCTGCTAGAAATGAGCCTTTATTACAGGGCTACAGACATGGGGCCCAGGGAGGGGCAAGCTGCCTGGACTCATAAAACAAGTCTGGGCAGTGTGGGCAGGAAGGCAGCTGGCGCCTGCCAGCAAGAGAACCCAGGATTTTGCTGGGGGGCTTGGGTGATGACAGAGCCTGGGGTGGGGTGGGATGCAGCCAGGGGAGATTGCGGGGAGCTGACAGGGCCTTATGCTGTGGGGACTAAAGACTCTCGGGCATCGTCTGAGCCAGTCATTTTCAACATTCTCTTTGGCTCCAGAACCAGGTGTGTGTGTGGGTGTGTGCTGATCAGTTCATTTCCTCAAAAGATGGGTGGACAAGCAGACCTGTGCAAACACTCATCTCAGTGTCATCCACACCAGAGAAGGCTTGGAAATCACCACTATCATAGCTCTGGTGACTGGGGTGGGACCTGAAGCCCCTCCCACTCCCCTGCCCTGGCCACGAGGTCCCCGCAGTCCCACCTGGAATGGTCATGGTGCACCCTTGCCTCTGCTCCCCTGAGCTGGCTCAGAACCCTTTCCTGGCTGGGCCCTCCCCAGTGCAAGCCTTGAAAGGCCCGGAGAGAGAGGACAGACACCAACAGACATCCCGACCAGCTCAGCACATCCTGCTTCAGGCTGACTTCCCCGTCTCCATTAAAACAGTCTCGGCCTAAAGACAAACAAGCATCCTGAATTTATGGTCCTGTTAGCACGACAGCAGCTCAGCCAGGCATTCCTTCTGGGCCACGTTCTGCAGAGGGCTCCCTGTAGGTCTCCCCTCCTATTGGAGAAATGTCCCACTCAGGCTTGCTCCCCCAGCTCCCAGTTAACTTTGGGGGTCTCGGGTCACTCCCAAGGGCTTGTTCTGTGTGTACCAACTGAACAGCAGTCTCTCACTCAGTGTGCGGGTTAGAGAGAGGAGAAAAACAACCAAAGCCACTTGGGCGGAAAAAACCAGGACACGATTGATTCCCAAAGGCCGTATTTTATTTGCACTGTTTCCTTCAAGTCTGTGGCCCAGGCAGGCAAGGAGTAATATATTAGCTCCGTTGGTTTAACTGGACAGCAGCATGAGCTTGTAATAAGGATGTGGTAATACACCACGAGAATCTGTAGGCTCATAAAACTTGACCTTATAAATCTCCAAGTGTATCAATTCCATACAGCAGCCACTCCCTGCAGTGGAAGCCGCATACTTATAAAGTGGCCGTTGATAACAGAAGAGTTTACTCCCACCCCACCTCCCCTCTTTAAAACTCCCCAAGACAGACTAATCAGGGCACGTTCATAATTCCTCCTGAAACAGGAATGCCACATCAAAACACACAAGACCCAAACTGGTCTCTAGGATCAGGGAGTAGGGGCCCAAGAGATTAAGCAAGCTCATTAACAACTGGGATAAAATGTTCTCTAGGCAACTTCCTCTCTCTTCCCCCTGCCTGTCTTCAGCCTCTTTGGGTGTGAGGGCAGTGTTGCTACTGCTATATGGCCCTCTAGATCAGGATTTGGAAAATGTTTTCTGTAAAGGGACAGACACTAGATATTTTAGGCTTCTTGGGCCATTCGGTTTCTGGTGTCTGTCATAACTGCCAACTCTGCTGTTGTCGGATGAGAACAAGCATAGACAATGTGTAAACTAGCGGGTGTGGTTCTGTGCCAATAAAACTTTATTTACAAAAATAAGTAGGCAGGATTTGGCCCTCGGGTTGGCGTTTGCTAACCTCTGCTCTAAATGGTACATCCTCATCCTTAACATCCTCATCACTGGCAACTTGCCCTCTGAGTGATAAGGGGGCCAGCCTGCAGAATTCAGGTCAGCAGCTGGGATTCCCAGCAAGGGCTCCTGACACCCAGAGGTGTGTCAGACTGTTCTCCACACCTCATCTCATTTGACATGGAGAAGGAGGTGTCATTGCCTCCTCCTATCCCACAGATAAGAAAACTGAGATCCAGAGAGGTTACGTGGTTTTCCCAAAGCCATAAAACTAGCGTGGATCACGACACGATTCGAGTGGTAGCTCTGGGCTCACGTGCTCAAGAGAAGGGCAAGGAAGTAGCAGTGACCATATGTGAGGCACTACAGTGACACCACTTCATTAGCCCCAGAACAACGTGCTTGGCATATTGTGTCTGGTTTTCTCAAATCCCTGCAAGCTCTCAGGTCTCCCATCGTCAGCCTTCCTCCTGGCTGTCACCACATCCCCACACTTACATTTTATGCATCTGTCGTAGCTGCTCTTTTGGAGTTGACGGGTCCTCGCTCCTAGCTGTGTAGACTTGAGCAGTTACTAAACCTCTCTGACCCTCATCTGCAAAAGGATGTAGAAGAGCCGTACTGCAAGATCGTAACAAGGATTAAGCAAAACACGTGGGAAAGTTCCTGGGAAACTCTAAAACGCTGAGTAAATGTTAGTTTATCTAATTTTCTTAAAGAGTCTGGGCAGATGACTTGACAGACCTCTTTTCCGAATTAAAAGGCTCTGTGTTGGCATCTCTTTTCTGCAGTCCCTCGTCTTGGCACGATGCCTCTGCAGGTGGACCTCAGTGTGAATCTGATTATAGTCCCCAGCTCTTAGCTGAAAGTGGACGTGAGCTTTGCTCGCCCCGCTGGCCCCAAAGGGAAGGACTTTGAACCCATTTCGAACAGACAGGCCGGTGCAGGGGGCAGCTCCCTGCCGGCCCTTCAGAGGAGGCTCCCAGCAGCATGGGGTTCTATTTAGGGAAGCTGTTTCCCTGTCTGGGCAGATGGCCTGCAGGAACGGGGGCTTGGCTGATCTGGTTTCAACTAATTCTATTAAATGAAAAGTTCTGTAGAGCAGATTCCTTCACAAGCCTCTGTCCACATGGTGATTTAATCGAGTAAAATTAAAACATTGCTGCTTTCTATCCAAATTGCTGCTTTCTGCGGTGGCCTTGTAGAGAACTTGGCAGGGGAGGAGGGGAAGTATGGATCTGGGATGGGGGCACTGGATACTCCTGGAGACAGAGGCAGGGCTGACAGGGTGAAAAGCGGGTGGCAAGGAGAGGACCCTGGTGAATTTAGGAGTAGGATAGCAGAGCTCATGGGATGCTTCAGACCACCCAGCTCACCCCTGGTGGTGCAGATGGGGAAACTGAGGCACAGATGGGGCCCAGAGGGGAAGTGATGTGACCAAGATAATCCAGGGACCTGAGAACGTGCAGCAATTTGAGCAAATCAGACACAAGGAGTATTTCTGCTCCTGGAGCCATTGCTGTCTTGGGAGCCTCAGGAGGTCCATGTGGCATCGTCACATGCTGGGGAAACAGGATTTGTTTCATCCTTATTATTCATCAAGGAGCTTGGGTTCTTCCCCTGCTAACTCCTGTTCAGCAGCTCTGCCTAGGGCTGTTTAGGGGATCTGTGTCCCCAGTAAGTCCACCAGAGGCACTGTGCATTGTTGAGTTTTGGCTTTTAAATTTCTGCGTCAAGAACTAGAACTCTCTTACACTGAAACCTCACAATTTACCAGGCCAAAAAGAGCAGAGCTGAATTGGTAGACCCCAACCTCTGCCCTTCTTGGCCTCCCTCTTTGCCTTCCCCTAGAGGTGACCCTTAAGGGATGTCCCCAGGCTCCTCCGGCTCTCTGGGGGTGCTGCGGGAAACTCACTGAATTTGGAAAAATTTGGACTTGGGATTTGCTCACCCCTTGCTATCATACCAGAGGAGCCATGTAAAGATATGTTGCCTTAAATTCTCTCATTCCACAGTATTCCTATGCAATCGGGATGCCTTTGATGGACATGCACTTTACAGTTTGCCCTTCACTTTTACCCATCATCTAATTTCCTGCTTCCCACATTCCTGTGAGATACCCAGGCCAGCTTTAGGGTTGCTCCCACTTCGTGGATGAGGAAACTGAGGCTCGGAAGGGTGACCTGAGGGCCTGCAAGCTCAGATTCCCACGTGGTTGTACTATCATCTGTGCAGCTATCCCTAGCTGGGGACAGAGTGGCTTGTGATGGCCCCCAGCAGGGGATAAATGAGGAGGTGTGGGGTCAGTAGAGGGTCAGTCCTAGACAAAGCTGCAAATAGAGAAGATTCGGGCTTCTGTGCCCCTCCCCTATTCACAGCCATGCCCCTCATCTAAACCCCATTTTTACCATGTTGTTCCCAGTGTTAGTTGATCTCTAGGCTGCTGGCTGTTAGGAAGGGCTTAGCAAGACTCCAGGCGGGACTCACTGCCAGCAGAAGAGCAGCGACCTCCACCTGCCGTGGGGAAGTAGCTTTGCCTCTGAGGGCAGAGGCCAGCCTGGGGTCGCCTCCTGGCCGCTTTCATTCTACTGGTTGCCATGAAAATGTGGAAGAGAGCAGGCAGCCCCAACCCTCTGCAGGTGCCTGCACTTCCGGGAGCCATTCTGTAAGTGCTGTCTGTGCCCCCTTCTGCCAGGGCTTTCATGAGAACCTGCTGAGTCAAATGATCCAGTGGATCCACTTCCACCATCAGTGTTTTGACCTTACTCATTGTCATCAGAGGGTGGCCTGGATGGATGTCAATCTTCTCATCCCACCCTAGATTTCACTCTAGCATCCAGTAACCTTCTATTCTTCTTTATAGGAGTCAGGGTCTCTTTCTATTGCTATGTTTAATAGGAGCCAGGACTGTGGTACACATGGAGAGGGGATCTCAGCATGGGCCGAGCTGGCATCCACTGCTCATGGGCAAAGATTTCTGGGCACATCTGGCTGCTTGCAGAGGAACACACCCAGGTTGAATCTGGACAGCTGAGGGTCCGCTGAGGAGGAACACAATCTTAGCAAACAGGGGTTGGGATGCACTGTTTGCTTCTGCATGCATGGCCGTTGGAGAAAACCACCCAGTGACTAAGCCCAGTCATTAGAGGACAGTGACCCAGGGCTCAGGTGACAACTCACTCGAATCCATCCCCTGGACAGACCCACATGTGGCTCTAGAAGGAAGACAGCCTCTAGAAAGAAAAATGGCAGCACTTGCCTCCGTGCCCACTAGGACCTGAGCAGCACAGACAGGAACCCTATAGCAGTGTAACCCAAGGAGGGGCAAGGACACTATTCCCCAGCTCTTACAATGGGGCATAGTCTGCCTTAGCACCCTGAGAACTTGGTGGATGAGCTGGAGTCACCATGGACACAGAGATGCCAAGCAAATGTGGGGAAGTGAATTTCAGCAACACCTGGAAGGAAGGGACTTAACCTCAGATCTCCCCTGCAGGCTCTTAACAGCACTGGAGGCTTCCTTTCAAGGCCGAGGATGGGGGTGGGAATCTCAGGGGACATCTTGAACTGGGCAGGGGTGAGGAGCTAGTGACTTGCTACGGTTAGTAAGGGTGTGAGTCCCTCACCCCATAGGATCAAGACTTGGGGAAATCATGTCTCTAGATCATTGAGACTTGGAGGAAATCAGGTTTGCATTGGGGCATGATGGCTAATCCATGCAACAACCCTACAAAATCACAGATGAGGATCTTGAGCTTCTCCATTTGGGGCAGGACTCACTGGGACATCTTGATACCTCGTAGTGTTAGCACGACGTGCACCATGCATGCTCTGAGAAGCAGCGCAAGGCAGCAGCACAGGTGTTTGCAGGATTGAATCTCAGCAGCCACTTGTTACTGTGGGGCCTTGAGCAAGTTCCTTGACCTCTCTGAGCATCAGTAGCCTCCTCCACAACACAGAATGTTGATATCTAATGTCTCAAACCCAGCACAGAGATAAACAAATGCAAAGTGTCCAATGGAACCTTGGAAGAGTAGAGTGCAGCCTGGGAGGCCAGGCTTTTTCTCACACTCATAAGGACAGGACTGGATTTGGCCTGTTGGAAAGAATAGTGGGAATTTCTGTTCTTTTCTTGCATAACCTTCAGGGCCTAGTTAATGAATCTGGACAAAGTGTCACTTAAAAGGCACACTGGTCCTTTGTTGCCAGAAGGGTTCGATTCAAGTCTCTCTGCTGGGCCAAAGCAAGCCATATTTATGCCTTTGGCTCAGACATGGAAGAAACAGAAAATTGATTACGTTCCTGTTGATTTCATCAAACCCATCATATTCCTGGTGTCCTCTGACTGTCCACAATGAAGCAGTGAGATCTCAGCCCTTCCCAGACCATGGGGATGGTGGAATCTGGGAAGCTGGCATCTTCAACAGCTGCTCTCAAATTGGCTGGGCTGTGAGATGAATCCCATCTCCGTAAGAAGACATGCAAGGATGCTTCCCTCTTCTGGACCCCCTTCATGCATCTGGACCAGTGAGTCCCTTTCTAGGGAACTGAGTCACACAGTGTTAATTCTCGCAGGTCGTCACTTCTTCTGGATTCATTGAATGTTAAGCAAGTGTAAATGGAGTCAAGATTTCGTTCTGCAAATGCCTTAAATATTCAATTGCTCATTTCAGAACCGCTCACCTCGCGCCCGCCCATGATTTGAAACAGGTTTCTCAGTCGCCTGCTCCCGAAACAGCCCTACAGGTGCCCTGGCTGATCTCTGCAACCTTGGAAGGCTTAGGTGCTTTCCAAGGCCTCCCTGAGCTGCCGTTGTGGTATGAAGAAGCTGGAGGAGGTTGGTTTTAGAAGAAAACAACCCAGTGGTCCAGCTCTGCCACTTTTAAGTTCTGCTTCATGCTGGAAAACCTTTCCCTTCTGTCAAATTTCAAGCACTAGATTTCCTCAACATACTTTCGAAGGCTCGTGTTTTATCCGTTTTTAATTAACTCATTTTGAAGCTTTCATACTTGCCCCCAAAATATTTTCTTGGCATTTCATGGCCATTGTTTTCCTTGGGAAGGCCGCCGGTGCTGTGGAGGAGGGTCACCGAGCAACATGGCTTGGCATTTGGACACGCTTTTGTTCCCTTCTCCCCGCCAGGCCTCTCTGGGGCTCTTGCATTTACTGTTAAAATATTACAGAGGCCCACACCCGAACGGTCATAATCCCTGGTGCTAGACTGTCTCTAATTGATTTAATTATTCATAATTGCTCAGCTGGGCTTACGCATACTTGTGCGTGATTATGGTGAACAGGCCAGTCTGTAGAGGATGATGTATCCCTTTCTGATTAGCGGGTGGATCTGGAGTCTCTGGGGGTCTCACATGACCTTGCGGACACTTGGACGGCACCCTCAGAAAGTTGGGATGGAGCCCCTTAGCTTATTGGTTTTAGAATGGTGCCACCCTTGAGTGTTTGCTTAAAATGTTTGGGAAATTAGAATTTTTGGTGCTAATGGAATTTAAAAACAAAAGACGGACAGAAACATTGGCAAAGGGTGGGGAAGGGCAGGGGAGTTGGGTTCAAAGGAAAAGAAAGTAGGAAAGCAAGACGTGGAGTCAATGCAAACAGACACCCGTCAACTAGATAGACCCTCAGCTCATCCCTCATGGGGATGACTGTCTGTCCACGCACCTGTAGAACCACGAATCCAGCCCTAACATGTACCTAAGATACTTTGGAAAAAAAAGAACCTGCTGATACCTGGGGGCATGCAGGGAGGTGAACGGGATGCAGAAGCAAATTCCATCCCAACAAGATGAGATATCATCAGCCTGAGGGTCCTCTAATTGTCCCCATACGAGTCTTCTTAATTAATTCAAGACAAGTAAATGATACGAGGCCTCATAGGCTTCACGGGGCAGCTTCCTGGTGACTAATATTTGAAGCAATAAAAGGAGCCAGAGCATTCCTGCTTCTTAATGGTCTCCAGTCATCCCTACCCTCGACCCAGACCCACACAGCCCCAGCCTCCTCTGGCTTGGGTCAGAAAATAGCATGGACTAACTTTGGGATGCTTCTGGCTTTCCGGTCATTTACAAAGTGCGTTGGCATCTTTTCCCTTGTCTGAGTCTTGTGTCAAGTCTGGTAAAAAAACAGGAGATTTGGCAGGGCGGGGAATATGATTCCCATGATACAGGGAAGGGAACTGAGGTTCTGGGAGTAAAGTGAGTTGGTGGAGTCACACTGCGGGAAGAGAAGTGAGAACTGGATTCTCGGCCTGGGGACACGCTTTCCTTTCATCTGTTCCCTCTCTCCAAGTAGAGGCTTGTGGAGAACTCACCAGAATATCTCATTCTGGGTTCTATGTTCCTAGGAAATGATGGGGCCAAAGAAGTCAGGTAACCCACAGATCCCGGAAACAGCCCCTCCGAACCGAACCGCAGAGCAGAGTGAAGGAGGCAGTGTCCAGATGACAGAGTGCTTTCATGCCCACTTCATCCTAATGGCCTTTTAAATGACCCTGCAAGGCATGCATTCACCCAGATCAGAGCTCAATAAATACTTGCAGTGTGAGTAAACGAGCCCCAGGTTATAACTGGGGAAATTGAGGCCAGGAGAAACCAGGTAACATCATAAAGAAGAGCCAGAACCCTATGGCCAGTCATCTGACACTCCCTCCACCCCATCACCCCTCAAGGGCCTCTGCAGGCAGCAGTTTAATCTGAAGCAAATCCTAAAACAGTCCTCAAGAAGATGAGCCCATCCCAGCTGTAATTCGCCCTCCAGGTGCCTCGAAAGATCTTTTCTAACAAAAACACAGAAATGATTTTTACCATCCAACCAACCATCAGCTCCGTGAACCTTGAGAGAGACGGGAAGGCTGTCGCAACCTCTGTGAACTGAAATGTATTATCAGAAGGATGTAATTACAAGTATTTATGTACACTGATTCTGAACCAGAGAATCCCGGGATGGCGCTGGAGCCAAAACAAGAGAAAAAAAAAAGAGAGAGAGAGAGAGAAAGGCTTAAAAATGCCTGACAATGAGCAATTCTTCATGGAACAAAACTATTACAATAGCCAGCCTTTGATCTTGCCCGTCTCCTGTTGCCAATTGTATTTTGTCACCATTGGACTGTCACCCGCGAAGGAGCACTTTTGAATTAAGCAGTCTACAGCAATTTAGTCTGCACCGGCTTTGAAGTGCCAACATCAGTCAGGCCAGGACTAACTTTTTTCATTAAAAATTTTTCAGCTTCTCTAAGGGAGCTTTTTGCCTTTTTTTTTTTTTTTTTTTAAGCCTGCAGGGGCATTTAGATAAGTTGAGCCTCCAACCCGTGGCCCCAAGACATCAAAAGGAGCTGGGTCCAGTAATGCTGGAGGCAGCCATCACTAAGCCCTAATGGAGTGCTTCATTAAGATCGCTTCAAAGGCCCCCGTTTACAGACTCGGAGATTGACTAATTTACACATTGTGGGAAAATTGCTACCAGCTCTGCCCACACCCCAGCAGGGGGAGAGACGCCCTCTTTCTTTGAAAGGCAAGAACTGCAAACGGCCCCTCTAATTGCAGACTGGCCTTTTCAAGGGAAATACCCAAGCCCTGCCCTGAATTTTGCAATCGGCTGCATTAGCACTCCGCGTCCTCGCACCGACCCTGGGGTCCTGTTTGTCCAGAGGCAGCGTGGCACCAGCCCAGCTGTGTGTGCTTTGGAGCTGGATACTCCCAAACACGTTTGGGTTTGAACCCCAGCTCTGATCCTGCCAGCGAGGAGCCTTAGAGCAAGTGACTTAACCTTCTGGGCCTCAGTTTCCCTCATCTGAAAATAGGTGTGATCAAGTCACCTCCCAGGGATGTTTTCGAGGATCAGAGGTAAGGACGGCAGGAGAAGCTCAATGTGCTGGCTATTTTTACCTTAGCGTAAACATATAAGAGAGTGAAAAGGCATCCCCTGAAACTGAAGCCATGTTTTCACAAGCTGTCTTTATGGCTTATTGATTATTTGAGATGTTGGCACACAGATTGCAGCATGAGGTCCACAGACAGGTGCAGGTCAGACCCATGGCTGTTTTAAGAACTGTGTTACATGGCCTCAATGGCAGCACATAACAGCATCAATTCATGTATTAATAGTTTTCCCTTTGTCATAAAAGCAAGTTGGGAAGGGCGTAATAAGGTGAGCTCTCTTTGGGATGCTGTCACGTGGATTCACCCATGGGTCTGAAACCAGGTCTGGCTATGGAAGGTTGGTCACCAGAGGCCCTGTGGGAAAAGCACCAAGCCCCACGTGCAGTCACCCTCCCAGCCTGGCTCTGTTCCCAACGTGCTGAGCAACACCAACCATGCCGCCTGTCCTCTCTGATCAGCAGGGTTCTCCTGGGACTGAGAGGGCAAGGCCTAAGTACGCCCAAAGCCTCCTCCCCAGCCTGACGCCTCGGGGTCTTCACCTGGCTTGTGGCCTCAGCATCTCTAGGACCTTGTGAGAGATGCACGCTCACAGGCTGCCCCGGCCTCCTGAATGGGAATCTGCATTTGGAATGATCCCTGGCGATTGGGGTGCACAGTAAAGTGGAGGAACTCTGCCCCAACACTTCTCTGGCCCAGGAAAATACAGTGATGGTTGTTTCCTCAGGGGATCCAGCCCGGTGACTTTGGCCTTGGAAGTTGTGATTTTTGAGACTAACAGCCTGGCCAGCCCCTTGCCCACCACCCAACCGGGACTCATTGTGTTTACATCAGTGTCACGCAGCTTTACTCTCTAGGGTCACGTGGGATCCCAAGTGTGGTAAAGGAAACCTCTGCATCATTCATTGAGCACCTACCGTGTTCAGGCATCCTGCTGGGCACAGCGCACCTGGTAAGTAACTGAGATTGTGAGTCATTTGGTCTTTTGGTTGAGTCAGTGGAGCAAGAGATTGAGTGACTTGCCCAGGGTCACACAGCCGGTGAGTGGCCTCCTTCCAAGGGGCCCCTGCACCACACACCCCCTCCAGGCTGCACAGAGGAAGCCCAAGGTGTCCATTTCTGGAGGTACCCCCTGGAGAGGCTGGTTAGATGGGGACCCAAGGGGAGGCCAGAACTGCCACGTCCTCCGGTATTGTCCCCTCCCCCTCTACTTTCTATTTGCCCATCTTCCTAATTAGAGAAAAAAATTCTACACTCACTTCCTCTATTCAACCTTTCACTTAAAAAAAAAAAAAAAAATGCAACTCCCACCCTCTTGGTTCCCAGCCTCGAAGGGAAGCCACCCTGGCCAGGGGCAAGCATCGCAGCAAACCACTTAGCAAACCGCAAATTTCAGAGGCCTCGTCACATCTGCGTTTTATCAGCTTTTTCCGGATAGTATTACCCTGAGCAATTGTCTGCAGATCGGCCGACAGCTGAGACGTTCAAGCGCTGAATTACGGAGAAAGGGCCGGAGATAAAGCCGAGCACATGTATCCCATCAAAGTAATGAAAGCCGCCTGCCGCCAGGCCGCCCTGCTGCCTCCTTCCTAGCCACCCTGCCGCCCCGCAGGAAGGCTGATTAACCCTTGCGAGGCAGGGGAAGAAGAGCAGGGGTCATCCAATACTCAGGCTAATCAGGGTCCCAAGAACGGGAGGGGGGCGAAGGGGGTGGGCCGGAAAGAACAGCCATCGCAGAGGGCCACTCTGACCTCAGGATTAGACCTGCTGCATTTCCTGTCACAGGATTCGGTGGGACAGCAAAAAGGCAAATGAATAAGAACTTGGTGCCCACAAGGTCCCAGCGACACTGCCTGGGTATTAAACATTCCTGGAGGAGTGAGGGCAGGCCATTTCCTCTGAGCACGGCTTGCCTTACTGTGAACGGATGCCATGTTTGCAAGAGTTGGTAATAATATTTGCTGAGCACTTACTATGGACTGGGCACCTTTGTTCTCCTTGCTTCCTGGCCCACCCCATGGTGTGCCATACCTGGAGCTCATTGCATTGAATTCCAGTGTTTCCTAGTGAGGGGTGGACACCAGGATGTCCCCAGTCCTCTGCTCCCATGACCAATGCTACTTAGGTATCTGTGTTCTGCCCTTCTAGGGGCCTATGTAACAACTCCCCGGCATCCATACCTCCACAGCCCAGAGTAGGGTCTCAGGGATGTGGGCTGTACCTAGGCCTAACTTCTGTCCGGACTGACCAGCACGCCTTCAGAAAGACTCTCGGGTTTACAGTACACTAGAGTGCACAGCTCTCCAAGACATTCCAGGCAATGTTACTTCATCCACTTATGGAAATTTGCCTTTTTCATAGTAAGTCTAAAGCGATGCCGCTGCTTTAAAAACTACCAGTCATTTTTGCTGAGTTTGAACATCTCATTATCCTTGTTAACCATTTAGACCTCTCTTCTGCCTCTCACAACCTGTGGTTATTTTTCTATCAGATCTTTGATGTTTTTCTTATTGTTTGGTAAGAGTTCGGTGTATATTCCAAGTAGTCACCGTTCATCAGTTTGACTCTTTGCGGCATCATCCCATGCGTCCTCTGTCTGCTGCCATGGCCGGCGGTGCCTTGGGTGGACAGGAATCCTTAGTTTTCACACAGTCCAATTCTTCATATTTATCTCCTCTGTCTTGTGCTCTTAGGGTCTTTGGAGTAGAATCATTCCTTTTTAGGCACAAAGATATCTCCTTATGCTTTTTTGATTGGCTTTATTATTTTAACATTCACATTTAGGCCTTTAATCCATCTGGAGCCCACCTTTTGAAAGGCTTAAGGAAGAGATTATCCATTTTTATTGAAGTAAGACAGCTCTGTCTGATGCAGCGTGCTGTTGGCTGAACTGGACCTTTGATTTCCCAGCAGGGACCTCAGCTTGCTCTGGGGCCCTGTCCTGCACCCCAGGTTCCCCAGCAATGTCTTGGGGAGGGGAACATCACTTAAAGTCTCATTTCCCAGCCACCTTCTCCACTTCCATAAACTGCTGCATAGGTTTGGACATCTTCTCTCTGTTTTGTATTCAACCACAATACACACAAAGTAAAGGAGGCCAAGATGACAGAAGATGGTCCTGCAATTAGGACCCCTCCCACCCACCTTCACCCCAGCATTGCAGCCTTGTGTACATTCTTGCCAGGGATCTTTGCCAGTGCAGATCCCTCTGCTGTGGGGGCTTTTCTTTCTTCAGTCCTTCCCATCTGATTGGCCATCTTGAGGGGAGACCTCAAGAGTCAGCTCATTTGTTCACCAATCTGTGTGATCTGTGCACTAAAGAATAATGGATATGCTGTATCTGCCAGGGTTTTCTGGAGAAAAGCAACACAGATGGACGCCAGCAAACCTCATGCAACAAAAGACGCTATTTCCAAGATTTGGAGTAGCTCACAAAAGTCAAGAGAAGTTGAACCATCAGGCCACAGGAAGACAGGAATTGGGTAGCTCTGGGCTTCTACAGAGCAGGAAGTAAGGGGAGGTCAGAAAAACTTGGTGTCAACTCTTATCCCGCCTGGCGTTGCTCTCTCATGCCTGAAGTTCTCAGCAGGGAGCACAAAATTAATTCAGCTTGGGTCACACGCTCAAAAAGGGTCAGACACCACGACTGACCCTCCGCCAAGACCACTTGCGACAGGAAGGAGCTGGCTCCTGGAGGAAAACACCTCGCAAGGCTTCTGGCAGCCCAGACACGGGTCATCCCTGATGGGCTCTTTATCCCAGATGTGACCTTGATGAGTGCTAGACCCCTAGGTGGGTCCCACAGTGCCTGCTCAAGGACCTCACAGCCCAGTGGAGGAGGCTAGTTAAGTAGAAAGTGCTCAAAACAAGGTAGAGTGCTGTGACAGAGAGGGCACGGGGGTGGGACCCCTGACTCCAAGCAGAGCATCAGAGAAGGCTTCCTGTAGGAAGCAGTGCTGTGCTGGGCATTCGCAGAGCTGCAGGAGCTGGTTGAATGGAGAAGCGGGGGAGGGTGTTCTGAGCAGAGGGTGAGCAAAACATGCAGTGAGAAATAGACAAGCAGTTGACGTGGGAATGCTTTTCCTCCTGAGTAACAGAGGGGTCCTGGAATGTTCCATGTGGCCTCGGGGTCTCTGGGGCCCCACTCAGGGTTGGGTTGGAGAAGCCTGAATGCTGGATGAAGGAGACTTCCTATGTTTCTGATCTGACCTGAGAGCTTTTTGGTGGCTGTGAGGGCTGGGTACTCTTTCTTAAGACATTGACGCAACAGCCCCAAAGAGCTGACTCGATCATCAGGGCCAGACCCCTCACCTCGGAGTAGATGAGAAACTCCAGATGAAGGGGAATCTATCTGAATGACTCATCTTTTCTTCCCCTGGGACTCCAGAAAGCATCTGTACTATTCCATTTCCGTAGCAAAATATCTCCATCCTCTTCTCTCTGCCATTTCCACAGAGCTCATTTGAGACACACTAATCTAAACCCACCGGATCATGATACAGAGGGGAAAACTGAGGCCCAGAGAGAGGAAATCCTGGCCACAGTTTGTTCCTTGAGTCTCCTTGTTGAGCTTATAACGGGTCAAGGCTGTGGGGTCAATGCTTGTGTTAAAAAAAAAAAAAAAAGTCACATCCTACCTTCATTTGAAAACCATGTTGTTATCCATTCACAACCACTAGGCTGGCTAATTTAAAAAATGGAAAATAAATGTTGGTGAGAATGTGGAGAAATCGGGAACCCTTGGGTATTGTTGGTGGGAATGTAAAATGGTGCATCCACTGTAAAAAACAGTTTGGTGATTTCTTAAAAAGTTACACATAAAGCTACCATATGACCCAGCAATTCCACTCCTACGTATATTCCCAAGAGAAAGGAAAAGCGATGTCAACATGAAGACTTGCACATGAATGTCCATAGCAATACTACTCTCCATTGCCAAGAGGTAGAAACAGATGTCCATCACTGATGAATGGATAAATAAAATGTAGTCTGTTAAGGCAATGCAATACTATTCAGACATAAAAAAGAATGAGGATCTACAGTGTGGGTGAACCTTGAAGACACTGTGCTAAGGGAAAGAAGGCAGACACAAATGGGCAAACACTGTATAATTCCATTTATATGAAATGTTCAGAATTTGTCCAAGAAAATCCATAGTGGAAGACAGCTGATGAGTGGTTTACAGGGACTTGGGAGAGGGAAGAAGGAAAGTGACTGGTGAATAGGTATGGGGTTTCCATTTGGGGTGATGGAAATGTGCTGGAACTAAATAGCGGTGATGGCTGCATAGCATGTGAGTGTAACGTACTAAATGCCATTGAATTGTGCATTTTAGAATGGTTACTTTTATGCTAGGTGAGTTTTACCTCAATAAAAATTAAAGCCAGGCTGGGTGCTTACACCTGTAATCCCAGCACCTTGGTTGGCTGAGGCAGGAGGATCATTTCAGCCCAGGAGTTCAAGACCAGCCTGGGCAACATAGGGAGACCTTGTCTCTACAAAAATAAAAAAAAATTATCCAGGTGTGGTGGGCGTACCTGTGGTCCCAGCTACTTGGGAGGCTGAGGTGGGAGGACCAGTTGGGCCCAAGGGATTCAAGGCTGCAGTGATCCCGCACCTCTGCACTCCAGCCTGGGCATCACAGCAAAACCCCAGCAACCCCAGTCTCTACATAAATACATAAAACCATGTTGTTTATGTCTGAGGTACTTTTGAATGCCGTTCTTACACTGTGTCGATTGAGGATGATGTGAAGTTGCAGCAGAACACTTACCGGTGTGGGCCCTGTTCCGAGCCCTTACAGCTCCTCTAGTTCTCACGGCAGCCCTGTCACAAAGCTATCCTCATTATTACCATTTTACAGATGGGGAAACTGAGGCCCTGAATGATAAAGCAGATAGCCCTATGTCATCAAGGAAGGGTGGAGCTGCGATTTGAATCCAGGTAATTTGGCTCCAGAGCCCATGCACTGAAGCATCACAGTGAGACCCTGACTTCAAGTAAGAACCCAAACCGCTCTGAGCCCTGATGGTGCAGTGTGGATCAGAGGATCAGGGGGCGGTGAGGATGGATACCTGGGCCTTGAAGGTGCTCCACCAGGATCAGATCCACCCTCCCTCAAAAGTGCTTTGCTTGGGCTTGGTGGGCCTTGAAACAACAATTTGAGGCTTCCTATCCATCCTCATGGGTTCCCTGGGTAATCATGATTAATGCCAGGACTAGGAGCTGGGTGCACTCAGGGCCTTGCTCAGAGTGACTGGCCCTGTGATCACCCACCCCGGCCCCTTGTTACCGGCCCCTGCTGCATAGTGGGCAGCCTGTGGATTCCCTAATGAATTCTATCAGCCCAGTGTGCAGGAGATGGACAGATAGAGAGGCCAAATCCCAAAGTGGATTTATAAGCGGAAATTCAGGGATAAACGCGGGGTTGGGGTAGGTGAGGGGAGTTGACCACATCCACTGCTAAATCTCAGATTGCAAGAGGAGCTTAATTCGTAAGGCTATGTGCTGGAAAAGTCTGCATTAGCCACTTTGGCGTGAGTATATCTCTAAAACCACTAATGAAATTGTACTTTGGTCAATCAACATTTCTGGGGCCAGTGGCATGGGTAATCACTGGGCTTGCGTTGTACTTTTAGACAGGGAAGCCAATGTGGTCCCTGGATCATGCAGTTTTCTTCAACACCGAATGTTTGTTTTTCCATCTTGTGGGTAGTGAGCCTTTCTTGAGCCAAAATATATGTAGCTCACCGATAAAACTTGTATTTTGTAGGAAAGGGAGGATAAAAGCTCCATTGACCCAGCATCCGTCTCCTGCCACACTCTGCCCGAGGCAGGCTCACATGGATTATTGCTTGAATCTGGGAAGTGGTCATTCTTGTAGATGGGAAACTGAGGCTTTGGGAGATGGGGTACCGTGTGCAGGGTCACAGAGCAAGTTGGGGTGAAACAAAATCCCGATCCAGTTCTGTGAACCTGAAAAGTGAGTTCTCTCTGCTTCACCGATAGGTCCTGGCAAGTGCTGTGGACCCTCGGGGAGCTGGAGGGCTGAGACTGTCTCAGAAAGCCAGCTTTGGACTGGATGGGGTGTAGGGAGCGAATGGCAGGAGCTAAGTACAAGGCAGGATGGGGCCCAAATGCCTTGCTCAGTGCCTGAAGTGCCCATCAACCTGTTTCCCTCTCCTGGCCACCTGGGAGAGGACTCTGGAGTTTCTTGGATTCTGGAGGTCAAATCGTCAGGCATGCACTTCCAATAAGGCGTTACACCTGCACGTTAGTTGAAACTCCAAAAGCTGTACAGAGCTTTGGAGGACACATCCTGGCATGGCCACTCACAAGCTGTGTGACTTTGGGGCAAGTTGCTCAGCTTTCTTCTCCTACAAACTTAAACCCTGATCTCAGTCTATTGTCAGCCTAGGAATAGCTGCAATAACAAAATAAGCAAAAGAAAATAAATTACTATTGGAATGGAGGGAAAAGAATACATCTCAGCCATGTACCAGCTGTGTGCCCTTAGTCAAGTTACTTCACCTCTCTGCGCTCAGTTTCCTTACCTGTAAAATGGGCAAATCTTACCTACTCCGAAGGTGTTGCTTGTCATTAAATGAGATAACACATTTAATTACATTAAATGAGTGCTCATTAAAACACTTAGCAAAGCTCCTTGCATATGATGTTCAAAAAACTGGCTGTTTTATTGACATCATCATCATCATGATTATCACTATAATTACCACCATCATCACTGCCATGATTTCCACTACCATCACAGTTAGCATCAGCATTATCATTTTCATTACCATCCTTATTACTGTCATCATCATCACCATCACCATCACAGCCATGATCATCACTAACATTACCGTCATAACCATCACCATCCTCACCATTACCACCACCATCAACATCATAATCATTAGCATCACCGCCATCATCACCAACATCACTACTGTAACTATCACCATCACCATCACCACCACTGCCACCACCATCATCATCAAAATCATTAGTATCACCATCATCATCACCACTATCATCATTACCAACATCACTATTGTAACTATCACCATCATCATTACCACTGCCATGATCGTCACAATCATTACCATTACTATCATCATTATCATTATCATCATTATCACAATAGTTACCATCATCATCATTGCCATGGTTTCCACTATCATCACAATTAGCATTAGCATTATCATTTTCATTACCATCTCTACCATTGTCATTATCATCACCATCATCGCCATTACCAACACCATCATCACCATCACCATCATCACCAACATCACCATCATAACCGTAACCATAACCCCATAACCATCATTGTCACAATCACCACCATTACCACCGCCATTGTCATCACCATAATTTCTAATATTGACATCATCGGTTGTCATGATCATCATGACAATCAGCATCATCTTCATCACTATCGATTGTCATGATCATCATCATCATGTCATGATCGTGATCATCATGACATCAGCATCATCTTCATCATTATCATCCCTTTCGCCATCACCACCACCATCGTCACCACCACCATTATTACCATCAGGTGGACTGCTGGTGTTTCCATGGGACAGATCTGTCATGGTAAGTCTGTGTGGTGGTTTAGGTCTTGAAGCTGATTTTTGTGGCTTGTGGTAGTTAAAAATACTATCCTGGCATTCTCTCCACTGTTTATTGTTTTAGAAAATCTATTAGAAAATTGCTTTCTTCCCAGTATGGTTCTCAAATAGCCAGCATCAGGATTTTCCACTGGCATCTTGGAATGTTCTCATCAGAAATCTCCTGAAAGGCATGATCGTTGAAGCTGGGAGATTTGCCCAAGTTCTGTCTGGGAACAGAGCTTCTAATGCCAATATTATTTGCTCATGCCTAGCTCTTTCCAGCAAACAGAGGCCTTTCAAACTATTAATATATAAACCAACAGCACAAGCACTTTGAAAGGAGAAGGGTATGGGGGCAGGGTACATTCATCTACGCAAGCTGCCATGACAAAATACCAAGGACTAGGTGGCTTAAAAACAGAAATTTATTATCTCACAGTTCTGGAGGTTGAGAAGTTTGAGATCAGGTGTCAGCAAATTTGGTTTCTGGTGAAGGTTCTATACTAATAGTTACGGTATTGTTCACCATCATGCAGTCAGCAAAACATAAACACATAATCTTGAATGAGGCAATAAAATTCCTGAAGGATTGTCAAGGCTCAATCTTTGAGAACGTCTTTTTAGCGTTCTGTGTGACAAAACGGGAAGCCTGCGTAAAGCACTTCTGCCGCAGACAGAAGGAACACAGTTAGTTATGCAGTCGTTTGAGTGGTAAGAGAAAGTCACTGCCTTCTTCACGGAGCACCCTTGTTATTCGAAAGGATGATTGACATTCTCATTCTGAGAATGAGCAAAGTGAGCCTGTCGCTTCAAGGTGAACAGCTAATAGTATTTATTGCCAGAGAGATGTGAGCTTTCTTTTTCTTGAGACAGAGTCTGACTCTGTTAAACAGGCTGGAGTGCAATGGCGCAATTTCGGCTCACTGCAACCTCTGCCTCCTGGGTTCAAGCGATTCTCCTGCCTCAGCCTCCTGAGTAGCTGGGACTACAGACACACGCCACCACACCCAGCTAATTTTTGTGTTTTTACCAGAGACGGAGTTTCACCATGTTGGCCAGGATGGTCTTGATCTCTTGACCTCATGATCCACCCACCTCAGCCTCCCAAAGTGCTGGGACTACAGGCATGAGCCACCATGCCAGGCTGAGATTTGAACTTCTAACAAAACTTAGAGTTTTAGAAAACTTGTATCCGTCATTGTGAGCTTGCTCTCCAAATGTAAAGACTTTTTTGATGATAGTATTAGCGAATGTGCTTTCTTTTGATATTGTAAAATTCATTGTGTCAACATTTGGCAGATCTTGTAAGTCAGTGAACCAGCATTTTCCAATGACTAATGCATGATGTTTCAGAATCTCACATAGGCAAAAGATACATCCAAAGTGCAAGACAGACTAGTGGATTTTAATGTGACAAAGAACAAAATGTTCACTGATGTGTTTTCAGATTCCACATTAAAATACTATACTACTGCTTGTCAAGTTTTGTGTAGTATCAAGAAATTATCTGAAAAGCCTATAAAAATACTTGTCTTGCATCCAACAACATATCTGTGAGGCCAGATTTTCTATATATACTTCAACCAAACAACCTATCTCACAACAGATTGCAGAAGTAGATAGGAGAATTCAATGCTTCTATTAAACCAGAAGATAAAAAATTTGCAAAAAATAAGACAATGCCACTCTTCTCACTGATTTTTTTTTAAAAAAAACAGGTTATTTGTGTTAGCACATACAAGATTTGTTATTATTGTTTTTAAATGAATTAATAAATATTTTAAAATATTTTTAGTTTTAATGTCTAAATGCTGGTAGATTCAGAACATAAGCAAAAGCTATTTAGGGGTCCTCAGTAATTTTTAACAGTACGAAGGAGGCCGAGTGTGGTGGCTCATACTGGTATCTCAGCACTTTGGGAGGCTGAGGTGGGTGGATCACTTGAGGTCGGGAGTTCAAGACCAGCCTGGCCAACATGGTGAAACCCCGTTTCTACTAAAAATACAAAAATTAGTCAGGCATGGTGGCAGGCGCCTGTGATCCCAGCTACTCAGGAGGCTGAGGTGGGAGAATCACTTGAACCTGGGAGGTGGAGGTTGCAGTGAGATAAGCTTGCACCACTGCACTCTAGCCTGGACAACAGAGTGAGACACCATCTAAAAAAAAAATGTACAAAGGGGTCCTGAGATCAAAAAGTTTGAGAACCACTGGTTAGTCCATTTTGCAGCCAAGGAAACCAAAGCTGGAGAGAGGATGGCAATGTGGCTGAGGTCGCCATGCTGGAAAATCACTCAACATGGTGAGAGGGCTGGTGATGTTCCTCCCAGATTCCCCAGCTGCTGGAGGATGGAACTTTGCTGTCGGCCCTCTTTGGGGATTTTTTTTTTTTTCTGAAGAAAACTGAACCTGGCCTTGGGCTGGAGTCATCCAAACTCATGCCCCTTTCCAGGGTCAGCTCCACCCAGGGCCTGCCCAACTGGGCATCAAGACCTGGCCTCTTGTCCCAAACCAGGAAGGCTCTGAAGGGTCATCCCTGATACAAAGCCCTGGGGAACCTGCACTGCAGTTCCATGCCTTCCTCCGCTCAGCCTGCTCCCTCTTCACCTGCCCCATAGGTATGGAGCCTCAGAACACACCCTGAGAACCATCCTGCCCACTTCCTGGGGAACCCACTGTGACAGCCAATGGAAATGCAAACTGGGCACCTCAGACCCAGTCCCAGGCTCTTTCACTGGAGGAAGGTCTCAGGACATCAGCAGAGGGTTTGGGTGACACTGAATACGTTTGTCCCATCCCTGATTCGCAAGCCACCACAAAGTCAGCTCCTGATGCTCCATTGTTTGATCAGCGGGGCGAGGGAAGCCACACAGTGTTCAGGATCCTTCATAGTAGTGGGTCATTTGAAGAAAAGACAGTCCAGTAAAGTGCTGCCTAAAGGGAACTGATTCATTACCCAACTTTTCTCTGTGTACCTACTGTGTGCTAAGCATCTTGCCAGATCCCAAGGAGCTCTGTCCCCTTCCTGAGAGGAGCCAGGGGATGGGGGAGAGAAACCTACAGCTACCATTCTCTGCTGCTCAGTCCAGCGTTCTTTTCCTGAGAACTCACAGTCTAGAGTTTGGGGTGTGGCTTCAGAAGCCAACACTCTGGGCCTCGAACACCCTTCTGCTACTCTCTGCCTCAGTTTCCCCACCTATGAACTGAGATAGTGATGTACCTACCTCCCAAGGTTACCTTGAGGAACTAAGAACACATAGCAAAGCTTTTGCCGATGTGAGCTATTACTAGAACTTCTCCACCCAGCCCAAGTCCAGACCCTGCACTGGGTCATCTGTAAAAGGATGGGGAAGGATATTCTGCCGTGAGGGACCAGCATTAGCCAGGGCCTAGGGTTGGAAAGCATGTGGCTCTGTTAGTCTACCAGTGTTCCTCGAGCATCTGCTCTGTGCCGGGTCACACACCAGGCGGGAGGAAGGAGACTTGGCCCCGGCTTCACAGTGCTGACAGAGTTATGCTGGACGTGGCATCAAGCAAAGCACTACAGCAGTCACTGTGCAGCCACCACTGTGGCTATTTGGAGAGCAGAGAGGAGGGCAGGGACTGGCTGGGACTGAACTTAGGCCTATGTGGGGCTTTGATAGGGTGTGGAGGGACAGGGGTGGGGAGGGCCCAGACCAACTACAGTCAGCTCTGAATTCAGATTGAGGAATGCAGACTTGATCCTCTGCTGGCGCTAAGCAGCCTTCATCAGGTTCACAGCTCTCCTCTGCCTAGGTTTGAGAGACTTCAGGGTCAAGGACAGAGCCCTTACAACTCAGAAAAGCAGCTTTGAGCCTATAATTCTGGCAGTTTCTACCTCCATTCAAAGTGCATGAGAGATGAGAACTGAGCTCTCTAAATGTGCTTGTGTATAAGAGGGGAGTGGTTATCTGATCAGAACCTCGGTCTCTCAGAGGTAGGAGAAGCCTGTGCAGGCATTCCTGGATGCATGAATCCACCCTAGGACTTCCCAGACACAGGTTCATGCAGCCCTGCTTGCACACCTCCAGCGACAGTGAGCTCATTGCCTTACTAGCTGGGAAGCTCTCTCCATTCTCCTGCTGAGGTGAAGGCCTTCCCTTTGCTGAAGGTCTTCCTCTTCTATCTCTTGCTTTTATTGTGACCGATTTCCCTTCCAGGCTTGCTTCTGGTTGTCTTTCTCCCTATCTTTTGCCCTTTTACTCTTCTGCTTCCTTCCTTCCTGTGTTCCCCAGGCCTCCCGCTCCCATGCTTTCCCTGCATCAAACCCCTGGAGTCCCATTCACTCACTGTTACCTGAGCATCTCCTGCATGTCGCAGGAACAGAGGTGTTAACTGGGTCAATCCTTGCTGTCATGGTGCAGTGGGGCCCTGCCCACATGGTGGATGAGGTATGAAGGGTGAGGGAGAAACCATTTGTAAATAAATCTCTTCTAGCCAGAAGACTGGAAAATCACAGCATGGAAAGAACACGGAATTCAAACCCAGATCTGCCTGAGTGGGAACAGATCCCATTTCTCCTGCCCCTGTCTGTGTAGACCGGTGACTTTACTTTTCTGAGCCTCAGTTTCCTCATCTGGAAAGTAGGTAGATTATGATCTACTTCTCTGGCCTGTTGTGAGGATAAAATAAAATCTGGTGTGTGAGCCCCTGGCACACAGTGGGTACACAGCCCTCCTGTTGGGGTCCTCCTTTCCAAATCAGCAGGGCCTCAGAGCAGCTCCCGAATTCCAGCGCCTGGCAAGTGGCTGGCAGGTCAGATTAGGGACATATGTTAGCAACTTTCCGGTCAGCAGAGGTCGGCCAAGCAATTGGCTCCACCAGACTCTGGGCTTCCCTTAACCAATTTGGACACAAGGAACAGCCACAGCACAGACCTTGGCATTCCTCCTGTAACCCCAGCTCCCACGTGCCCAGGGAGGAGTCGTGGCCTCCAATGGTGTGGCAATGCTAACCAAAGAGGGCCAATGCACGCTGGGCAGCTGCTCCTAGGGGTGAGCCCACGATATGGCTTGAAGGCCAGTGTGGCTGAGCCCGGTCCTTCGTGCCTGGCTGCCTAGGGCCTGGGGCCTCTCCCCTCCACCTGAAAGGCTGGGTCTGGGCTCTGGTGTCAGATGCACCTAGATTCAAACTCCCTGCTGCCACTTTCTAGTTATGGTCCTCTGGGCAAGTCACCTCTCTGACCTCAGTTTTCTCTTCTGTAAAATGGGAGTGAAACGACGCCCACTCCACCGAATCACTGTGAGGGTGAAATGGGAGACAGGATACTTAGCACTGCACAGGTGGTCTTTTGGGAAATGCTATTTATTAAGGTGAGTTTTCCCACTAAGGTGAATGCCAGGAACAGACCTGAAGAGAATCTGGTCGCTCATATCTACAGGAAATGATAAAAAATGGAGCAGGACCTAAAACCATGCCCAGGGGGTAACAGTGAATAGCTGGCAAGGCTTGGCCTGCGGAGGTCCTGGCAGGTGGGAGGGGCTCACCACATAGCTGTTGACTAAAGGAATGAGAAGTCACTCCGGAGGATTTGATCTCTGCCTTCAACTACATGTGAGAAGGAAAAGCCAGCTTCATCTCTGAGGGGTTAACAGGCAGATCAAGACAAGAAAGATGTGAGGAGGTAGGGCTCTGGGTAAGGAAGTCTCTTCCTGCAGCCAGGGCAGTCCAAAGATAGAGAAAGAAGCTTCTGTGAAAGTGAGCTCCCCATCACTGGAGGTGTATAAATCTGGTTGGAAGAACTGTAGGCAGACGTGTTATAAAGGGATTGCTGCACTGGGTGGAAACTTTATCTCTGAGATGTCCAAGGTACTTTCCAACCCTGAGAGCCTATGATTCCAGGAGAAGTTTTCTCTTCCAACTCCAAGATTAGTGAAGGTAGCCTAATGCTGTTGCCAACAACCTCGTCACTCATTGCTTCATGCTGTGGAAGTGTATTTCTTGGCCAAGTAACAGCTCCATGCAGGTACTTACCAGCGGCCTTCCTCCAGGCAGTGACTCAGGCATCAAGGCTCCTCCACCTGTGGTTCCACCATCCCTCGAGTCTCTGAGTTCTTAAATGGATCCTGTGCATAAGGCTAGACAATATGGGAAAAGAAAAAGTGGAGGATCGCACGGAAGATTTTCACGGACCAACCTTAGAAATGGTGCACTTAATGTCTCCCCATAGTCCATTGGCCAGAACTGCAAGGGAGGCTGGAAAACGCAGTCCAGCTGGGTGCCCAGGGGAAGAGGAAGTGGGAATGGTGAGCAGTTAGTCACTACCTTAGGAGCTGGGGCTCTCATCTGTGCATTCATCCTTCATTTATCCATCCAGCGAGTGCTCAGTGAGCACCTACTGTGTGCCAAGCCTATGCCCTGGGGTATAAACATGAATTGGACAGTCCCCTCTCTGGGAGTCCACACCTAGGTTCGCAGCCCAGGCACATCCACCAGCTATTGCCTGCAGTTTGGCAGTGACAACCATGATCTAAAGACGGGATAACTGATGACCTCCATCCTAACACCACCATATGATATGGAAATGATCTCTCAGGGCCCATGTCCTCGTCTGTAAAGCAGGAAGAACACCACCAAGCTCAAAGTACGAAGCAATATAAGCAAAGCGTGGGAAGCCCTCTGCAAACGGGAGTTAATATTCCCTATGTCCACATCCTCTAATATCAGTCCTCTCTGAGTGTTTTGGGTTGGATCAGGAGATGCTGTGTACCACAGTAGAACAGTGATGGCCTTCCACACACCCCGCAGGGTGGGGAGTGAACATGCGTTTGGTCAGGGATGCAGGAGGTTTTTGCCCTTAAATCCTTGGCAGGTTGGTAGTGACCCCTCTGTCCTCACAAAGAGTGGCCTGAACAGAGGTGCCCAGTCCCAGCTCCACTCACTTCAAGGACTGGGGAGGGAAGAGTCTGAAGGGAAAAGTACCTGGAGCCAATGTGTGTATTCCCCCATCCCTCAGTGCATCAACCTCACTAGAAAGAATAATCCAGGGCAGTTTCTCTTTTATCTCAGAGCCTAATCTCAAAGGGTTGCATTACACAGCCTGGGAGAGTTTTCCCAGAATGGAAAAACTTAGTATCAGAGAGGTTTAGCAAGTTTCCTGTTGTGGCAGAGCTGAGTGGAAGAGCAGGGATCGCCACCCAAGTTGGCCTGCTTAATGACATCTTTAGGGACATGAGTGTCAAACTCCCGGGGGAAACCCTGGTTCTAGCTCAGCCATTTTTGCCTCCTGTGGAAGTACTACTTACTTTCTTTGAAAACAGAGATGATGGCAATGTCTTCCCATCTGGAGAGATCAGTGAGAAATATTTTGTGTAAAATTAGGTCCAGCTCTTAGCAGAGACCAAGTTCCCAGGTCCAGCACATAGCAGAGACCAAGCTGGAAGGTGGCACGGTAAGGTAGTTAGGAGCATGGACACTGAGAGTCAGCCTCCGCCACTTAGTAACCATGACACCTTATGCAAATGCATCTTCTTTGTGCTTCAGTTTGCTCATCTGTTAAATGGAGATGATGAAATACCTGGTAAGTATCATGTAGGCATAGGTTTATTCTCATCTGTACATTGACGTGGTTGATTCCTATTAGTTTGTTAAGATACCTACTCTTTGCAAATAGATAAGATCAAGGTGTCTTAAGCTAGAGTTTTGTATTTTTTACTTTATAGTGCCTGGAAAAAAGTTCAGCAATCTCAGCTCTGGGAAGGATGTTTGAGCAGAGAGAAGATTGAGTCTAGGAATTCAACTTCCTCCACTTTACTGATGAGGAAACAGAGGTCCAGAAAAGGAAAGGGGTTTACCCAGGAACTTGCGACCCACTCGGTGCTACCCGTTTAGGCTTTGCCCACCTCTTTCTGTTTTAGAAAATGACACCAAGCCTTGTTTAATGTGTGTGATGGAAACCTGCAGAGGCTCCAGTGAAGCAGTCCTGGGCCATGATGGGGAAGCCTTGTCTCTCCGACATTAGCCTGGGTTTTGCATTTATTCTCAATGTGAGTCCCTTTCTTCGTCTTTCTGTCTTATGCCCTGCACATCACCTCTCAGGCTAAGGTAAACAAGTTGGAGAATTTTAGAATTGTAGCCATATAGATCCTCAGGCAGCAAGAGGTTCTAGACTCCACATTTCAATCCTGCAAACATTTATTATATTAGGCGCCAGACCCTGAACTAAGGGGATTTAGTGGTAAATAAAACAGACATGGTTTCTGAGCTCACAGTCATGCTGGGAGACAGACGCTAAACAAATAACCACAAACAGGTCTGGGTTGGGTGATCTTGAGCAAGTTTCTCCTCAAGCCTCAGTTTCTCCATGTATAAAATAAGATGAATGACCCCTGCTTCCCAGAGTTGACCCGAGGATGAAATGAAGTGGATAGAGACGGGGCCACCACCTTAGTAGATATTCTAAAGAGTGGAATTCTTTCCTGCTCTCCCTGATTGTGGAGGGAAAGACCGCACTTGGATTTCTAAGGCTTCTCGAGTAGCTGAAGAAGAAGAGGGTGATACAAATACACAGGACGGCATGCTGTGTGCCAGGCCAGGCCGGGGCTCTCTCGGCATGGCAATTCCACTAGGTCTGAGAAGTCGAAAGCAAAGATTATTAACTGAAAATGCACCATTGAGCCTGTTCGTTCTCCAGATAATCCAGTTTATGTATCTGATAAAATGGGATCAAAATGAGAAACACATTTCCAAAAGGAGTTGGAAACAGCATTGTCCTTCCTCCAGAGCATTTTACAGCTGCAAAATCATGGTGATTCATGAATGTTCCACGTGATCGATCCTCAAGCAGCAGCGAGGGCAGCACTGCAGTTACCCAGGCCAGGGGTGGACTCCGGCTCCACCACAGGGAAGCTCAGCAGCCGAGTGGGCGAGTCACAGCTTCTGTGAGCCCCGGTTTCCTCATCTATGAAAATGGAAATAATCATATCTGCTGAGCAATGTTACTGGCGTGTAATTGAAACTCAAAGGGAACTGCAGAATGTAAGTTTATGAGAGGGAAAAGTTGATCTATTTCATTATGACACCCGCAGTGTTAAAATAGTACTTAGAGCATACCAGGTGCTCATTAAAACGTTCATTGAATGAACAGTACACAGCAGTGCTCAGCAAATACTTGTTGAATGGACAATTGAATAAATATAGGCATATAAGTATGTCTTTCTAGCCTCACAGCATTTCCTGGATCTTTTTGTTTGTTTGTGGAATTTTTGTTGTTGTTGTTGTTGTTGTTGTTGTTGTTGTTGTTGT
>NW_012103332.1:519102-535507 GCF_000951045.1 Mandrillus leucophaeus | reverse complement strand
AATATTCTGAGTGGCCGTGATGAAATCTCATGCTGTCCCACACCATCCTGCCAGGACATGAATCATCCCTTTTTCCAGTGGGTCCACGCTGGAGATGCTGTCTCTTATACACATCTAGATGTGTATAAGAGACAGGTGTTTTTGTTGTTGTTGTTGTTGTTGTTGTTGTTGTTGTTGTAGATGAGACATTTGGACTCAGAGAGGTGAAGTAACGCATCCTGGCCCATGCACCTAATTAGGGGCTGCCTCTTACCTTTGAACCCAGTTGTGTTTGATCCCATATGCCTTATATTTTCCACGGCATCTAGAAGTTTCTTGGAAGTTGTATCAATTAGGAATGCTTTCCACAGAATCTTAAGCTATAAAGCACAACAGTAGCTTAAGCGATAAAGATGGACTCCTCTTCCATGAGAAGTGGGAGGTGGCAGTTCAGGACTGGGGCAACAGCTGAGCATTGGCATCATGGAACCAGGCTATTTCCAGCTTCCTCTTCTGTCATCCTCCACCAGTTGGCTTTTTGTCCTAATGGTTGTTGCTTTATGGTCACAAATGGCTGCTACAGCTCCAGGCATCACAACCAAGTTCAAAGGCGGGAGGTAGGAAGGAAGGAGGGGGTGGTGCATTTCCTGAAGTGCTTTCTTCTTATATCAGCAAAGGAAAAGGGAACCAGAGGCAGCTATCTCAGAAGACTTCCCCTTAAGCCTTGCTTGTTAGATTGGCCACATGGCCAACCCTGGGCTGCAAGGGCGGCTGGAGAGGTGGGCCTCCGGCAAAGACTGACGGGATGGCCAGTGTCACCCAGGCCAATCACGATTGTTCCACGGGGACAGGCTCACTGCTGCTCTGAACAAAATTAGGGCCCGATGGTGAGGGGAAGGGAAAGGGGTTGCTCTCTTCAAGTTTCAATTACATGCCAGTAACATTGCTCAGCAGATATGATTATTTCCATTTTCATAGATGAGGAAACCAGGGCTCACAGAAGCTGTGACTCGCCCACTCGGCTGCTGAGCTTCCCTGTGGTGGAGCCGGAGTCCACCCCTGGCCTGGGTAACTGCAGTGCTGCCCTCGCTGCTGCTTGAGGATCGATCACGTGAAACATTCATGAATCACCATGATTTTGCAGCTGTAAGGGAAGGGCAAGGGGGTGTGGAAACCCAGACAGACCTGGAAGAGACTTGGCCACCCCTTCATTTAACAAACCAGGAGACCAAATCCAGTGTGACTGCCCAAGGACAAGATCTGAAGGAGATCTAGCTTTGTACTGATTTTTGGAAGCAATCTCAGTGAGCAGGGTTCCTGGAAGGTGCCCCACATGAGAGTGTTGATTTTCTCTGCATGCCAACACAGCATTCTGCAGTCATGCAGGGAGGGAGAGTCCCCTCATTCAGTCTGTTTTCAGTTCTTCACATCACATCTTGGAGAAGTGATTAGTAAGTGCAATGCATGATCCTTGATAATTGCTGGGATTTGCAAAGAAAAAGGATCTAAAGAGCATGATTGGGTTAATTGGGAGGAAATTTGAATGTAGATTAAGAAGCACATGATAGAATTGAATCGATGTTAAATTTCCTGAGTGTGAGAATCATTGCTGTGTTTATGTACAAGAATGCCCTTGTTCTAGGAGGTACGTGCTGAAGTATTTAGGAGACAATTCATGTTTGTCTCACACTTGTCTACAAATGGTTCACAAAAAATATATATGCATGTGTGCACACGTGCGTGTGCGCGCGCACACACACACACCAGTCCCCCTTTATCCATGGTTTTGCTCTCGTGGTTTCCGTTAGCCTCAGTCAACCATGGTCTGAAAATATGAAATGGAAAATTCCAGAAATAAACAATTGATAAGTTTAAAATTTTGCAATATTCTGAGTGGCCGTGATGAAATCTCATGCTGTCCCACACCATCCTGCCAGGACATGAATCATCCCTTTTTCCAGTGGGTCCACGCTGGAGACACTACGTACCATTAGTCACCGAGATCATCTGCTCCTGACATCCAGCCATCAACATTATCCTGTCTCTATGATACAGGATCACCCAAAGCAGGTGTTCCTTCTTCCAAAGCATCATCAGAAGGTGACAGCAGCCTAATCTCCCTTCATCTCATCATGCAGGTGTGTTACCAACTCACATTGTCTCAAGAAGAAGGGGGAGAGCAGTACAAGATGATACTTTGAGAGAGGGAGAAAGTGTTCACATAACTTTTATTATAGTAGATTGTTATAACTGTTCTGTCTTATTATTAGTTGTTAAACTCTTAGTCCACCTAATTTATAAATTAAACCTTATCCTAGATATGTATAGAAATAAAACATAGTATATGTTTTATTATGTATGATTATATATTTATTATGTATGATTATATATTTATTATATATGATTCGGTACTATCTGAGGTTTCGGGTAGCCACTGGGGGTCTTGGAACATATCCGCTGTGGATAAGGGAGCACTGCTGTACACAGCTGTGCACATATCTGTATATATAGACATACATATAAATACATATACACATATACATACACATTCAAAGAGAGAGAGAAGAGGGTGAGACAGAGACAAAAGCAAATATCAGCATTAATACCCAGTGCATCTAGACGCTAAAGAAAGGTCATATAAATGTTTCCTGTGTTATTCATGCAACTCTTTAGTAGGTTTGAAAATTTTCAAAATAAAACATTGGAAAAATAATAAATTAAAACTTTTAAAAGTGAGAAAGCTTAAAGAAAATATCAAGTAAACACACAATGTGTTAGCGGGCATTAAACCGAGCCCTGCTGTGGGGCCTCTTGGTGGCCAGTAGATCCCGCATTCCAGTGTCAGTCGGCCCCAGGCCTGAGTTCCTCCTATGCCGGATGGGGATGAGGTTGGTCACGGCCTCACAGGTGTGTGGTGGGCATTGCATGAATGACGTGCGTAGAGTCCTCAGCACCAAGCCTGCCCCAGAAGCCAGGTTTCAAAGAAGGGTGACTGTGATGTGCGTCCCTGTAAGTACTACTGGGCCTGGCACATGGGAGGCAGGAAATTGGATGTAACCTGTGGGAGACCCGAACCTGGTGACTTCACCTGTCTGAGTCCCTCCAGAAGGGGATAGCTGGGGATTAAAGGCACGAAAAGACCCCCCAACTTACCCCCCACCGACCCCACACACACACACTTTCATATCTCCTCTTCAGAGAGATCCTCTCCATCGGCTTAGGAGTTGGGGTTGGGCAAGACAGCTGGCCTCTGTGCACTGGGATGGAGCTAATTCCATTTTCCAGTCCCCGTGTCCCAGCACTGGGGTGCCCCCTCCTCCGGGGTGGTGGCCAGCGCCTGGCAGCTCAGAGGAACCTGGAGCTCCTCTTTCCCGGCCCTCTCGGGCAGGCCTGACAATCCCCACTGCCGCAGGGAGGCTCTGCCATCCGTGTGCTAATCCCATTACCCACAAATGAAGATGTCATCACAGCCCTTTCAAAGGGCTCCCAAGGCAGATCCCTCTTTGGAAAGAGAAAAGCAAGAGCAATTGTCCGAGCCACTGACTTCTGAAGCTCCCGCTGGGAGGAGGGGATGCAGAAGTTATTTGGGGCCAGCAGCCTCTCAGCTGGGAAGGGACTGAAATGGCGGTCAGGTCGGAGACAGCCCGAGTGTGGGTGACGAGTTAGGACCAGGTGGTGGGGTGGGGTGTGCAAGGGACTGAGGCTCTCCAACTCCCACACTGACCTTACTGCGACCTCACTAGAGCTACAAGCCTATGCCCTGGGATATAAACATGAATAGGACACAGTCACCTCTCTGGGAGTCCAGACCTCGGTTCACACCCAGGCATATCCACCATACCTCTGTTAGCACCATGAAGCTGGGGCCAAGTCTCCTTCCTCCCACCTGGTGTGTGACCCAGCACAAAGCAGACACTCGAGGAACATTGATAGACTAATGGAGCCACACACTTTCCAACCCTAGGCTTTCGCAAATGCTGGTCCCTCACTGCAGAAGATCCCTCCCCATCCTTCTACAGACGACTGAGATCTCCCCCTTGCAGGGTCTGGACTTGGGCTGGATGGAGAAGTTCTAATGTTTACTGTGACCTCAGTTAGAGATACAGAATTTCAGCGCCTCCCATTGTGCCTCTTTCAAATGGGTGCAAAGGTCTTATCTGATACGTTGTTGAGCAGCTGTGTGTGGAGGTAAAATATAAATGGTGACACGGGCACAGATATGAGGGCCCTGTTGATGTCAACGTCACATTATATAAACAGTAGTAAACTTTCCTCAACACTGACTACATGCCCAGCACTTTTGTAATGCTACTTTCATTCCCATATTACAGATGAGGAAACTGAGGCACAGAGAGGTTAAGTGACTTGTTCAAGATCACAGGGCTGGAGAGTGGTGACTAGTTTTAATGGCTAGCAGAAGCAGGAACAAAAGCTACCATCTGCTTGGAACCATCGTTACTTTTGAACAGAAACTCTGGTGTTTGGCAGACAGCAATGAATTCATCTACTTTTGCACAGAAGTAGGGTTATCTTGCCCTTTGACTGTGCCCTTGTAGGCCAGCAGAAATTCTGAGATTCAAGGCGGATGAAGGGAGTGAACCATGACCTGGAGTGGAAAAATGTGTCCTTGGGGCTATGTCCTCTGTGCCTTGGGCCTGGGCTCCATGTGGCCCTCACTGCCTTCTAATAATCATTGCTGACTATGTGTGAAGTGCCTTGTGCTAGGCACTGTCCTGTGTGAAATCAGTGGCATGCTGGGAAATGTTTGACAAACAGCTCTTGGAGATAGAACTCCAATCCACAGCATTTCCCCTCATGGTGTAAATAATCCCATTTCCCACCATGGTGGATCTCAAGCTATCAACATGAGGTCATTGACAGGGAATTGGGAGAGGTTGCGTACAACTGGGTCTCCTGTGTGGTTCCAATGCACTGATCTTAAGAACTCACAGCATCCTGATTGGGGGACAGCACTTTTATTATGCCAGTTTTATAGATTAAGGCATTAAGACATTGAGAGGTTAAGACAAGCACTTCCCAAGATCACTTGTCAAGTGAATTCTGATGCTGAACCCTTGTCTCTGGGAACCCAGATGAACATGCTGCCTTCTGAGCAGAGGCCTGTGTCTAGCTCCTCTCTTCCTGATCTTCTCAGGGCTAAGTCTACCCCCAGTTAACTCTACTCTCCTTAAGGGCAAGGATCCCAGCACAAAGCATGAGCACCAGACACAGCCAAAGCAACAAGGAAATATTTGGAGAATTGAATTGAATGATTTGATTTCAGTTGGATCAACGAACTTGTCCAAGGTCACACAGAGGGGCAATAACAGAACCCATGACTGGAACCTATTGCTGGAACTCATGACTGTTGGCTTCGGATATGAACCTTAAGTAGCACCTTCAGTGTCAATTCTGAGATTATTGTCACATCCAAGCATGGACATGAAAATTTCTGTTACTCCTGGGAGGGGGCACAGGGGCCGTGGCTTCATACTTTGCATTTTCGATGCACCTTTGCCCCCTTTCTTTTGTAGTGAAAAGCATGACCCAGCACCTTGTATATGTTGGAGGCTGAGCAAGACCAAGGGCACCTGGAGGGAAGAGGTCTGAGATTTATGGGTTACTTGATCATTTTTGAGGTTTTTTTCATTTGCTGTGGACTGAATGTTTGTGTCCTCTCAAAATGTATATATTGAATCCCTAATCCCCAGTGGGATGGTATTTGGAGGTGGGGCTCATGGGAGCTAGTTAAGGTTAGATGATGTCATGGAGATGGGACCCCCATGATAGATTTTGCTCTTACAAAAGGAGAAAAAGACAGGATAGGTTTCTCTCCACTGAATGAGGATGCAACAAGAAGATAGTCTGCAAATCGGAAGAGCACCCTCACCAGACACCAAATCTACTAGTACCCTGATCTTGGACTTTTCAGTGTCCAGAGCTGTGAGAAACGTTTGTTGCTTTGTTGTCTCAGCCACCCAGTCTATGGTATTTTGTTATAGCGCCCAAATAGACTAAGACACATGATGTCAGTGTTTCCTAAACTAGCAATGCACTGGGGGCAACCAGTGTAACATGGTTGGTGATATGTGAATGAACCTTTTAAAATGTTAATACTTTTGCATTTATTTTAATATGTGTTAAAAATATTTCTAGTGTATTATATCAGAAATAGTTTTCACTGCAAACAACAAAACAAAACATAAAGAAAACAGCAGCAAAAACCAGTGGCTTCAACAGGAAGTTTATTTCTCCTCTGCTGTAAGTCAGGGGCTGGCATGGCATGGGATATGGTTTGGCTCTGTGTCCCCACCCAAATCTCATCTCAAATTGTAATCCTCAGTGTTGCAGGAGGGGCCTGGTGCAAGGTGACTGGATCATGGGGGTGGTTTCCCCCATGCTGTTCTTGTGATAGGGAGTTCCTACACGATCTGATGGTTTAAAAGTGACATTTCCCCCTTCTCTCTCCCTCTTGCTGCTGTGGTAAGACATGCCTTGCTTTCCCTTCACCTTCCGCCATGATTGTAAGTTTTCTGAGGCCTCCCAGTTATGCTTCCTGTTAAGCCTGTGGAACTGTGAGTCAATTAAATCTCTTTTCTTCATAAATTACCCATCCTCAGGTAGTTCTTTACAGCAGTGTGAAAACAGACTACTACAGAAAATTGGTACCAGAAATGGGGCACTGCTGTAAAGATACCTGAAAATGTGGAAGTGACTTTAGAACTGGGTAATGGGCAGAGGTTGGGACAGTTTGGAGGGCTCAGAAGAAGACAGGAAGATGTGGGAAAGTTTGGAACTCCCTAGAGACTTGTTAAATGGTTTTGACCAAAATGTTGATAGTGACAGGGATAATGAAGTCCAGGCTGAGGTGGTCTCAGACAGAGATGAGGAACTTATTGGGAACTGGAGTAAAGATCACTTTTGCTATGCTTTAGCAAAGAGACTGGGAGCATTTTGCCCCTGCCGTAGAGATCTGTGGAACTCTAGAAAGATGATTTAGGGCATCTGGTGGAAGAAATTTCTAGGCAGCACAACATTCAAGAGGTAACTTTTTCTAAAAGTATATACTCATATGCGTTCACAAAGATAATCTTATATTGGAACTTATGTTTAAAAGGGAAGCAGAGCATAAAAGTTTCGAAAATTTGACGCTTGACCATGTGCTAGAATAGAAAAACCAATTTTCTGGGGAGAAATTCAAGCCACTGGCTGCAGAAATTTTCATAAGTAAAGAGAAGCCTAATGTTAATAGCCAAGACAGTGGGAAAAATGTCTCCAGAGCATTTCAGAGACCTTCATGGCAGCCTCTCCCACCAAAAACCTAGAGGCCTAGGAGGAAAAAATGGCATCCTGGGCCAAGCCCAGGGCCCCACTGTTCTGTGCAGCCTCAGGACACTGTGCCCTTTGTCCCAGCTGCTCCAGCTCCAGCCATGGCTAAAAGGAGCCAAGGTACAGCTTCGGCTATTGTTTCAGAGGGTGCAAGCCCTAAGCCTTGGTGGTTTTCATGTAGTGTTGGCCCTGCAGGTGCACAGAATGCAAGAGTTAAGGTTTGAGAGCCTCTTCCTAGATTTCAGAAGATGTATGGAAACAACTGGATGCCCAGGCAGAAGTCTGCTGCAGGGGTGGAGCCCTCATGGAGAACTTCTACTAGGGCAGTGCAGAGGGGGAAATGTGGGATTGGAGCCCCCACACAGAGTCACCACTGGTGCACTGCCTAGTGGAGCTGTGAAAAGAGGGCCATCATCCTCCAGACACCAGAATGGTAGATCCACTGACAGCTTGCACCATGCATCTGGAAAAACCACAGGGACTAAATGCCAACCTGTGAAAGCAGTCTCAGGGTCTGTACTCCACAAAGCCACAGAAGTGGAGCTGCCCAAGGCCTTGTGAGCCCACCCCTTGCATCAGCATGCCATGGATGTGAGACATGGAGTTAAAGGAGATCATTTCAGAGCTTTAAGATTTAATGACTGCCTTGCTGAGTTTCTGACTCGCATGGGGCCTGTAGTCCCTTTGTTTTGGCCAATTTCTCCCATTTGGAACTGGAAGATTTACCCAATTCCTGCAACCCCGTTGCATCTTGGAAGTTACTGACTTACTTTTTATTTTACAGGCTCATAGGTGGAAAAGACTTGCCTTGTCTCAGATGAGGCTTTGGACTTGGACTTTTGGGTTAATGCTGAAATGAGTTAACACTTTGGGGTACTGTTGGGAAGGTATGATTGTGTTTTGAAATGTGAAAAGAACATGAGATTTGGGAGGGGACAGGGGACTGCAGTAGAATGACATGATTTTGGGCTGCATTTCCTCCCAAATCTTATCTCAAATTGTAATCCCCATGTGTTGAGGGAGGGCCTGGTGGGAGGTGATTGAATTATGGGGGTGGTTTCCCCTATGCTGTTCTCACAATAGTGAGTGAGTTCTCATGGGATCTGGTGGTTTAAAGTGGCACTTCCTTCTTCACTCTCTCTCCTGCCACATGGTAAGACATGCCTTACTTCACCTTTGCCTTCTGCTATGATTGTAACTTTCCTGAAGCCTCCTAGTCATGTTTCCTGTTTAGCGTGCAGAACTGTGAGTCAATTAAACTTCTTTTCTTCATAAATTTCACAGTCTCAGGTAGTTCTTTATAGCCAAATGAAAACAGACTAATACAGCATACCACAAGATCAAGGACCATCTCTTTCTATTTTGTTGCTCTGCTATGCAGGGCTTCCACTCTCAAGGTCACCTCATAGTCTAATCTGGCTGCTGCTGCTCTGGCTATCAAGCCCATATTCCAGACAGCAGCAAGGAGAACAGGAAAGGAGAAAGATACATTCCTCTCTTTTAACTCACACTTACATCCCACTGGTGAGGACAAGCTGTAAAACCACACTTAGTGAGACGGATATGGTGGCTCATGACTGTAATTCAAACACTTTGGGAGGCCAAGGCTGGAGGATCACTTGAGGACAGGAGTTTGAGACCAGCCTGGGAAACATAGCAAGACCACATCTCTAAAAACATTTACAAAAACAAAAAACCCACACTTTTCCTTCTAAGAGAAGCCAGGACAGGGAATCTTTATTCCAAGCTACTCTGTGGCCAGCAAAGAAATAAGAGGTTCTTCCATAGGGAAGAAGGGGAGAGCGATTATTGTGGAAAGACTGAGGTCTTTTCCACACGCATCCAAACTGTGATTGCATTGATATTATTGCTTGGGATGAGATTAGAGTATTTAAAAGTTGAGGCCATTGAAAGAGAATGATTAAGGACATTAAGTCCAGGTAACAGGTAGGTGTGGTAACCATCGCGAAGGCAGTAAGAAGTGGTGAGCGTCTGCATTACTCCAGGATCTGGAGTTGGTACCGTTAGCATAGCTTCCTTCCTCTTGCAAAGGAGGCAAGCCCAGGCTTACAGAGGCTGGGCAGTGGGCCCTGCTGCCTCCAAGGCCAGAGCTCACACCCTCGTCTCTTCCCAGGATTACAGCAGCCACTGACCCAGGGCTCTCCCAACAGCACGGCTTCTTTCTGGCCCACCCTCCATCACAGAGGCTGCAAAGATGGAGTCCTCCCTTTCCAGCTTCCCTCGCAGCTCGGGGTGTCCCAGGGACCTGATGTAAGCATTAAAGCATAAAACAAGGTAGGGAATTTGGGACTGTCATTGATATTGATTTTGACTCTGGATTCTCATTGATTTCAGAACCACACATGTCCTCAGGAGCTAGCCACAGGCTACCCGGCCGCCTGAAAAGAAACTCATCCAGCAAATTCAACCTTGAATTATAAAAAGGAAAAAGTGCCAAGTGCAGTTCTTGACACATAGTAGGTACTTAGCATTAGTTTATGCTTATAAATATTCCACACCAGGGCATTCCAAGTGTATTCATTCTTTCCTTAAATGCATTTAATGCATGGAAAGACTTAGAATAGTGCCAGGCATAGAAAGTACTCCCTAAGCGTTAGCCACTATTCTTATGATTATCATGGCATTGTTGGGATTGTCATCATTCATTCATTCAACAAACATCTATCGCACCCCCATGTGTGCCGTGCACGGCCTTGGCACTGTGGAATCGGCAATAAAAAAGGCAGAGTCTCTGCCCTGCTGGGAGCCCAGCCCCTAAATGATTCATCCCACACTTAATGAGCTTGAGTTGTGATTCATGCCAGGGGCCCTGAAAGCATGAAGCAGGGCCACTGAGCTTACCCAGGGCTTCCCTGGGGAGCAGCTGTCATGAGTTGAGTCCTCAGGAACCAGCTGGAGTCAGCCCAGCTAAGAGTGGAGAAGAGCTCACGGGGCTCCAGAGGCTCATCCAGGGCTGCTCAGCAAACCAGGCATGAAGGCCAAAGACCCTCTGTGCTGGCTGCATTAACCAGCTTGTCGGTCCTCGGCTCCCAGGACCAGAGTTTGGGACAGGGCCAGGTGGGCTCAGAGCAGGCCAGGCCTTGGCAGATGCTTGCGTGCTGAAGGCAGGGTAGCGCTGCCTGGCTGCCTCCCTGACCTCCCGGGGCATCTCCTTTGTGTGGCAGTACTGTCCCCCATGCCGAGCCCCTTGGGATCCAGTTTCTGTGGAGGCTGGCTTGCAAAACCCGGGGTATTGTCCTGTAACAGCAGGCTCTGGGGTGGGTTCAATGAAAATCCAGCCCTGCATGGATTCTAACCTGAAAAGAATTATGTTACATCAATAGATGGTGCCCATAATGTGCCAGCATCCAGGGCTCTTAATTGACTTGGGCTTAATTAATGATTGGGAGGACATCCACGGACAGCCCGAGGCTCCAAAGGGAGGGGCTGGGGATAGATTAATAACATAAAGGACTGGATGGAGACACTCCATTCAACTGCTGCTAGACCGTGTGTGGAGCTGGCTTTGGCGTGTGACAGTACAAAGTGGGATGGGAAAATATTTGATGAGAAAATCCCTCACCTTACGCCGAGAGGACCTGCTCCTTCCCTGCCCTGCTGCTCAAATCAGAAGTTACAGCTTGAGACGCATCTGCGCCTGCCTTCTCATCACGTTTAGTGAAGACACCCGCTCTAAGAATCCTAGGACAAAGTGACCCCGAGGACTGGACCCGTCTTATCCTTGATAGTTTGGAGACTCGTTAGTTTTTGTTCCCAAGGAATTCTGCACATTTTCTTGGAGTCCTTTCTGTGGTTTCTAAGATAATTTAATGCAAGTTCTGTGAACATGTCTTTGGAATTTTATTAGCATGCCATGAGGGTTAGTTAAGAATTCCATGGAAGCTGGGGGACTCTTCCAAGTAAGAATTCCATGCTGTTTCTGTGAGAATTCATTAGGGATCACATGGCAACTCTGAGAGGTTTTCATGAAAATTCATTGAGAACTCCATAGGTCTTCTATGAACATTCCCTCAGACTTGTGGAAAAATTCTACGAGAAGGAGGCACAGATGACATGAACATTCTAGGAGCAACCGAAGGAAGTGCAGCAGGACTTACGGGAGGGCTTATAAAAGATTCCATGAGGCTGCTTTGCAAAAATTCCATCCAAATGTTTCAAGAATTCTGTAGGAGTTCTTTGGAAGCGTGTCAGAACCTTAAGCACGTCCACGGCAGAATTTTCTGCAGGGGTCGCCACTGCCTTAGCACTACGTCCACATGTGTCAGAACCCCAGCTCCAAATCACTGATCAGGAAGGCTCCCTTGAAAGAGACTCCTACTTTCTTTTTCTTTCTTAGTTTCATTTTTAAAATTTCTTTTACTAAAATGAAAATCAGTTTGTTAGAAACACACTCACTCTGGATACCTGCTGAGGGTTAGAACACAACGAATAACTGACTATGGAAACATACCACAAGGAAATGGAAGAGTTAGGACCACTCTGAAGAGGAAAGAGTCTTCAAATCTTTCCCTATGAATCCTGTGAAGAATGTGTGCTGATTGACAATATTTCTCACATGGTCTGGTGTCGGAGGCAAGAACATGGGAGTGGCGGCCAGGAGTCCCTGGTTCTAGTTCCAGGTCTGCCATTAACTCATTGTATAAGCTTGGGCCAGTCTCTGGGTCTCAATTTCCCCTTTTGTAAAATGAGAATTTTTTTTTTCAAGGGCCAAATGTCCCACGTTTATTTACATATGAAATGTGTTTCATACAGTTATGATGGATGGAGTGCTTAACACCCGACAGCAGCAAGACCTTTCGAGGAACTGAACGTTGACTACAGTATATCATGCAAGTATCTATATATACACAAACGAATTCCTTTTCTTAAAAAAAAAAAGGTACAAAACATGTTCAGGGATAAATACAAGGTATAAAATGCAAAAGAAAACACAAAACAAAACCAAAAAATAGAACTCTCTCAGAGAACTATAAACAGAAGGGACAGAAGAGTACCTCTGCTGCATTTTAATAAAGCAGAACTACCAGCATTAAATATACTCTTGAAATGGCTGAACTAAACCCGGGTGGCTCAGTGCTTAAGGTAACGGCCCATTGCAATACACAGGTGGCTGCGTTGATAAGTCGGTGGTGGAAGTTGTCCATCCCGACTCTAAGTACCAGAACGTTTGGCAGTAGCATCCAGAACAGGAAACGCCAACTCTTTTGACAGCAAAGGGTTAAGTCAACTGATTTTTTTCTGTCAAGAGCCAGAGAAATGCTTGATATTCTTAGTTGTGTTTCTGCAATAGTTAATAAATTACATGGCAAAAACCTGACTATATAAATCTATTGGTCTAACTACGTATTTGTAACTTTTATAGCAGTCCAGCCCTTTGATTATTTTCCCTCCCTGTGCTCTTAAAGCCAGCCTTGCAGACCTGCCCAGAAAACCAGTCCCATTTTTTTCTTTTGAATAGTGTTCCCCATTCCTCAAAATGGAATTGAGGAAATCAGCATTCCTTATTAGATTCCTGGCTTCAGTTTTTATCCACGGCTGGGAAAGGAGTGACCTGCAAGGCTGCTTTAAACACCCTTCGGCGTGGCCTGAAGGCAAAGGCACGCCCACACTGGAGAGCAGTTGTGTCAAATGTGAACTCACTCCCTCAGGGCAGGCACATCGAGGAAGTGCTAAGACACTTAAAAGTTCCTAGTGTTTTTGAGACCCACAATTACTTACAATTTATGTAGTGAATTCTAAAAATTAAAAACACTAAAAAAGGCATTATTTTAGCCTGTAATTTGTTAACCCATTAAAAATCCAAACATACAAAATGGTTTATTTGAATTCAGGAACTGCCCCTGTTACTAAGAACTCTGTTTTAAAGAAACGGTACAAAAAGAAAAATTCTAACCCAGAACAACTCAGATGGTTTTCCACTAAATACTGACACAAACATGTAACAAAGCGTATAAAAAGTTATTCATTTAAATATACACAAACTATTTTAAATCAAATACTGTTTTAATACTTATCGAGGATATACACAACGAGCTGAAGGAAGGTATGTTGAAAGAGAATATATTGCAACATACACTGTTAACTCTATTATACTGCAAACTTTTTGTAACAAAAATGTCTTTTTTATTCCAATGTGGACAGGGATTTTCCCCATGGAGCATCTGTGGCTATTTCTCGGCTGAGCTCATCCTTTTGGATTTGATGAAGGCCATGCCGTGTGTCCGCATGTGAGTATTTAAAGCAGCTTCAGTGTCAAAAGTTTTTGCGCACGCTTTGCACTTTCTGTCTGACACGGCGCCATCGGGGGATTCATCCTCGTGGCTGGGTTTGTTCTCCCGTTGGTTATCATCCCCAGCCCCATTTTGCTTGGACACTGGCTGAGATTCCCTTAACGTATGTACGATGAAGAGGTGCCTGGACAGAGAGATGTGAGATGTGTGGCAGAGACCACACTCCCGGCACTGGTAGGACGAACCATCCGATTTGTGCTGAGGGATGTGTTCGTGGAACTGCAGCAGGTTTTCGGTGGAGGAGCCACACACGGCACACTTGTGGACCTTAAAAACATTGATTTTCAGCTTTTTCAGTGGTTGAGTGATGGCTCCTCTGGGAGGCCTGAACTCCAGAACCGGTTTTTTCAGCTTCCACTTGGGACTGGGGACCTTGGTGTCTTCTTTTATTTCTGCTTCCTCTTCATTGGTGGCGTCGTCTCATTTCTTTCAGGTCAGGGTCCTTCATGCCGTGCATCAGCTGGACGTGCTTCTTCAGCATCAACCAGGTAAAGGTACTTCTGGAGTCTGGGCAGTGTGAGCAGGCGTACACTTTCCTGATGCCTTTGTGCTTGATCCGGTTGTGCCAGCACAGGCTGTGGGACGAGCTGAAAGGCTTGTCACGCTGGCGACAGGAGTGTTTCTTCACTTGCTTCCCGTGCTCCTTCCTCACGTGGGATATGTACACATCTCTCTGCATGAACAGGCGGTCACACTCCCAACACGTCCACCCAGGACTGGCCACTTTCTTCGTTTCCATTGATTTTTTCACAAGAGATGGAGATTTCTTTTCCAATTTCTCTTTCCCAGTCATGGATTTGGTGTCCTCTTTGTTCTGATTTGCTGAATTTTGAGTTGCAGGCTTAATGCTCAAAGGCAGGTTTAACCCCAAATTTGGAGGTCCTTCAATACTTTTTAATGTGCCATGCATAGACTTGATATGGTCCATCATAAGTTGCTTCTGTGCATATAAAAGAGAACAGTCTGGACACTTGAAAACAGACGCCTTCTGGTTTTCAATGTATTGGTCAAAGTGGCGATACAGCAGGGTTTGCAGGGTGAACACAGTGTTGCACATGGAACACTTATATATTATTTTTGGTTCTCCTATCTTGATGCCAGGATGCTGAAGGTAGGCGTGGGAATGTGTGCTTGGGGCAGACTTAAACGCCACTGGACAAATAAGACACTTGTAGAAGACTTCACAGTGAGAACCTTGAATGTGAGACTTCAGAGCAGCCACATCAGAGTACACAACATTGCAATGCACACATTGAAAACCAACTCTTCTTGTGTAGTGCAGACAGTTCTTGGTGACATGGGTCTGGAAATGCACAGACCTGCAGAAGGCACCCGCACTCAGGGCAGGTGTAGGGAGATTTGTGCTGATGGATTCTCCGGTGTGATGCATAACTGCAATGGTTAGGAAGCAGCATCTGGCAGATGGTGCAAGTCTTTTGTCCACTCGGATCTGCAGCCTGCTGGATATGTGTAGCCAGTGTCATCTTGTCCGGGAAGACTTCATTACACTCCAAACATTGTAGACTATGTCTACACGGTTTGGAGGGGTCTTCAACTAGGGGCATGGCTGGGGTGATGGAAGTGCTTGAAGGAGCCGATATGACTGTCCCAGTTATGCCAGACTGAATTTTTGTGAGAGTGTGTGTGCCGGCTCCCACAGGGCTCTGAAGAGTGGAAGTTGAAGTGGAAGTATTGCTTGATGGAGAAACTATCATTTGATCTACTGGGACTGGCTTTAAAATTAAGTGGGAGCATTGCATTACCACCCCTTTCTCCTTATGCCCACAGGCATGGGAAAGGAGGCTGCATTTGTTGTAAAAAACGAGGTTCTTTGTACAATGGTTGCACGTTACTTCGATGCGCATGCTCCGTCTGTCGGAGTGCTGAGTCAGACTCTTTTCAAGTGCAAAGGAGTCCCCACACTCCAACCACTTGTACCCAGGCATCGGTAATGTGATCCCTGCATTTGTGGGAGGACTGAGGTTTGGGATGTAAACAGGGACTGGATTGACACTGCTCAGCACCTTGTTGAAAGCTTCCACCACAGAACTCTGCAAGGACGACACCACCTGGACTTGAGACACATTTTTGGGGGGTTGAGAGGCTGCTGCATTGATTATTGCCTGCTTTATTTGTTGCTGAGGTTTGGTTAGCACTTGGTGGAGTTCAGAGGTGGCCTGGGCACCCTGAGGCAAAAGGTTAAGGTTGGCAAGGTGCACAGTCTTTGGAACTAGTTTGGCATTGGCCAGGCTGGATGCCAGCACCATGACAGTTTACTGCTGGATGGCGTTGGTGGCTTTAATGATGGCACTGCTGGCGCTCAGGACAGAGGCAGCAGATACGACCCTGAGTTTCACCGTGGTGGTGTTAGCGAGCTTCAAATTAATGACTTGGGATCCTGCCGTCTTCACAGTGGACACTGGGAGGAAAACAGTAGCCACAGGCTTGATTGTGACCTGTTTAGGGGTGAGCTCTGAAGGGGAAACTGCATTGGTCATGACCACGGACTGGAGAGGCGCCCGGTGGGGGAGAGGAAAGGACAGCTTCTGATGCTGGAGACGAAAGAATGGATGTCACAGAGGCTATCAGGGATGCCATCTGCTCGGAAGGTTTCTTCCCAGAGTCATGATCCACTTCTGGCAATAACCTGGTCACTGTTCTCTTGATTTCCCCAGAAGATGTCTTAATGGTTTTTATGCGAACTTTGGGAATTGCCGGTGTGGACCCTGCAGGAAAGGACGGGGAGCCCTTGCTGTTGTTCTCACTTGAGATGCTTCTGGGACTAT
>NW_012103332.1:515218-517577 GCF_000951045.1 Mandrillus leucophaeus | reverse complement strand
CCGCGCTTCCCGTAGCACCGCGCTCTAGGCCTACGGCTGGAGGTGCGGGCCCGGGCGGCGGCAGCGGCCGTAAAATGAGAATTTTTAGACTGGGAAATCCCCATGGACTCTTCCAACCCTGACAGTCTGTGGTTCTGCAAAGTAATAATGATGGTGCTGGTAATGATGATAATGGTGGTGATGGTGATATTGGTACTGATTGTGTTGGTGGTGATGGTGGTGATAATATTGGTTGTAAAGGTGGTGATGGTAATGATGGTGACGGTGATGGTAGTGATGATGACGGTTGTGATGGTGGTGGTGGTAATGGTGGTAGTAACAGTGGGTTATGGTGATGACTGATGTTGCTGGTGGTAGTGATAGTGATGGTGGTGATGGTGGTAATGATGGAGGTGATGGAGGTGATGGTGGTGACGGTGATGATGGTGGTAGGAATGGTGGTGGTGATAGTGATGGAGATGATAGTGGTGGAGGTGGTGGTGATTGTAGTGATGTTGATGATGGTGGTGGAGGCTATGGTACGTGATGGTAGTGGGGGTGGGGATGATGGTGGTGGTGATGGTGATGGTGGAGGTGATGGTGATGGTGATGATGGTGATGGTGGTGATGATGGTGATAGTGGTGGTGGTGATGGTGGTGGTGATGGTGATGGTGATGTGGTGACAGTGGTGGTGATGATGGTGAGGGTGATGATGGTGATGGTGATGGTAGTGATAGTGATAATGGTGATGGTGATGATGGTGGTGATGGTAATGGTGGTGGTTATGATGGTGATAATGTTTGTGGTGATGGTGGTGGTAGTAATGATGATGATGATGATGATGGAGGTGGTGGTGGTAACAACAGTAATTACCACCCCTGAGCATTTATACTACTGCTCTGCTAAGCACCTTCCATTCTCTTCTTAAACTCCCATATTCAATCATTTGGGATAAGAACTATATTTATCTCTCCTAGTTTATAGAAGAGGAGATTGAAGCCCCCAGAAATTTGATGGAGGTCACATGGCTGATAACCAGCAGATTCAGCATCTAATCCGTGATTGTCCTACTTCCCACTTCTATTAGGCACCACTCCACACTGTTTCTTCTACCATTTGCTGCTCTAATCTTTTGACTTTCAAGGAAGTTCTCCAATGTATCATGCAAAGTACCTGTGATAGCAAAAGCCTCAGGCTGCCTGATTCGTTCACGCTTTGTCAACACCTACTTTCATCCCTCATCCCTGCTCCATCATGATCTGCCCTTTTGTTTGCTCATCCCTTATCCATGATTCCAATCATGTACCTCTTCTCCCATGTGGTCTATCCTGCACACACCAGGTGAATTTCTTGCAAATGATGTCTACCATCACAAAATTCTTATGCTCAGGAATTTTTAGTGGATTCTCCTAGTGTGAAGGACTAAATAAACTAAGTTAAACTTTTGAAAGTCCCTTAGGGCATCCTTCTAGGACCTCTAATATCACAGTGTCTGTGATAGCTCCTTAATGCTCTGGGCTAAATTCCATCTCTGTGACTTTGTTTATGCACATACTGCCTGGAATGCCTTCCTCCTCCCTCTCCATCCTGCTTCTTCCAAAAATGAGACTTACTAGACTACTTTAATCTGCAATCTAGAACATTTACACATTCTTCTTCATGGAGTAGCACGACGGGCTACAATGCATATTATTTGGACAGCTCTTCTCACACTGAATGGACAGGGCAAATCACTAAAAGTGAGGACCACATTGTGTCAGAGCCATGCAGACGTGGCCCTGCTGCTGACCAGCTACATGATCTTGGGCAAGTGACTTTACCTCTCCTAGCGAGTTTCCTCATCTATTACAAAATGAAAAGGAAATAATACAATCTTAGTGGGCAGAGGTATTCTGGAAAGTGAAATGAGAGAACAGAAAGATCTTCCTGAGAAGCTTTAGAAGTTGTAAAGACAATCAGGAATGTCAGGCACAGAGCACACTGCCTGGACTGGAAAAGGTGCTTGGGAATGTGAGTTGATTGTCCTCTCCTACACATCCTCAAGCACACAAGCACACTGCGGGGCACATGGTGCCGTAATAATCATTTAGAACACCTGTGCTCCAGGCATTGTGCCAAATCTTGGCATCAAGAGCACTTTCAATCCTTTTTCTCTCCTTTAATTGTTCTGATTTTTTTCTGCCAATATCCCCATGTGACAGCAGGGGATACTGAGGCTTACAGACAGGATTCAAAGCTGGGTTGGTTCATCTGAATCTTAGCCCCTTGGCTTTGCTGCCCTTCAGCAGCACACACTAAATAGCCATGTGCTTCTTTTCTTTTCTTTTCTTTTCTTTTCTTTTCTTTTCTTTTCTTTTCTTTTCTTTTTTTTTTTTTTTT
>NW_012103332.1:512124-513583 GCF_000951045.1 Mandrillus leucophaeus | reverse complement strand
TTTTATGCGAACTTTGGGAATTGCCGGTGTGGACCCTGCAGGAAAGGACGGGGAGCCCTTGCTGTTGTTCTCACTTGAGATGCTTCTGGGACTATCCGGTTGCTTTAGGGGTGGTTTTTGTTTTCTTTTTTTTGTTTTTTTTTGTTTTTTTTTTTTTTTTTTTTTTTTGGTCCCCTCAATGAGATTCTGGGATTCAGGAGACTTGTCAGTTGCTCTCCGACTGTCGTTTGCTTCTTTTGGTAACAGGGAGGATTCCCTCGAATTGGCCACTGGTTCTTTGCAGGAGTCTGAAGCCGCCTTTTCAGCACTGAGAGCTGCGATGGCAGCGATGCAGGACCAGAGCTTGGAGGATGACTTTGTCTTCATGGCGCAACGCCAGAGAGGCCGGTGTCATTCTTATTGGAGCTCACTTTCCCATCCAGGACTCTGTTTTCCAGCATTCTTTCAATTTATCCTCTGCTTTTCTGACTTTAAAAGGTTCATAAACACTTAGGTTTATAGAATTGGCTTCTGCTTCTCTCTTAACAACTTTGTTTTCCTCCATATTGCCTGATGTAGAGAGTCCCGTTTTGCTGGAGTTTTCCCCTCCGAGTGCCTTCAGCTTATCGTAGCCCTGCTGGGGAGCTGACCCCGTCAACAGGTTGGACCTGCAGCTTAGCACGTCCTCCTTGTCAGGGGGTCATCCATCTCCATCTTCTCATCATCATCAAACTCTTCAGCCCTGGAGATCGGGCTAAACTGACTGAATGTTGAGTCTTTCAGAGTCACCTCAGGGGCAGGCATGTCTCCTTTCAAGGACTTCATTCCATCTTTACTGTAACTGTCGAGGGAGAACGCTGTGAAAAATCCATTATGTAGGCCATTGCCGGTGGGGTTATGGCCGTCTTTCTCCCTGCCCTCGGAGGAGTGGATGTTCCCAGTATTCTTGATGATAACACTGACACCCGCGTCGGAAGATGATGGTGCTGGGTATCATCCTCTCCCTGAGCGTTCTGCTTCATGTGGCTTTTCATGGTCATTGTGTCCAGACTCAGTAGTTGCTTTAGGATCGACCATATCTGGGATGTCAAATGCTGCCAGGAGGTCATCAAAGTCTGGGGTCTTCATATCCCCCATGGTCATGAATTTGAGCAGATGTTCTTGTGAACCTTAACCTTTTGGAAAGACTTTAGACCAATGTTCAGTTACTGTCACACGGCTGCATTCTCAACAAATAGGAAAGGGTTAAAAGCAGCCCCAGTCACCAGGCCTTTTGGCCTTCATAATAGTCAGAAGCATCCCCAACACCCTTTAGTAGCGTCTGAAAGAAAAACCACAAAACAGAACATACCCCCCTTCCCCGGGTTGGCCTTCGCGGCGGTCAAGCCCGGGCGTCTGGGCCGCAGCTCCTATGACCTTTGTTCAGTGCAGCGCCGCTGGCGGCTGCTGCTGTGGCTGCTGCTGCTGTCGTCGGAGCGGC
>NW_012103332.1:480055-509659 GCF_000951045.1 Mandrillus leucophaeus | reverse complement strand
GGCTTTGCTGCCCTTCAGCAGCACACACTAAATAGCCATGTGCTTCTTTTCTTTTCTTTTCTTTTCTTTTCTTTTCTTTTCTTTTCTTTTCTTTTTTTTTTTTTTTTTTTCTTTTCTTTTCTTTTTTTTTTTTTTTTTTGACAAGGTCTCACTCTGTCACCCAGGCTGGAGTGAAGTGGCAAGATCATGGCTTATTGCAACCTCGACCTCCCAGGCTCATGTGATCTTCCCAAATCAGCCTCCTGAATAGCTGGGACGACAGGCACATGTCACCACAGGGATAATTTTATTTTATTTTTTGTAGTAATAGGATTTTGCTATGTTGCCCATGCTGGTCTCAAACTCCTGGACTCAAGTGATCCGCCTGCCTTGGCCTCCCAAAGTGCTGGGGTTACAAGCGTGAACCACTGCACCTGGCCACCATGTGCTTCTTGACCAAGCAAACTTCCTGGTTCCTCAGTCCCGGAGTGCCTCCATGCACACAAATGGACCACAGCCTGCTCCTCAGGGAGAGTTTGTGGTTTGTGCTTGTGTGGGAAATGGTTTCTAATCAACAACAGTAGAGGAGGCTGACCTACAGGTCAAATTTAAATGCCCCTTGTTATGGAGGGGATGGAAATTTCCACATGGTTTTACAGGGAGTGGGTAAATCAACAGCAAGGCCCTTGGAATCATCATCTCAAAGCTAAGGAGAAAGTCAAGGTTGATAAGGAGCTTAGGCCTTTGATGGAAAAATGGGTTCAGAGAGAAGGAGTGATTTGCTAAAGCTAGTGGCAGGGCTTGGGGGGATTCTGCAGCCTGATTCCCTGTTCACTGCACATCTCGACCCACCTCTCTTGTGTCCCACTCCCTAGAGGCCTGGCTCTCTGCCAGGACTAACCTGGCCATCTTCTCCATGCTCTTATGGCGACGGGTGATAGTGTGACATTTTACACTTCCCAGCTATCATTTTCTGTCACTTTTATTTATAACATCTTCACCATGTTTCTGGCCTTACACTGGTCTCCATGAAAATTATTGAGCAATGAAGGAGTTGAACCATGAAGGAGACAAAATCATTGCTCTCTCTAAGAGTTGTAGTGACACATGGCCAACTTAAAGGAGTATAAAAATCAAACAAATAGGACTCATTTTTCTCTGACATAAGAATTCTGGAAATAACTGGTCCAGAATCCAGGGCTCCTTAGGACCCAGGACTCCTCAACTCATTGGTGCCACCATCCATAGCCTGCAGTTTCTGTACTCTTGGTCACAGGGCAGACGTCCTCCACCCCCACCATCATAATGTCTTTCTGAGCAGGAAGAAGGGGTAAATGTGAGGGGCAAAAAAGCATATGCCAGTTGGTTCATCCCTGTTTAAGGTCTTTGCTAGAAAGATCTTCCCCATACATCCCATTGGCTACCGCAAACTGCAAGAGAAGCTGAGAATTAAGTTTGTATTTGAGTTGGTAGACTGCAGCCTCCAAGTAAAACTGTAGTGCTCTTAAAAAGCAAGAAGGGAAGTGGATACTGAATAGACTACCAGCTGTCTCTGCCACAGTGGAGTCAAAGACTTCCTAAAATTGTATGCAAAATGAGGAATATATACATGTGATTTTCAGGGTAGAGAGTCTATAACATTCCTTAAATTTTCTATGGGATCCATTGGGTTAAGTACCTCTGGTCCAAATAAAGACCTGTGCAGTAACAATTCAAATAGCTTAACATTGGTTCTTCATGCCCACACCCAGTCAATTTCCTCAGCATTATCAGCATGGGAGGCATTAGGAAAACAATGCAAAGCTCCAGGGCAAGGATTTTGCTTTACCAGCCCAGAGCTTCCATATCACAGCTGCATGACCATGGGAAATCCCATAACCCTTTTGAACCTCAGTTTCTTAGTCTATTAAAAGGGAGGACAAACCTACCTCAAAAACTTGTAAGAGGATATTTCTGCTTCTTGCATAGAAGTAGGAACAGGAACCAGATTTATTCTCCCTCCTGAAACAAATGAAAACCAAGACAAAACATGTGAAAACTGGTTTTCAGATGTTGGCCATCAGGCAGCACAGGACCAAAATCCTTGAGAAAGAGAAAACAAACAAGGCTACAATTGCCCAGCCTATTGCTGGAAATGGAGACCGTTTCCTGAGATCAGTGCAAGGAGGCTATCTTAGTAAGTTTTATCCTGCAACAACAGAATACCTGAGACTGAGTAGTTTATAAACAACAGAGATTTATTTCTTACAGTTCTGGGGGCTGAGAAGTCCAAGATTAGGTGGCCTCCATCTGGCGACAGTCTTTGTGCTGGATCATCCCATGGTGGATGGCAGGAGGGCAAGGGAGGGTGAAAGAGAGCAAGAAATCAAACTCTCAGCCTCAAGCTCTTTTATAATCAGCACTAATTCATTCTGAAGAATGGAACCCTCACAACCCAAACACCTCCCATTAGGCCCCATCTCCCAACACTGTTGCACTGGGGATTCTATTTCCAGCACATGTGTTCTGGGCAACACATTCCAACTACAGGAGAGGTTGAACCCAGGCAGCATTTGACCATCTCCACAAGCTGAGGCGGTGGAAGTGGGAGTACAGGGAGTATGAGATGGCTGAAATTCACGCAGAGCACCAGAGGTAGAAATAACACAGAAAGGGCTGCACAGGGTCCCTCCTGAGTCTTCATCTGATCCTGTGAGTACTTATCAGCACTTGTATGAAAGGAAGCTACCCTCCTCCAAAGAATTAGAGAAAAAATCCCTAGAGCGCAAACAGGCCAGGAATATAGCGTTTTCACCAGCCACAGTGGATAAGCCTCATAGTTAGAAGAATGTCAGAGTGCTCCAGAAGACATTTATGGTCTTAAAAGTGGGCAAAATTAGCCCTAGACTAAAGGCTGCCTTGATAGCATCTAACAAAGATTAAAAACAAACCTTGAAAGGAACAAATGGCTCCCAAGTTATTTAACCGTGTTGCAGGAAAAATATCTCAAGAATACTTACAGAATATAAAAATGTCTAGCACACAAGAAAATAAATATCATAATATGTGGTACAAAAGAAGCAATGGCATGCAGAGAAACAGTAAAATAAAATGTATGATGAGAGCATCAGTCAATAGAAACAGAACAAAAAATAACACAGGTGATAGCATTAAGAGACAAGGACCCTAAAACGGTTACTACAACTACATAACTATGTCTAAGAAAGTAGAGAAAAAATTGAGCATGTTGAGACATAGAAGGTATAAAATAATCAAACTTCTAGAAATGAAAATTACAATGCTTGAGATTTTTAAAAAATACAACAAAACACTTTGTGAGATTAACAGCAGATTAGAAACTGCAGAGAGAAAAGATAAGTGAACTTGAAGACCTAGTAATAGAAACTATTCAAAAAGGAAATACAGAAAAGAAAAAAACTGAAAAAATTGAACAGAGCATCATTGAGCTGTGGTACAGATTCTAGTTTGCTAACAAATGTGTATTGTAGTCCACAAAAGAGAAGAGAAAAAGGGAGAATAGAAACAATATTGGAAGAATTAAGAGCTAAAAACATTTCTAAATTTGATGAAAACTTTAACCCAGAGAGCCAGTGAACCCACTACCAAAAAAAAAAGAAGAAAGCATTATCAAGGTACGTCATAATTAAATTGCTCAAAAACAATGATAAGGAGAAAATCTCAAAAGTACCCTGTTAAAAAAAAAAAAAGACATTACATATAGAAAAACAATGATAACAATAGCCGCAGATCTCTCATTGGAATCAATGTAAGCCAGAAAGAAGTGGAGCAAAATATTTAAAGAACTGAAAGAAAAAAAAAAACAACTGTAGATAAAAATCTTATGCCCAGCAAAAGTTCTTTCTAAAGAAAGGGGAAATAAAAAGAGAGGGGTGAAAAGGACATACAAACATTAAAAGCAGCAGAGCAATATTACAAGAAGTATTAAAGGAAATTATTCAGCCAAAGTAACATGAGACGGGATGAAAACCTGGATCTACACAAAGAAAAAACGAGCAGCAGAAATGGTAAATATGTTGGTAATATAAGTGGTTTCTTTTATAAATTTCTGACCACTTTGAAATGTAATTGGCAGTTTATATTTTAAAATAACAACCATGTGGTTTATAACCTGTAGAGGCTGAATATGTAACAATAGCAGCAAAAAGGCTAGGAGGTGGTTCGTTCTTAAACTATAATGTGCAGTGGTGTAATACTACTTGAAGGTAAACCGTGATAGGTTAAAAATGTATACTATCAACACTAATGCATCACTAGAGAAACAAAACATTCAACTTTTGCCGAAGTGCCAAGGCAATTCAATAAGGAAAAGATAATCTATCAACAAATGATGCTGTAACAATTGGATAGCCATATGCAAGAAAATGAACCCCGACATTGACCCGAGAGCATGTGCAAACACTAACCGAAACTATATCATAAATCTAAAGTGTAAGAGCTAAAACTATAAAATTTCAAGAGGAAAGCATAGAAGAAAATCATAGTGATCTTTGATTTGTTAAGATTTCTTAAATAGGACACAGAAATTTCCTACTATAAAAGAAAAGCATCGAATTGTATTTAATCAAAATATAAAGCTATTGCTTTTCAAAAGACACTCAAATGAAAAGGCAAGCCACAAACTTGGCAGTTTTTTTATGAAACATATATCCAGAAAAGGACTCATATCTAGAATATATAAATAATTATCATATCTCTGTAAGAAAAACAAACTAATTTTTAAATGGACAAAAGACTTAAATAAGATATGTGGATAGCAAATACTGACATTAAAGATGCCCAACATCATTAATCATTAGGGAATTAAAACTACAAGGAGATGGGGCGAGGAGGCTCATACCTGTAATCCTTATGCTTCGGGATGCTGGAGCCAGAGGATCACTTGAGGCCAGGAGTTTGAGACCAGCCTGGGCAACATAGTGAGATTGTGTCTTTAATTTTTTTTTAATTAGTTGAACATGGTGATTAGTGCCTGTAATCTGAGCTACTTCAGAGGTTGAGGTGGGAGAATCACTTAAGACCAGGAGTTAGAGGCTGCAGTGAACTCAGATGGAGCCACTGCCCTCCAGTATGGTTGACAGAGTGTGACCCTGTCTCAAATAAAATAAAATAAAAAATAAAACTATAAGGAGATACCACCACACAAACATGCTAAAATGAAAAAGACCGATTAACCAAGTATCAGAAAAAATGTAGAACAGATAGAGCTGTCATAGACTGCTGGTAGGAACATGAAAAGGTGCAGTCTCTTTGGAAAGCAGTTTGGGAATTTCTCAAAAAGTTACACTCACACCCCCAAATGACCCACCATTCTACTACTAGGTATTTAGCCAACAGAGATGAAAGCACACAGAACTGCACACAAATGTTGGGAACACGTTGAGCCACTTTATTTGCAATAGCCCCAAACTAGAAACTATCCAAATATCCATCAGCAGGTGAATAGTAAACTGACTGTGGTATATCTACACAGCAGAATGCTACCCAGCAAAAAAGCAATGAGCGGTAGTACATGCGCATCGTGGACAGGTATCAAATTAATTATGTGGAGTGGAAGAAGACAGACCAAAAATGTACATAATGTAATGGTTCCATTTACATAAAATTCTAGAAAATCTGTAATAACAAATAGAAGATTGAGTGGCTCTCTGGAGTACCCAGCAGGGAAAGCAGGAAGGGATTATAAAGATGCCCCAGGAAACTTTGAGGGATGATAACTTCTAAGTTAACTAACTTCGTTGTGATGACTGGTTGATTTGAGTTCGTATGCATCTGCTAACACGTTATCAAGTTGTACACTTAAAATATATGCAGTTTATTGTATGTCAATTACATCTCAACAAAGCTGGGATTTTTTTTTAAAGGTAGAAAGAGAAACTGAAATACTGGACAAGAAGGAGGTAACAGCATGAGTTATGCATTCTAGACGTAACATTCTTCTAAGGAAGATGAAAATGGTTCAAAAATAAAATGAGTTCCTAAGAAGAGAGCCAATAAGACTAGACATGTAAATGCTTTTCCTGTGGCAAGCTTTGCTCTTAGAGGTATTCCTGAGCTCACTCATTGCATGTTCTCAACAACCTCCTGGGGGAGCGACTGTACTGTCCTCATTTTATTGACAAGGACACAGGCCCAAAGAAGTGAAGGAACTTGCCCAAGGTCACACAGCTAGAAAGAGGTTGAGTCCGGAAGATGAACCCAAGCAATTTGGCTGGGTGGCCTGGGCTCCTGTTCCCGCCACTCCCTTCTGTCCCTTGTGCCTTGTCCAGGGAGCTGAAAACAGCTGCAGTTCTATTCACAGCCCTAACGCCACAGCTGGGGTCTCTGGGAAGCTCTGTGGTTTTAGCCCCCTATGAGAGCTGTAGTATCTGTTCCTTCTTTCTCTTCCCCAGCCTCCTCCCATTCCCATGGCACCCCTTTGGAACATCTTAGAGTTTCAGAACTTCCCAGGACCTTCAAGAGCAGTTTCATGCCACCATGCCTGCTTGCAACCCTCCTCCAATACAGATGCCCTGTTTTGCCAGCCAAGCCAGCACCTCACCTCAGGCTCCGCTCATCTGTGAAGTCTTGACTGACTCAAGTCCCCATCCCCAAGCAGAATTGGCCCTGTCCTCCTCTGTTCCCATTCTATCCCTCGTAGAGACTCTGAACCTGGCCGCAGTTCAAGGGCAGGAAAGCCTGGCTGTGGAGGATGCCAGATTCTGGGAAAGGCACCAAAAAGTCATAGTAAATAATGTGGGACAGGGGAGGCTGATCAGAGCTTAGCTTGCAAATAAAATTTAAAATTGTGAAACAGGCCAGGCATGGTGGCTTGCACCTGTAATCCTCACACTTTGGGAGGCCGAGTCGGGGAGATCATTTGAGGTCAGCAGTTTGAGACCAACTTGACCAACGTGGTAAAACCCCATCTCTACTAAAACTGCAAAAAAAAAAAAAAAAAAAAATTAGTTGGGCATAGTGGCAGGCAGGCACCTCTAGTCCTAGCTACTCAGGAGGCTGAGGCAGAATTGCTTGAATTTGGGAGGCAGAGGCTGCAGTGAGTTGAGATCACGCCACTGGGTGACAGAGCGAGACTCTGTCTCAATAAATAGATAGATAAATAAATAAATAAAATAACATTGTGAAACAGTTTATTTTACATTTCACAACGTTTAGTCCTATGATACCAATGGACTGGCTCCTGGAACCGGTCAAGATGAGATGAGAGTTGGTCCTTCTGGAGATCCTGACAAATTGTACGACACCAGGATGTGTCAAGTCAAGGGCATCATTTTTTACAGCATTCGAGGAGTTCATCAATGCTCCCAGGAGCTTCTCTCAAGTTTGGATACCCAAATCCCTCCTCTTGAAGTGCCTGTGCTGTCCTGATTGAGTGGATCTGCTCTTCATCAAGTGTTCTCGGAGTTAATCCCACCAGATCCTCATGTGTCTCCAGTTCTGCTTGTGGCAGAAGAAATTCTTGAAAAACACTGTGGCAGGTAGAATAATGGTCTCAAAGATGTCCACATCATAATTCTTGGAGTCTATGAACATGTCACCTTACCTGATAAAGAGGACTTTGTGGATGTGATGACGTTAAAGACCTTGAGATGGGGGAACTCTCCTGGACAGTCTGGGTGGGCCCAAAGTCATCACAAGGGTCCTCATAAGAGGGAAGCACGAGGGTCAAAGTCACAAAAAGTATACGTGATGAAGGAACCACAGGTTGGAGTGATGCATTTTGAGGATGGAAGAAAGGGCCATGACCCCATGGAACACAGGAGGCCCCTAGAAGAAGGAAAAGGCGAGGAAATGAAATCTCCCCTAGGAAGAACACTGTCTTTCCCATACCTTGATTTTAGCCTCAGGGAGACCCATTTCTGATTTCTGACCTCCAGAACTGTAAGGTAATAGCTTTGTGTTCTTCAAGTCACTAAGTTTGTGTTCATTTGTCACAGCAGCAGTAGGAATCAAATGCAACCATTTTTATTCACTTTGAGGAAATTGCACATCTTTGAGAACTTTGAAATTTGTTTTGCAGTCATAGTGGGAGCTGGATGCATGGTTGATGTTCTGTGTCTGCCCCTCCAATCATCCCACCCAGGCCCTCACTCTCCTATAAATGTCACACAGCCAAGTCCTCTCTGGGAACTGCCCACTGCAGAAGATAGCAGCCTCACCCAAGGTTATACCCGCTCCACTGGGGCAGCCTGCATTGAATGAACAGTCAATCTCAGGGGACAGAGCCTGGCCTTGATTTGGGCAGTTTCAGCTCATCCCAGCTTCAGAGCTCCACGTGGTGCTCAGTGGTGGCTGCATCACAGTTCAGCTTCTCCCCTGTCCATGGTGCTCCTCTCTCTCCCTCCTGGGCATTGCTGCCCAGAGCACTCTCCAGGAATTTTCTGCATGCCCATCAGCTCTTAGACATGTTTCTTGGGATACTCCATGTAAGACAGCAAACATTTAGATTGTGTTGCTTACAGTCAGAGGAGTCAGATGGCCTCAGGCTGGTCTGCCTTGAGCAGAGACACGGTTTGTGGTTTTCACAAGATGATTGGTGGAGGTGAGCAGAAAAGGCCGTTTGCTGGGGATGACAGCATATGTAGTCCATTCACTTGTGAGTCTCTTCCTGTTACAAAGACCTGTGTTTTTTCCTTTGCTGCACAGTACCTGCCAGAACTTGGATAATGAACCCACATGTAAAGGGACTGTGTAAACTTGTCTTTCTGTGTCTGCACATCCCCGCCAGACAAGCCCAGCCCAATAGCCTGCTGAATACCACTAAGTGATCCTCATCAATGCCAAATAAACCAGAGAATCATCACCATGAACCCTGACCCCTCACCTCAAATCATGACATAGAGTAAAATGTTTTGTGCCGCTAAGTTTGAGGCTGTTTGTTATGCAGCAGTGGATACCTGGAACAGTCATTTGGACTGACCTTTGGACAGTCATTTGGAGAAGTGACATCATATTAAATGATTAGCAAGTACCACTGCAGGAACTAGTGGGGGTGGAGGGAGCACCTCCAGATTGGAAGGGCAAAAAGAAAAAGTTTTGAGACTGTACTAAGTGCCAAGCCTCAGGCAAGAGCTTCCACCTCTGCTATCTCCAAGAGTCTTACAATCCTTGGCTGAGGTGGGAAGGCCTCTCCCCATTCTACAGAGAGGCAGATGAATGCCTGGAGAAAGGTAAGGTGACTTGCTCAAAGTCACACCACTAGTTCCTTGCATTCAACTATTTACCAATTAATTAATTAATTCAACAAGTATCTCGTGTCTGCTATGGGCAAACTCCATGCGAGTTCCTGGGGAAGCATCATGAAAAAAAGAAAGGGTAGAGTTGGTAACAGGAATTGGGAGTGCACGCGGGAGAGAGGGCTGCAGATGCAAGTTGGGTGGTCAGAGTGAACTTCTCCAGGAGGGAACACTTAAGCCAGTATGGAAGGGGGTAACGGTGGGAACTTGCGGTCTAGGGAAGCTTCCTCCACAGCTCTGGGGCTCAGGTCTACAGCCTGCAGGGCATAGACACTCCTGAGCTTTCCAGTATAGAAACCTGCACCGCCTTCAACTGTGCTGGGCACTGCCTGGGCCCTCCATTGGAGGCAGGGCGGAGCAGGCAACGTGGCACCAGATAATGATGCCTCTGTGTCGCCCACACTGGCCGCACCAGCTGCAAGAGCCATCCGGTGGCTCCAAGTTAATTGCTCCAGAGCACAAGGGGCTGTATAATTTGGATCAAAGGGCCCCTCTCTTGAAGTCTTAATTGTGGCACTTCACGCTGCCCTGGGGCGAGCTGAGCCACAGCAGCACTGCCTCTGGGGTGGTGCTTCTGGTCTCAGCTTTGCCACTTGCCACTGTGTGTTGTCAACATTTCCTGGCCTCAGTTTCTTTGCCTATAAAATGGAAGTGAAAAACTCCTCCTTCCCACTACCCCCTACCATAGGTGAGGATGAAGTCAGGAAGTTGGTATGCAAATAATGCCATAAACACCTCTTGAATCCTAAGTCCTACTTACACTGGACAAATTGCTGTTCTTTGAACTCACTCTAGTTATTGATCTATCCATCCATTCATTCAGCATTGCCTGTGTGCCCGTTTTGTGCCAGGCATGGGTTCTGGGGTTACAGAGGTGACTAAGACACCGTCACTTACCTCTACGAGCTGACTGCCTGGAGAGGAGACAGGCAAGGGTTGAGCAGAGAACCACAATCCTGCTGGGGAAGGGGTCTTTGGGCTGGGCTTTGAAGCTTGCACAGGAGTCTGCCCCTTTATGGGAGGACATCCAAGCGCAGGAAACTGCACGTGCAGAGAGGCAAGGCGTGATGCAGTGTGTCAGTGGGGAATACTCACTGGACAGTGGAGGCAAAGGCTTTACAGGCCAGCAGGGGAGTCTGGACTTGAGAGCCATAGAAGGGTTTTAAGCAAGGGAGAGATATGATCGGCTTTATCTAGGGGGAGGGATCTCTGCTAGCAATGTACAGGCCAAAGAGTAAGAGGCTGGGGACAAAGAAATCAGGAAGGAGGCAGTTGCAATGACTTAAATGAGACTTCATTCCTACACTCCGTGAATACTTTTTGAACACCTACTGTAAGCCAAGCACTGCACGGGCTCTGGGAAAATGGGAGACAGTGCTTTCACTCTTAGCATCCCTGCTCCGTGCCTTCTGCTTCCTCTTCCTGGACTTCAGGGGCTGGAAAGCTAAAAACTACATTTCCCAGACTTCCTTGCAATTCTGGATCCAAGACAAATTCGGTTCCACCAAATAGATGCATCTGGAGCCCTGGAAAGCACAAACAGGGCGAGGTCTTCTTTCCAGCGCTTCGGGCTCCTTTTTGTTGGCAGCCAGGGCACATTTCTGCCGCAGTCGACGTTCCAGTGGAGTGTGCTTCCTGCAGGTTCCTAGAGGGTGAGGGGCAGTTTTAGCAGTGGCTGCAACCTCCTGATTTCCTCTCCCTGATCCCTGATTATAGCCATAGCTATGGTCCTTTTCTGTTGAGATCTAACCTCCTATATAAAGTGTGCAAAAATGGATTCTTGATTGGTTTTTGATATGTATACATAAATCCAAGTAACCACCCCATTGTCTAACTATAAAGCATCTCCATCTGCCCAGTGCCCTGGGCCCCCTAAGTTCCACAGTGGAAGTGGTGACCTTCTGGTTTCCCATCTTACCATGGTGGAAACCTTAGTAGCCACCCTGACCAGTCACTCCCAGGAGATTCAGCCTCCAGCTCCTCCTTAGCCTTCCCAAGAGGTTTGCAAGCACCTCATCCCCTGTTAAGTCTCTGAGAAAACAGAAGGGGCCTTGGGAGTTGGTGTTGCCAGATGTAGCACACAGAGGTTTGGACTGATGCCTCCTAATAAGTTGTGTGCTTCTGGGTCGACAGGAGGTAGAGAGGGGATAGGGCATTTGGTGGTGCGCAGAACAGAGGAGGTAGAACCATGACTGCTTCCTGTGCAGTTTCTTTGGCCAGAAATGCCCTCGCCACTACTGCCTTGTGGGTAGGTGAGTGGGTGCCACCTTCAAAGCTCAGATGCCACCCCTTCCAGAGGCCCCTCTGACCCACCAGGTAGATAGATCAGCACCTCTGCACCTGTGAATCTGGGCCAAGCAGTGCTTTGTTGTATTTAAATGTAATTGTGCATTGTACACAATTCCATCTTTAGGACAGTGTATCCTGGCAGGGACAAAGGGCAGGGATGCTGTTCTTCCTTTGTGCTCCATTGATCACCACCGTACCTGGAGTATCAGTCATCTCAGCTTGACCGTGAGTTACAGGTTCTCAGGGACTTCATATCTTAGTTATCTGGGTCCCTGCGGACCAGCACAGGTCTCATCCTTCTCCATTGCCAGAGAGAATATCAGGAGCCATGTGGCCCAGGCAGGGGGCAGCCTCTGCTACCCAGAGCCATAGGCACTGCAGGGAAGCAGAGTGAGGAGCAGGACCTCAGGGGATCCACGTGGCCGGTGCTGCTGCCCAGGGCTGTCTTCTACATGCTCCAGGCTTTCTTGTGCGTGGCCCAGGTGTGGGGTTTCAGGAGGGCTAGGGCTGGGCTGGCAACGGCTTTGCCATGCTGTGGGTGCTCACTGACAGTGAGTGTTTAGCTTTATGTTCCTGGGGAGTCAGATGGCCTCAATTCAAATCCCAGCTCTGCTACCTGCCAGCTTCAGGGCCTCATGTGAGTCTCTCAACCTTCTGTGTCTCCGTTTTCTCATTTCTGAAAGTTGGGACAGCTTCTCATAGGGTTTGCCACAGGTCTGGTTCTTTGGGAAACAGATTCTGTGATTCATGCACCCAAGATTTTAGTGGTGCATCTGAAGGAACAAGGAAAGCAGGGCTCAACAGCATGCCAGAGGTGACAAGAGTCAGGAGGGACCGCTCTGCAGATGGAGCACATCCAGCCCCTTGGGGTTGACTTGGGGCCACTCCTCCTTCCTGCCTTGGCCAAGAGGGCTCGTTAGTTGAAGTCAAGTATGACGGGGGACTCAGGAGCGAGCCTTTGCCACCAACACTTTCTGCAACACAGAGCTGTGTCCCTCCTGAACCGTGTCATCTGCCATAGCCTTGCTGTGAGAATCCAGTTACTGTTTCTCTGTGTTGGTGAGGCCAGCAGTCACAGCTCTTCTGGTGAGAAATGTTACTATATTTGTGGGGAGCGGTATTCGGGACAGCTCGTGCAAACACAGGCTAGCCAGCCCTACAGGTGAGGGAGCGGCAGGAGGCAGAGATCATGGGTGAAAACAATCTGTTCCCAAATTCTCATGGGCCCTAATTGCAAACGAAGAGCCCGTCAGTGTGGTGGGTCCCAGGAGGCAACGCCAGGGAGAGAGCTAGTGACTGGAGTTGTCTTGGTTCTGTCCATGTTTCTCAAATAAATAAGTTGTGCACCATGCAAATTCCCACTTAAAAACAAAAAACAAACAAACAAACAAAACTGGATTTTCCTGTGGAACATAAACTATAGCTTAGCATTTCTTGGCAGTCAGTGGTTTCCAGAATCTCATGCAGGTTAAAAATAAAAATGCAAAGCATTGTGATAATCCCTTCTGTTCTCGTGGCTCTTTCCACTTTGTCAAGTATTTTCTCAGTCATCTCGCCCCACAGACCCCACCACAATCTTTCCAGGCTGGAGGTTTTATTCCTAATGATAGATGAGAAAACTGAGGCGCCCAAGGCCACAGAAAGGGAAGTGAGATCCCCAGACTCAGGCCAGACCTGCTTGGCGCCACATGGAGGAACCTTCTGCTCGGCCACTTGTCTTCTTGTTAATGTGTTAGGTGAGATCAGGAAAAATACTAAATATCACATCACGAATGTGTTCAAAGCCAACTGGTGTTCCCAGTAGGGTTGGAATTGATGTCCTCGTCCTTCCAGTCTAAACCTGGGAGACATTTTCCTGTCTATGTCTTACTTGGTGTTACCAGTCAGGGTCCAATGGGAAAGAGTATTTTCAAGTGTTTAATAATGAGACTGTTTAGAAGGGCTGGGCAGTATTTGCAAGGGGATGAGTGTGGAGCTCATCCTAAGCTACAGCCCCATTTTAGGGCCAGGGTCCAAGAACTCAGGGGACAGAGTCACCATCCTGGAGGAGGGAGAGAAGGGGCCTGTGAGCTCAGTGCGGGAGACTGGGTCCTCTTCCCACTGACCAAGACTGTATGACCTGCAAGATTGGACCGAGGTCACAGGCTCATGGACTGCTGGGCTCAGGGCAGCTGGGTGTTGAACAAATGAAGGGCTTACCAGGATTCAGGTCTCCAGGAATGGCAGCTCAGAGAAAGGTCTCTCCTCCAGGTGGAATCCAGCACAGAATGTTACCTGGGGCCTGTGGCCATCACTCCCAGGCATTCGTGGGGGCCCTGGTCTGGTCACCTCCTTGCAGAGCCGTTAGCCTATCTCACAGTCTGCCCCGCCACTTGCTAGCTATAGCGGTATCACCATACACCTGTTACTCCACGACTTTAAGCCCCAGGTTCTAATCTATAGCAATAGACTGGGTGCCTGGGGTTGTTAATTTGTGAATGCAAGATGTACCCAGAGTGTGCTCATAAAGTAATCTTCTGAGGAAGAAATGCCATGAAGGGAAATGGTGGCATGATGTCATGGAGCTGAGCCACACACAGATACAATATCACATAATTCCTGTGGCCTCTTCCAGGAAGTCTCCCCAGACTGGTACCACCCTCCGTCTGGAATAAGAATCTCCTTTGGGCTCCCACATTCCTCGTGCCTCTATCATAACATGTATGAGTCCACACCTCTGGGCTCCTTGTTGGCCATTCCTCGAGACTGTGAGCACTTTGAGAACAGGAACCTTGTCCTTTTCTCCCCTATAACCTCAGATCTAGCATATTTCCTGGCACATAGGAGGTGCTATAGACAATGTTTGTATGCTCTCAACATTCATCTGTTGAAATCTTGTCTCCATTGTGATGGTATTAGGAGACGGGGTCTTTGGGATTGGGTCATAAGGGTGGAACCCATATGAATGGGATTAGTGCCCTTATTAAAGAGAACCCAGAGAACTCCCTCCCTTTTCTGCCATGTGAGGTTACAGCAAGAAGAACGGCCATCTATGAGCCAGGAAGTGGGCCCTCACCAGACACCAAACCTGCAGGCACCTTGATCTTGGACTTCCCAGGCCCCTGAACTGTAAAAAATAAATTTTTATTGCATAAGCTGCTCATGTTATGGTATTTTGTTACAGCAGACCAAACTGACCAAGACAGAAGGCCTATCCCTCGTCAAATAATTGTTGAATGAATGAATGAATAAATGAAGGAATGAATGAATGTATCCTTCAATAATGCTGTGAGGCAGATGGAATAGACAGTATTGACCCATCTTATAGAAAGGGAAACAGATTCTGAGAGTAGAAGTGACTCACCCAAGGACACAGTTGCAAGTCTGTAGTTGACCTTGCATTAGAAAGTTTCAAGGGTTTTGTAGGATGATAAATCCTGGTCTTGTCTTATGTCTAGCTGTCTTCTAAGAGCACAGCCCTGACCCTAGAGAATTCCTTCTGTTCTGCAAAAAGCCAGTGGAGGCCCAGGGGCCTGAAATAGGCCAGGGGAGCAAGAAAGGGCTGTTTCTCACTCAGGAAATAATGGCACCCAAATCCCTGTTCACCTTATTTAATGCTCCAAATTTTCTAAGAGGCCTAATTGAACATTCCTCCGTGGAACCCTCTGGGTGGAACAATTAACCGGCCTCTTAGCAGCGAGTAGCTCCCTGGGCAGGCCCCAGATTTATGTCTCCTGGGGAGGCAGCCTATTAGCTGTGGCCATAAATCTCAGGGCCCTGGCTGGCAAGGTGGATTTTAATAAAATCATAGGGGACGGAGCCAGGCTGGGGCAGCAGATTTCCGGGGGGAGAGCCAACATTTGCCTGTAATTAATCGGGACGCCTTTGAGCTCTGGGGAAATGCCCAGGATTTTAATGAAAATTCAGGAGCTGGAATCAGTGACCAGTTGGCAGCCACATCAGTGTCCCAGCTGGGACTGGGGATGCAAGAAACCTGGGGGAGCTGGGGCCACCCCTGACAAGGGGTCTTGACATGGGGTGTTATTCAGTGGAACTGGTACAATTATCCTGCTTGTTTAACTATTAGAATACTTTCATACTCGTTGGTAAATTGTTTCCTCAACCCCCTACGGGCCTCCTACTTTCTAGGGACCCTTGCACAGGAATCCCTGGGCCTCCTCATAATCCCGAAACAAAAGAGCAGATGCCTGACCCAGCAAGGGGCTTCCTGATCCTTCAGCCTTCTTGGTCAGTGCTCAGGGCCTGAACTTGGCTGTCCTGTTAGCCACGTCTGCACATGTTAAGGTGCCCTAGGCGCTCACCCAGGTGACTTTCTTTTCATCTCTCTTCTCTCTACATTCTCCTGCCCATCTATATCTCCAGTTCATACCCTCTCTTGAGCTGCAGATTCATATCCTCAACCACTTCCTTGACATTTCCTCTGGAAATCACGGGCATCACCTCTTCAACACATCCAAAACCAAACAGCTCCTCCCCAAACTTGTTCCTCCCTCCTCCCTGGGCCCTCCACCCTGACCTTAATAAACACCACCATCTTTGCTTCATTTGCTCTTTCAGGCCAAAATCTCGGGGGTATTCTTGGATGCCTCCCTCCATTTCTTCATCCCTCAACAAGTCTTGCCAGTTCTTCCCCCAAAGATCATGTCACCCAGTTCCTTCCTGTTCCTAGCCACCATTGGATGCTGCCTGGGCAACTGCCATCAACTCCTACTTTGTGTCCTTGCTTCCATTCTTGCCTCCCTGTCTTCTCATCCACAAAGTGGACCAGGAGAGCTCAAATGCCACTCCCAAGAAAGACTTCCCCAAACATGCTAGCATTGCAATAATAAGCGCTGAGGCTTCCTGGGCACCCGGCCCTGTCCCAGGTGCTTCACGTGCTCTTTGTTCAACGATCTGGACAACGCTGTGACAGCATGTGCTATTGTCATCCCCATTTTTCAAATGAGGTACAGAGATGTTAAATAATTTGCTTGAGGCCACCCAAATGGCTGGTTTCAAAGGCTGTGCCACTCTCCAAGGAGACCTCACCATCCCAGCCTCTTCCTGCCCCAACTCTTGTCCCAAGTGTCCCCTGTCTGCTGTTTATTTCCCTCTAAACACACCTATCTGTTTGCTCTCTGACCCCCAAAGCCTGTGGTCTCCTGGAGGTGGGATGTTCAGTCTTGTTCACCAGCTCCTGGCACACAGTGGGTAAGCCATAAAGATGTGTTAACTTGAACCCATTTTGTTGTCAGTGGATAGTAGGTGGGAAATGATTTTGGAAACCATGTAGCCCCCACATGGGTCCCAGATTGGCCAAAAGGTTTTTCCTCTTTGGGAAGGGATCAGCTCTCATGCTACATGGAGCAAGTCCCTGGAATCCCACCCTGGGACTGGACATATTCTCTTGTTACTTCTTATTATGGGAGGCAGGGGAGTAAGATGTATGCTGTCAAGGGTAATATTGAGGATTTGCTGAGAGGGTAGATCCTGTGTTAAGTATTCACATCACTCAAGGAAAAGGACAGAGGAAGAGAGGGAGGGAGAGAAAAAAAGGAGGGAAGGGAGGGAGGTAAGGAAGAAAGAAAGAATGGAAAGAATGAATGAAGGAAAAGAGAATGAAAGAAGGGAAAGAAGAAGAGAGAGTGAAGAGAGGAAGTCAGAAAAGTTCTTAAGGTGGGAAGGGACCTTAGAAATCATCTAATCATTACTTCCTCCAACTATATTGTCAAAATCAGTGAACTTGAGACCCTGGGGAGTAAGTGACTTGCCCAGTGTCACGTAAGTTCCTGGTTAAACTACAACTACTTTGGAGCCAGCTTTCCTGTCTCAAAGTCCAGGGTACCTTGTATGTAGCAAAGAGTTCTTCTTATACTCAGACAACACTAAAACTCAATGTCTGGCTTTTTTCTCTATCCCTCGAGAGCTGGTTAAGTGTATCTGGATAAACCAGGCTATGTTCTGGGGAAGGTGTTTCAGAGAGAGGAAGATGAAAACTGTAATCAAGACTAGTCTAAAATCCATATAACATAGGCCACGGCCTGGATGGTGGAACTTCAGGGTCATAGTAGAGCTTTTTACTCCGACTGAAAACGTCTCCATGGTGTTGTATCCTCACAATTCCTTATCCAGGACAAGGCTTTTTATTCCACAAAATTTGATCTGTTTATTTGTAAATGCCCTTGGTAGGCAAAATATACCTGAAAAGTTGCACTGGGCTTAAATGCCTGTTACAAGGTGCCTTCTTGAGAATAGCTCATGATAGAAATAGTAGAGAGTCAGTTGAGAGATGGGGATCACAGGGAAGTAAGCAAAGAGTTCAGGATGAAAAATTAGAGGAGATAAGGCAAATGCCACAATTTCACAATTAAGAAGCTCTTGCTCTAATGTATACACCTAAAAATCAGTCACAAAGAGACAGCACAAAGTAGTTTCTCAACAGAAAAGCCTGAGGTTGAATGTACACCAAGTTTGACGTGAACAAAGAAGCAGTGATCTAAACAATGCCAGGAGGGGAAAAAAAAGATTTTTATAAAAGCTTTAATTATCTAGACATTTTAGACAAATAAAATTGCTCATTGTTATTCAAAAGCAAAAACAAAAGAATCACAACCAATAAATGACTCCTATTTGTTTAATAGCTTTGTTTATGGAGTATATCCAGCAGACCTAAATCCAGTATACAGTGTACAGATTCCAGACTTAAATCTCCAGAGGGCAGAGGAGACATCTCAAGCATCTGGGGTCTTCTGTGCCTGGGAATTGGTGGCACCAGGCAAGTGATTATGGCAAGCAATCATTCCCTGCAGAGAAGAGCTTTTACTACAGTCTAACAGAAAATTCTCCCAAGAATCTCTTGTTGGTCTCTCACCACTCGTAGTCAACCAAGTAATGGAAGTTCTGGCCAGGGTAGTCAGGCAAGAGAAAGAAATAAAAGGTATTCAAATAGGAAGAGAGGAAGTCGAGTTATCTCTGTTTGCAGATAGCATGATTTTATACTTAGAAAACTCCATCATCTCAGCCCAAAAATTTATTGAAATGATAAGCAATTTCAGCAAAGTCTCAGGATACAAAATCAACGTGCAAAAATCTCAAGCATTCCTTTACACCAACAATAGGCACGCAGAGAGCCAAATCATGAGTGAACTCCCATTCACAATCACTACAAACAGAATAAAATAACTAGGGATGGAGATAACAAGGGATGTGAAGGACCTCTTCAAGGAGAACTACAAACCACTACTCAAGGAAATAAGAGAGGACACACAAACAAATGGAAAAACATTCCACCCTCATGATAGGAAGAATCAATACTGTGAAAATGGCCATACTGCCCAAAGTAATTTATAGATTCAACGCTATTCCCATCAAACTACCATTGACATTCTTCACAGAATTAGAAAAATCTATTTTAAATTTCATATGGAATCAAAGAAGACCTCGTACAGCCAAGACAATCCTAAGCAACATGGACAAAGCTGGAGGCATCACACTTCCTGACTTCAAACTATACTGTAAGGCTACAGTAACCAAAAAAGCATAGTACTGGTACCAAAACAGACATATAGACCAATGGAGCAGAACAGAAACCTCAAAAATTACTCCACACATCTGCAACTATCTGATCTTCGACAAACCTGACAAAAACATGCAATGGGGAGAGGATTTCCTCAGTAAATGGTGCTGGGAAAAGTGGTTAGCCATGTGCAGAAAACTGAAACTGGACCCCTTCTTTACCCCTTATACAAAAATTAACTCAAGATGGATTAAAGACTTAAATGTAAAACCCCAAACCATAAAAACCCTAGAAGAAAACCTAGGCATTACTATTCAGTATTGAACAGGCATGGGCAAAGACTTCATGATGAAAATGACAAAAGCAATTGCAACAAAAGCCAAAATTGACAAATAGGATCTAACTAAACTAAAAAGCTTCTGCACAACAAAAGAAACTATCATCAGAGTGGACAGGAAACCTACAGAATAGGAGAAAATTTTTGCAATCTACCCATCTGATAAAGGTCTAATATCCAGAATTTACAAGAAACTCAGACAAATTTACAGGAAAAAAACAATCAACCACATCAAAAGTGGGCAAAGGATATGGACAGACACTTCTCAAAAGAAGACATTTACATGGCCAACAAAGATGAAAAAAAGCTCAACATCATTGATTATTAGAGAAATGCAAATCAAAACCACAATTGAGATACCATCTCATGCCAGTCAGAATGACGATTATTAAAAAGTCAGGAAATAATAGATGCCGGTGAGGCTGTGGAGAAATAGGAATGCTTTTACACTGTTGCTGGGAATATAGTTCAACCATTGTGGAAGACAGTGTGGCAATTTCTCAAGGACCTAGAACCAGAAATACCATTTGAACTAGCAATGTAATTACTGGGTATACCCAAAGGAATATAAATCATTCTTCTATAAAGACACATGCACACGTATGTTTATTACAGCATTATTTACAACAGCAAAGTCATGGAACCAACTCAAATCTCCATCAATGATAGACTGGATAAAGAAAACATTGTACATATACACCATGGAATACTATGCAGCCATAAAAAGAATGAGATCATGTCCTTTGCAGGGATATGGATGAAACTGGAAGCCATCATCCTCAGCAAACTAACACAGGAACAGAAAACCAAACACCACATGTTCTCACTCACAAGTGGGAGTTGAACATTGAGAACACCTGGACACAGGGGACCAACACCCACCAGGGCCTATGGAGGGGTGGGGGTGAGGAGAAGGAACTTAGAAGATGGGTCAATAGGTGCAGCAAACCACCATGGCACACATATACCTATGTGACAAACCTGCACGTTCTGCACATGTATCCTGTTTTTGGTTTTCAGAAGAAATAAAGGTGAAAAAAATCTCTTGTTGAGCCCCTGAGCTGCAAGACTGACAATCCCTAGAGATGAGCTGGAAAGATTTGCCTTTCCATCCTTGCTAACCCCCTGACCTCAGTTTCTTCATCTATAAAATGGGAGTAAAGTTCCCCACCTCCAGGCTTACTTGTGAAGATAAAATGGTTGAGGAGTAGAAGATGTTTCATCTGTCTGTCTGGGGGGTACAGAGGTGGAGCACACTGATGTTGGTCCATCTTGCTTGGAAACAGTGGGTCTGAAAGGTAACAGGTCTTTCAACTTGGGGGCAGAGAAATGCCTTTTATGTCTGTGTATGGAGTCTAAAGAAGGCATTTAAACCTGAGCAGTTGGGAACATTCAGATACCTCTAAGTGAAAGAATAGCAGGGATCCGGGTGGGATGGCTGGTATGAGTGGACAACCATTTTCAAAGCAATTCTGAACTCCTCCGGGTTCTGAAAAGACCCTGCCCACGCTCAGGGACCTGACAGATCATCTAAAGTAGTCAGATACTCTCAGCTCTGCCTATGAAGAAACTGAGGCCCAAATAGGGTGAGCAGTTTTCCTGAGGCCATCTGGGCAGGCCAAAGTATATTTGTGCAATTGTGTTGCTATAAAGAAATACCTGAGACTGGGTAATTTATAAAGAAAAGAGATTTATTTGGTTCACGGTTCTGCATGCTGTAAATGAAGCATAGTGCCTCAGCATCTGCTTCTGGTGAGGGCCTCAATAAGCTTCCAACCACAGCACAAGATAAAGGGGAGCCAGCGTGTCACATGGCAAGAGAGCGAGCAAGAGAGAGATGCCAGGCTCTTTTAAAGAACCAGCTCTCACATGAACTAATAGAGTGAGAACTCATTACCATGGTCATATGGTTTGACTCTATGTCCCTACCCAAATCTCATCTTGAATTGTAGTTCCCATAATCCCCATGTGTTGTGAGAGGGATCTGGTGGGAGGTAATTGAATCATGGGGTCAGTTACCCTCATGCTGCTCTCATGATAGTGAGTGAGTTCTCATGGGACCTGATGGTTTTATGAGAGCTTTTCCCCTCTTTTGCTTGACACTTCTTACTGCTGCCATGTGAAGAAGGACATGTTTGCTTCCCCTTCTGCCATGACTCTAAGTTTCCTGAGGCCTCCCTAGCCATGCAAAACTGTGAGTCAATTAAACCTCTTTCCTTTATAAATTACCAAGTCTCAGGTATGTCTTTGTTAGCAGAGTGAGAATAGACTAATACACATGGGGAAGGCATTTTATGAGGGATCCACCCCCATGACTGAAACACCTCCCACCAGGCCCTGCCTCCAACACTGGGTATTACACTTCAACATGAGATTTAGAGGGAACAAATATCCAAACCATATCACCAAGTATCCTGGAATTGCCAGGGGCATAACCCTGCCATGGGATGTGGTTATAAATCAACTTGATCCCTAGTGTTGCAGTTTAAATGTCACTTCTCAGAGAAAACATCACTGACCTCTCCCAAGGCAACCCTTTCTACTGTCATCTAGTGATGCCTTGCACATTTTCTGGAGGCTGCTCCATTAAAATCTACTTTTTATATGAAAGTAGATTTTATGAAACATCAACCTCCTCTTTGCTGGTACTCACCTCTGGTCATGGGGACCTTCCAGAGTGTTGCTGAGCAAACGAATGCCTGAATCTCATTGTTACACACCATATAACCAGAAGTAGAATTGGACCAAATAGGTTCTTTAATGCTTTATTTAGCCCACCCTGGATGTGACACTCTTATCTCTTGGTGTTCCTTCTCTTGAATTCCTGTGGATATGCCTGGCTCCTGCCCATCATTCTGAGAGCTGGACATGGTCTGACTCACCAGTTTCTCCTGAAACCCCTGGCATAGTTTCCTGCATATAGTAGGTGCTCATGGAACAGTGGGTGCAAAATGGTGGAGTGTGAAGGAGACCCAGTTTTACATCTTGACCTCTACAAGTCTCTCAGTCTCCTTCTTCTGCAAAATGGAGAACATATTCCTCAGGAATGTGCATGGATTACATAAGATGTTTTGATAGGGCTTAGCAGAGTGAATGGTACATAGTAAATTCCAGCTGCATCAGTCCTCCCAATGCCCTACTGGGTAATTTGTCATTAAACACAGTGCCCAGTGTCTCCCTGCACCACCCACATCCCCTCAGCCTCCCTCCTTCTGTGATGATCTCATGGCTCTTCACCCTCCACCCCACCACAGCAATCACTCTCTTTGCCTCCAAAGAGATGGCCATGTTGACTACATCCAGGCCTGTGTTCACACTGGGACCCTTGCCTATAGTGTTCTCCTCACTCTCCAATCACTGAAGACCTTTGATGCTTAAATGATGCTGTCTCTAGGAAACCTTACGTGCCTGCTGCTACAGGTAGATTCAGCCACTCACAACAGTGGAGTGTAGGGGACCTGACCTTCCCCACAGGTAGATCTGGATATTCCCTCATTCACATCCCACTGACCTATGCCTCCATTGTCTGTGTGTCTGTCTGTTGGGGCCCATGTCTGCTTAATCATTGTGTCTCTAGGTCTCAGCACAGGCTGGGCACATAAGTGGGCCTTGGGTGGTCTTTCAAAGATCTAAAGGACAGAGAGACAAGCCCATGAGTTGGTGTTCCATTTGATACACCCCTAGGTCAAACAGTTTCATTAAAAAGTAGTGACACTCACTGTCTCCCAAGTTTGTCAACTTAGCTCCCTGCTGGGGTCTTTTTCCTCCTCAAACCCAACAGAAGCCCCCACCCCATCAGCAATGAAGAATCAGGCCTTTACCAGCTGCGGGAGCTGTGTAACAGTAAAGCAGCATAATTATATCTTAATAATTGTTTTGCAGCATAGGATTTATAATTACTAAATGTGTGATAACTGCTCCTTAAATGCCCATGCTCTTTAAAAAACCTAATTTATAATTTAAAAAGCTGACACTTCTTGGAGCGCTTTATTTTATCTTGTCGGGAGTAATGGAAGAGTAAGTTATTGAAAACCTTTATTTTTCATTAGCCTTAAATTCAACGACAATTAATGTGCCCAATTTGATTATAAACTGCACAAATTAAACAATAAAGAGCTGTCTAATGAGAAATTAATTATGAGGAAGGGAAGGGGAGCGGGGCTGGATAAAAGCAATAACTTACGGCCCGTGGCAGCATGTGTCAGGTTTTAAAGGAGATGAAGGGCCCTCTCCTCAATGTGTGTCTTTGCTGATAGGACCCATCACAGATCAGTTGATCCAGAAACCATAACAGGCTAGTAATTGAAACTGCCAAAATCAATAGTGCTGACAGCCTTAATTAAATTAAATATGGCTGTGATGGGCTCCCAGAGCCTGGCGTCGGCGGGCCACTTGACCCTCCGGCTGAGCACGCCTGATGGAGTGCAGCCACCGCGTGATGGATCTGACCCCAGGGGACAGTTGGCGACCAGCCTCCTGCAGACAGAGGTTCCGAAAGGGGTGAGGCACTGCCTGCCCCCTGCTGCCTGGCCAGCCCGGTGGCTGAGGAAGACTCCGACATGGAGCTTCCCCTTCAAAGTGTTGGCTCTGTTCTGTTGGGAGTCAGGAAGTCTGTGTCCTGCGGCACCTAATTTGGGAGTGCAGAGGAGCCCCATGCATTAGAGAAGGGGGAGCAGGAGAGGAAAAGACAATGCACCAGTGAATCGCTCTTTGACAAATGTGACTGTTTACCATGCCCTTGGATGAGAAGCATTTGTTTTTCACGACAGCCCTGGTGGGAGAAACTAGTCAGATAGGCCAGCCTCATTTTCCTCTTCTGTAGAATGGGTACCTGCGCTGAGAGAGTTGCAGGAGTTGGATACATGAAATGCACAGCCTGGGATGCAGAGCCCTGCATGGGGTAAACAGCCGATGAGTGGATAAGGAGCAAATGAACATGTCGCTGCGACTGCCACTGCCATAGACTGTCATCCCATTTTGCAACAAACAAGCAGAGGCCAGGAGAGGGAATGTGAGTCCTTCAGACTACACACTCAGAACCTCTGACCCAGAGCCAGGGTTCTTTCTTCATCAATATGATGCCACCCAAGCATGAAGCATGTTTAGTTTTGACAGATACTTTTTCCCCACGCAGAATCCTGTCCTGTGAGAAAAGTTATGGGGATTTTCAACTCCATTTAACAGATGAGCAAACTGAGCAACTAGGCAACTTGACCAAGATCACTCTGTTGGTGAGTGCCAGAACCAGGGCTACAACCCAGCAATCCACTAGAATGAGGCCCAAAACCGAAGCCAAGGACTGACAGAGGGACCCCAGACCCTTGGCTGGGAGGCCCAGGGAACCACTTGGCACTACTGAGCTGCTGGAATCTGGGACCTAACCTCTTCCCCAGAAGCCTGATTTTTTTTTAAAAAAGGTCTATTTGCTAAGAAGACAAAGTACAAACCCAATAGCAGCTCTCGAAGTTTTGTTTCTGTGGTTGTTCCTATAATTCTTTTTTCTCGCTGCCAAAAAATCATCAGGTTAATTTTTTAAAAACACATGGAAAGGTCTAGGACACACACTTCCCCCTCTTGCCATTCCTGTGAATTTGGGGATTAATACATGGGGTTGCTTAGATACCTTGGAGCAAGAAACCCCAGCACAAGGTAGTAGAAAGAACTCTGGAGTTTTCACAGAAAGCCTTTGTTGGATTCAAATCCTAACTCCATTGTTTATTAGCTGTGTGACCCTGGATGTGTCACCCAACCTCTCTGCTTTCTTTCCCTACATCTGCCCATGGGGACAAGACCTCCCTTCCTCTCGGAACTGATGTGTTATTGAAGCAGTGATGCCCAAGAAAGGGCTTTGCAAATGAGAGAATCTGATGTAAATGGCATCTTCTCTGTTCATGATCAGGCACTGGTATTCCACTTGCTTTAGCCACAGGTTGAGTGAAGGAAAAAAAAAAATGCACATGATCATGTTCTGAGATATTGTTCTTTCCTTACAAAAAAAGAAATCAACGACTACAAAAAAACTGGCCTCATAAACATTGGTTTTCACCATAGGAAGCTGAACAAATAAATATCTTCACAGTTTGTTCGACTGTCGGCAGGCTTGAGCTGACTTCTTAAATGACATAAAATAGGCGGCTCGAGTTCCCCAATGTTTATGTCAGCACTAACAAACTGTCCCTTCATTACAGGCCTGCCGGAGATCAGAGGCCCAGATTATTGAAGGAGACGCCTTTGAGATGCCCAAGCGGTTGCTGTGACAACTCTGCTGGAGGGCGGGAGGCGGCGAGGGCGGGCGGCTGACTGTTGGCTGTGGACAGGCTCCAGGCGTGCCAGGCCAGAGTGGGGATAATCCCACCCCAGGCTGCTTAGCTGAGGGTTCTCTGCACATTAAGCACCTTAACTCGCTGCCCTGCTGCACCCCAGCCACGGAGGCCTTGGTGAAGGTGGAATCTTAGAGAACAGCTGGGAAGCCAACAGGTCAAGCAGTTTGATGACTGTTTCCTTAAAGCTGATGAAAAAGCAATGTGGATAATATTTCCTAACAATAATGGCCAGCAGTTAGTGTTCACTGCCAGGCCCCTGCATAGTACCAAGAGCTCAGGTTTTACATCAGCATGACGTATGTGGAATCCCTGGCCAGCTCTGTGACCTTGAGCAAAGTCACTCAACCTCTTTGAATCTCAGGCGCTAGTGTTGAGCATGGACACAATAATACCTTCCACCTTGTAGGTTTGCCATGCAGCCCTGGAGCACTCCTGTGCCAAGCCCCACAGAAAGCTCAAGCATGGGAGCTCCGGGACTGCACTATTGGGGTTCAAACTCCAGCTCTGTCACTCTCGGGCTGTATGACCTTGGGCCAGTCACCTAATCTCTTGAGCCTCAGTTTCCTCATCTGCAAAATAGAGATACCAACACCTGATATGGTTTGGCTCTGTCTCCCCACCCCAACTTCATGTGGAATTGTAGTCCCCAATGTTGGAGGAGGCGCCCAGTGGGAGGTGATTGAATCATAGAGGCAGACTTCCCTTTTGCTGTTCTTGTCGTAATAAGTGAGTTATCATGAGATCTGCTTGTTTAAGTGTGTAGCACTTCCCCCTCTGCTCTCTCTCCTGCTCCACCTTGTGAAGATGTACCTGCATCCTCTTCACTTTCCATCATGATTGTAAGTTTCCTGAGGCTTCCCCAGCTGTGCTTCCTGCACAGCATGTAGAACTGTTAGTCAATTCAATCTCTTTTCTTCATAAATCACTCAGTCTCAGGTACTTCCTTATGGCAATATGAGAATGGACTAATACAGAAAATTGGTGCTGGAAGTGGGGTGTTGCTATAAAGATACCTGAAAATGTGGAAGCAGCTTTGAAACTGGGTAAAGGGGAGAGGTTGAAACAGTGTAGAGGGCTCAGAAGAAGAAAACAAGGTGAGGGAAAGTTTGGAACTTCCTAGAGACTTGTTAAATTGTTGTGACCAAAATGCTGACAGTAATATGGAGAGTGAAGTCCAGACTGAGGTGGTCTCAGATAGAGATGAGGAACTTATTGGGAACTGGAGCAAAGGTCACTTTTGTTATGTGCTAGCAAAGAAGTTGAAGGCATTGTGGCCTTGCCCTAGAGATCTGTGGAACTTTGAACTTGAGAAAGATGACTTGGGGAATATGGCAGAAAGAATTTCTAAGCAGCAAAGTGTTCAAGACATGGCCTGGTTGCTTCTAACAGTGTATGGTCATATGTGTGAGCAAAGAGATAATCTGAAACTGGAAACTATACTTAAAAGGAATACAGAGCATAAAAGTTTAGAAAATTTGCAGCCTGACCATGTGGTAGAAAAGAAAAACTCATTTTCTGTTGGAGGAATTCAAGTTGGCTACAGAAATTTTCATAACTAAAGAGGAACTGCATGTTACTAGCTGAGACAGTGGGGAAAATGCCTCGAAGGCATTTCAGAGACCTTCCTGGCAGCCTCTGTCATCACAGGCCTGGAGGCCCAGGAGGAAAGAATGGTTTTTGTGGGCCTGGTCCACAAAAACCTGTGCAACCTCCTCAGGACACTGCTTCCTGTGTCCAGCCACTCCAGCTCCAGCTGTGGCTAAAAGGGCCCCAGATATATCTCAAGTGGCTGCTCCAGGGGTGTAAGCTGTAAGAAGACGTCGTGTTAAGCCTGCAGGTACACAGAAGGCAAGAGTTGAGGCTTGAGAGTCTCCACCTTGATTTCAGAGAAAAAAACGCCATGAGGTCCAGGCAGAAGCCTGCTGCAGGGCAGAGCCCTCATGGAGAACTTCTACTAGGGCAGTTCAGAGGGAGAAATGTGGGGTTGGAGCCCCCACACAAAGTCCCTACTGGGACACTGCCTAGTGGAGCTGTGAGAAGAGGGCCACTGTCCTCCAGACCCTGGAATGATAGGCCCACTAACAGCTTGCACCATGTGCCTGGAAAAGCCACAGGCACTCAACACCTGCCCATGAGAGCAGCCTTGGGGGATGTGCCCTGTGGAGTCACAGAGGTGGAAATCCCCCAGGCCCTGGGAGCCCACCTCTCACATCATTGTGACCTGGATGTGAGAGAATGGAGTCGAAAAAGATTATTTTGGAGTTTTAATATTTAATTACTGCCCTGCTGGGAAGTATTAGTATTTAATATTTAATATTTATTTTTATTTAATATTCAATTACTCCCCTGTTTGAGGCCTATAGTCTCTTTGTTTTGGCTAATTTCTCCCTTTTGGAATGGGTGAATTTACCCAATGCCTGTACCCCCGTTATATTAATATCTTAGAAGTAGCTAACTTGTTTTTGACTTTACAGGCTCATAGGCAGAAGGGACTTGCTTTGTCTCAGAAGAGACTTAGGACTTGAACTTTTGAGTTAATGCTGGAATGAGTTAAGACTTTGGGGGACTGTTGGGAAGGCATGATTGTGTTTTGAAATGTGAGAAGAACATCAGACTTGGGAGGGGCAAGGATCAGTTTGGCTTTGTGTCCTCACCCAAATCTCATGTCGAATTGTAATCCTCAGCATTGGAAGAAGGGCCCAGTGGAGGTGATTGGGTCATGGAGGTAGACTTGCCCCTTGCTGTTCTTCTGATCATGGGTTTTCGTGACATCTGGTTGTTTAAAAGTGTAGAGCACCTCCCCCTTTGCTCTCTCTCTCCTGCTCCATGATGTGAAGATGTGCCTGCTTCCCCTTTGCCTTCTGCCATGATTTTAAGTTTCCTGAGGCCTCCCCAGCCATGCTTCATGTACGACCTGCAGAACTGTGAGTCAATTACACCTCTTTTCTTTATAAATTACCCAGTCTCAGGTAGTTCTTTAGAGCAATGTGAGAATGTACTACTACAGAAAAAACACTCAACTCAAATGAAAAGGTAAAGTACTGATGTAGTTAATAAACATTTACCATGATTCGATCTTCTCAGAACTATCAGACCAGGAGGGTTTTGATGCTCAAAATCTATGCATGAAGACTCTGAGGCTCCAGGAGGTTGGGTGCCCCCCTCCAGGGCCCACACCTTCTGATCGAAATCTCATCACTGGAATTGACATCCCAGACAGCCTGAGGCCGAAACCTGTGTGCTTTCCACTGTGAGCCACAGTGACTGCTATGGGAAATAATACATCACACACATGTGTACATGCACACACACACTCTGCCATATGTCATGAATTGCTGGTGAAACTATGAGTCCACTGGGCACAAATTACAACAGGGATAGATAAAACACCTTCTTCAAAACAGAGCCTTCCACTGGAGAACTGAGCTAGCTGACCCTGTCAGAACCGGTCCCAGGCTGCTCTGGCCCCGTGGCTTCTCTAGACTTGCAGAATGATAGGGGTAGATGTAGTTCACTCCCGCCATCTGGAGCTGTGTGAACTGAAGTAAGGGAATGCAGAATGTCAGGTTAACTCAATCAGGTGGAGGACTATTAACTGAGGTGGGCTTACTGAGGTCATCTGAAAATCTCTCAACTGACTCATTCACTGATTCATTCATTGATTCATTCATTCAACATTGTTACTGGGTTCCTACTTCTTGTGGTGTTGTGCCAGGACTGGGGATACAGGCATGTAAAACATAGTTCCTTCCCTCCAGATCAAAACCACAATGAAATATCAACTCACACAAAGGGAAGCCCATCAGACTAACAGCAGATCTCTCGGTAGAAACTCTACAAGCCAGAAGAGAGTGGGGGCCAATATTCAACATTCTTAAAGAAAAGAATTTTCAACCCAGAATTTCATATCCAGCCAAACTAAGTTTC
>NW_012103332.1:468202-474590 GCF_000951045.1 Mandrillus leucophaeus | reverse complement strand
GCATTGGGAGTTATACCTGATGTAAATGATGAGTTGATGGGTGCTGATGAGTTGATGGATGCAGCACACCAACATGGCACAAGTATACATATGTAACAAACCTGCATGTTGTGCACATGTACCCTAGAACTTAAAGTATAATAATAATAAAATAAAAATTAAAAAACAAAGAAAAAGAAATATCAACTCACACCCATTAGGATGGCCACTATCAAGAAAACAGAAAATAACTGGTGGGGCTGGCGAGGATGTGGATAAATTGGAGCCCTTATGCACCTTGTGCACTGCGCTAGGAATGTAAAATGGTGCAGTCCCTGTTAAAAACAGTGTGGCAGTTCCTCATAAAGTTAAATATTAAGAAAAAGTTAAACAGAAATCCAGAAATCCCACATCTGGCTATACCAAACGAATTTAAAGCAGGGACTCAAACAGATATCTGTACACTCGTGTTCATGTAACATTATTCACAATAACCAAAGAGTGAAAACAATCTAAGTGTTCACTGACAGATAAATAAATACAATGTAGTACACACACACACATGAATATTACTCAGTCCTAGAAAGGAAATTCTGACACACACTACTCTATGACATGGGTGAACCTTGAGGACATCATGCTGAGTGAAATAAACCAGACACAAAGCACAAATTTGTGTGATTCCACTTGTATGAGGTCCCTAGAGTACTCAAATTCATAGAGACAGAATGTAGAAGGGAGGTTTCCAGGTGCTGGGGTACAGGCAGAGAAGAGGAGTTAGGGTTTAATGGGGACAGAATTTCAGTTGGAAAAGATGAGAAAGTTCTAGAGATGGATGGTGATGGTGTTGTACGGTAACATGAATGTACTTAGTGCCACTGAATCATACACATAACAATGGCTAAAATGGTAAATTTTATGTATGTATATTTCCCCACAATAAAAAATGTCTGGATAGGAAATAAAATATACAGTGAATAGAAATGCCAATTCTAAATATCAGGGACTGGACAGAGATCAGCTAAGCAACCCATCAGAATTTATTTCATGCCTCTTGCGTGGAAAAGCAAGCAGGCTAGCTGGGACCATGAGTGAGGTGATGTATTAGTCTGTTCTCAGGCTGCTTATAATAAAGACATATCCAAGACTGAGTAATTTATAAAGGAAGGAGGTTTAATTGACTCACAGTTCCACATGGCTAGGGAGGTTTCATAATCATAGCAGAAGGTGAATGAGGAGCAAAGTCACGTGTTATATGGTGGCAGGCAAGAGAGAGTGTGTTCAGGGGAACTCCCCTTTATAAAAATGATGAGATCCTGTGAGATTTATTCACTATCATGAGAACAGCACAGGAAACACCTGCCCCCATGATTCAATTACCTCCTACTAGGTCCCTCCCACAACACGTGGGAATTATGGGGGCTACAATTCAAGATGAGATTTGAGTGGGGACACAGCCAAACCATATCAAGTGGGATACTACCTAGGAATAGAAAAGGAGCTCCATGCCCGCGCTGCTTGGGACTTGATGAAATGCAGTTGCTGGTTCAGTAAGGGGCCCTGGGTCTCTGCATGTCAGTCAGTGATGCTGCAATGCTGCTGCAGCATGGGGCACACTGGGCATGGCTGGTGCAACTCATTCAGAGGGGCCATGTGAGGGAGGTAGCAGGACAGTGGCTTGGTATGAGATGCCCAGCATTTGAATCCCTGCCTTGCTGTTTGCACTGTTAGTTAGAGTTCTGCAGAGAAACAGAACCAATGGGAGATGATGTCTGTGTTCCTCTCTCTCTCTCTCTCGCTCTCTCTCTCTCTATACATCCACTCCCCTACTCACCTACCTATTCCATTTGTCCACCCACACACCCTTCACCTATGTCTGTCTGTCTGTCTGTCTGTCTGTCTGTATGTATGTATGTATCTATCTGTCTGTCTGTCTGTCTGTCTATCTATCTATCTATCTATCTATCTATCTATCTATCTATCTATCTGTCTGTCTGTCTGTCTGTCTGTCTGTCTGTCTGTCTGTCTATCTATCTATCTATCTATCTATCTATCTATCTATCTATCTATCTATCTATCTATTCATCTATTTATCCACCCATCCATCTTCACCTGTCTTTGTATCTATCCATTCATCATACCTATATTTGTCAGTCTCTCATCTTTTAATCTACCCATCCATCTATCCATCCATATCTATATTTATATCCCTCTCTCATCTATCTATCGATACATCTGTCTACTTACCAAAACATTTATCTGCAAGCTGGAAAGACAGAGAGATTTTAAGGAATTGGCTCATGCAATGGTAGGAGCTGGTAAATCTGAAATCTGTAAGACAAGCTGGCAAGCTGCAAACTGAGGAAACAGTTGATGTCGTATAGTCTTCAGTAAAAATCTGCAGGCTGGAAATTCGGGCAGGCTTTCTAGGTTGCAGTCTTGAGGAGACTTCTTTCCTTGGGAAACCACAGTCTCGAGTCTCAAGGCCTTCAACAGATTGGATGAGGGCCCACCCCTGTTATGGGAGGTCCTCTGCTTTACTCAAAGTCTGCTAATTCTCAAGGTCAACCTCATCTACAAAATACCTTCATAGCAACATCTGGACCAGTGTCTGCCCAAATAAGTGGGCACCATAGCCTAGAAAAGTTGACTGCTAAAATGAGCCATTGCCTGGCTCACTGCCTGTATGAGGTTGGCAAGCCACTGAGCTTCTCTGGGCCTCAGCACCTGCCTCTATAAAATGGGGATAACGAAGCCAGTGGTATGCAGGGGTTAGCAGGTTTCAAACCAAAAGTGAATTCGCAGTACTGAGCACAGTACTTGGCACGCAGGAAGTAAGAAAGACACTTCCAGGCTCCCAGCCAGGTGTCATGAAGGGTCACGTGTCATGAGTGGTCACATGTCCCCTGTGCTCAAGGACCCCAAGACCATCTGTGAGAATCAGACTCAGGCTGACAAAAGCGGGGGGGTCTTCCCTGGAGCAAGGGCAGAGGGCCTCATCGTCTCTCAGAGACAGATCTTCTGCAGGAAGAAGAAAAAAAAAACAATCCCAGACACCAGAAAAAGGAGCTGCCTCTGGCCTGACCACATTTCTTCACCTTAATTGCTGCTGAGGAATAAATCTGTAGGGTGTCAGAGGGCGGCAGACACATCAGGGAGGATGAGGCCAATGCCTTTGAATTCAGCCAACCCTTCAGAGATCAAAATCGAATGCCGTCTCTGCATTGCTCTACAAAGGAATCTGCCTGTGTTTCTTGAGAAAGCCGTGTTTGTTTATAGATTTGCAATCAAGGTCCAAGGCTCTTTGGCTGGCCTGCCAGGTCCCCCATAACCTAGCCCCTGCCTGCCCCTCCAGCCCATCTCCAACCAGCGCCTCTCCTTGTCTCAGATGGAAGTCTCAGTCACACTGAGCCATTCAGCTTGTACTGGCCTCCGTAGTCTCTCCAAACCTCATGTCTTCCTGGAACCTGTGAATGTGACCTTATTTGGAAATAGGGCCTTTGTAGATGTGATTAAGATGAGGTCACCCTGGATTGGAGTGAGCCATAATTCCACATAACTGGTGTCCTCATAAGAAGAGAAGAGATGCAGCCATGGGGAGAGGGCCATGTGGACGATGCGGGCAGAGACGGCAAGGATGCATCTGTAAGCACCACCTGTGTTGTTGCCAACCACCAGAAACTGGAAGAGACGAGGAAGGCTCCTCCCCTAGAGCCTTCCTAGGGAGCACAGCCCTGCTGACACCTTAATTTGGGGCATCTGGCCTCTCAAACTATGAAGGGGAACATATCTGTTGTCCTAAGGCGCCCAGTGTGTGGTTATTAACTACAGCAGCCACAGGAAGCATGTACACCGTTCATCACGGGCCGGCACAGGTCCCCACCCACCCTGCTGCATACTGGCTAGCCCCTTCCAATCCTCAGGAGAGACATCACCCTCCGGGAAGACCCCTCTGGGCCTCCAGCCTAGAGCACTTCTCTTCGTCTCAACACTGATGACAACCTTGTCGTTGCCTGTACCCGTCTGCCTCCCCACCAGACTACAAGGGTCTCCAGAATGAAGTTCCCACTGCACGCATCCTGGGTGCTTAGCACTGCCTGGCACACAGTAGCGGTCCCCTAAATGTTTGTTCTCTCCCACCGTGACCTAGAGTCTAGAGGGCAGACCTCTGCACAGTAGCTTTCTAGGGCCTGAGCTCAGTTTTGAGGCCATGACAAAAATGTTTATTTCTGGCATCGATGGCCTGGAGGTGTAAACACATACCTGGTTGAGACACAGCCATTCCTATCTTGGACTTCAAAATAAACTCATCTCCATAATTGACAGTCCCTGCACATTACAGGCCCTTATTAAGCCTGGTAAGACCTCTGAAGGGCAGGGAAGGTCACCCCAGGGCATGAAGAGGAGGCTCCCCACTTCCTAGGCAGAGTCCTATCCCCTACGGAGGAAATCAGCTCCCCTTGCTTCTCCCTCTCCTCCTCCTCCTCTACCTTCTCTCTTCTCCCTCTCCTCTATCCTCCTCTCCTTCCCTCCTCATTCTTTTTCTCTCCTTATTCTTCTCCTCCTTCTCCCTTTCCTTCTTTCTTCTCTTCTCTTTCTTCTTTTCCTCCTCCACTTTCTCCTAGTTTCCTCCTCTCCTCCTCCTCTCTCCTCTCCTTCCTTTTCTCCCTCCTCCAGCCTCTCCTGGCTTACAGGGGACCACCGTTATCTATTTACTCCCCAGGAGCTGCGCAGGCATCCTCTGCACACCCAAATCAGCCCATCACACAGCCCTGTCAATCCTTCCCTCCCCACCTCTTTTGGAGCTTCCTCCCCTCTCCATCCCCACGGCCCTTCCTGTATCACAAAACAGGGTCCCGCTTGCTCCTGCTGCTTTCTCACTCCTGATCCAGCCTCTTCATTGAACCACAGGTGTCTCTGTCTAAGAAAACCTCATGCCTCCCCCGACATGATCCCTTCAATGACTTCCCATTGCCTTTGGGTTAAAGATCTGAGTGTTCACTCCCATTTACAAGCCCTTTGGGAAGTGGTTCCTGCCCCTATCTACACCCACCCCTCAAATCCCTAGCCATCTCTAGGTGCCGCCCTCATGTCCTCCTTCCTCTCCATCCAGAATTAGACTGCACAAAGTGCAGGTCTAAACCCCAGGCCTTTAACTGTGCTGTCCCCTCTTCCCTGCATTTTCCCTGTTGATTAAACCCCTGCTTAGCTTTCCAGACCTGGATCAGATGTCTGCCCTTTCCTGAGTCCCTCTTACCCCAGAATTACGCATCCATCTGTGGCATTCCCAGCCACATGGAAGGAGGATGAGGGGTGCAGATCTTGCTAGCAGCGCCCGTGTGGGACAGCCCCTACAGCTCATTCTAACTGCCAGTCAGATTGCATCTTCCTGGTGTGACAGGGAGAACTTGTGGTGTGGTGACAGTGAGGAGTGGCTGGCTCCAAGACCCCCAGCCTGTCCTGGCTCATCGAGGCCCTTCCTCATCCTCAAGGGGAATGGGAAAATAGCTGGTTTATCTTTGCATCATCAGAAGCTAGGCTAAGCCTGGAACAAAGTGTGTGAGTAAATATTAATTGGATAACTGAGAAAAATAATCAGGAAGGTAAAGAACAGACAAAAGATGAAAGGGAGTCAGCAGGGAGGATGGAGAAAGGAAAATTGAGGATGAAGCTATACTCAAAGCTCAAAGCATGCTCCTAAAGGACCCATGAAGATACCCATTTTAGAGGTGTGGAAACTGAGGCCCAGAGAAGTCCCAGTAAATTGCCCCAAAATAGCACATCTGTTTGAATCTGAAACCCAAACCCATGTCTGTCTAATTCTTTCAGTTATTCGAGGTCATTGTCATGAACCTCTGCCAAGCCGGGTGCCTCTTCTCTCATTCCTGTGCAATTGAATTTTCCAGTGTTGCTTCTTATTTGCAAATACAGTTTTTATTCCTCATTATAAAAGTTGTATGTGCTCATTTTAGAGAACCAGGAAACTAGAGAAGAGTATTTAAAGCAGCACATATCATTTCTATTATTCCCATCACTCTAGGACAATCCCTGTTAAAATTTGAATAGTCTCTAGCCTTTTCTATGTGTTTATATTTGTTGTATACATGGTTAGATTAGGTTCCTAAAGCCATTTTAAATTATGTTTTTTTCACTTAAGACCACATCCTCAGTATTTCTCTACATCATTAGAAACTCTTTGCAAACAAAGCTTTTTAACTTTTTTCTTTTTTTTTGGAGACGGAGTCACGCTCTGTCGCCCAGGCTGGAGCGCAGTGGCCGGATCTCAGCTCACTGCACGCTCCGCCTCCCAGGTTCACGCCATTCTCTTGCCTCAGCCTCCTGAGTAGCTGGGACTACAGGCGCCCGCCATCTCGCCTGGCTAGTTTTTTGTATTTTTTTTTAGTAGAGA
>NW_012103332.1:461167-462122 GCF_000951045.1 Mandrillus leucophaeus | reverse complement strand
ATTTAGAAGCATTTACCTAGCACATTTATCCAACTCAGGAATAGTCCTAAAAATACAGTGTGAATGATCTCAATAAATCCATGTAACATCCATGTGAGGTGGGTCTCATAGTGTCCCTATTTTACTAAATATGAAAATGGGGCCCAGACAGGTTGTTACTTGCTGAAAGTCACATTGCAGAGCTGAGTTTCCAATCTGAGTCTGTCTTGTTTTCAAAGGCAGTGCTGTTAATTACTATTTTATGCATCCATTCATCAGATCAATATTTATTATTTACTAAGTGTCAGGTATTTACTAAGTGTTTGGATTTGAAAAACTGTATTGAACCACAAAAAATTCTCCTATTGTGATTACAGCAATATTGTAGGTTAGTGGTTAATATGCAAAAGTCAATTGCTTTCTTGTATGCCAGCAATGAACAAGTGGAATCTGAAATTAAAAACACAAAATGATTTATGTTTGCACCTTCAAAAATGAAATATCGGATATAAATCTAATAAAACATGCATAAGATCTACTTAAGAAAAACTACACAACTCTGATGAAAGAAATCAAAGAAAAACTAAATACATGGAGACATTGCATGTTCATAGATAGGAAGATTCCATTTTGTGAAGATGTCAGTTATTTCTAACTTAATGTGTAGATTCAATGCAATCTCAATAGAAACCTCAGCAAGTTCTCTTGTAGCTACTGACAAGCTGATTCTGAAGTTTATATGGAGAGGCGTAAGACTCAGAAATAGCCAACACAATATTGAAGGAGAAGAACACAGTTGGAGGATTGACACTATTCAGCTTTAAGACTTGCTGTAAAGCTATAATAATTAAGAAGTTGTGGCATTGACAAAAGAATAAACAAATAGAGCAATGTAACAACATGGAGAGTCTAGAAATAGAGCCACACAAATAGAGTCACTGATCTTTGACTAGGGAGAAAGCCAGTACAAGAAAGA
>NW_012103332.1:456330-457902 GCF_000951045.1 Mandrillus leucophaeus | reverse complement strand
GGCTGTCTGCCAGCCAGGAAGAGCGCCCCACCAGGAGCCAGCCCTGCTGGCATCTTGACCTTGGACTTCTGGCCTCCACAATGGTGAAAAAAAAAAAAAAAATCTGTTATTTAAACACCCCAGGCTGTGGAATTTTGTCATGGCAGCCAGAGCAGGCAAAGACCAATACCGTGCTCATGACTTTGGTTATGGTGGAGGTTTCATGGGTGTTTATATTTGTCAAAACGTGTCAAATTGTACACTTTAAACATAGATATTTTGTTGTATTCTACTATATCTCAACGAAGCTGTTTTTAAAAGTTAATATCAGTGCTTAGACTGAACTACACCATATTTTATCCTGATAAGCCCCTCCTACCCATCGGAATCTATGGGGATCCCTGTCGGATTTCACACTAGCTGCTCCTCATCTGCATGGATGAAGATGGCCGGCTCTTGCCTTCAGCCACAGTGCTCAAGACTGGACTGCCCACAGGCTCTGCCACTCCCCAGTTGGGTGCCCTTAGGCGATTCCTGTCCGTCTCTGAGCCTCAGTTTCCTCATCTGTAAAATGGGGGCAATAACTTTTTCCTCTTGGGTAACTAGAAGCTGAGACCTGTTAGCCACTTTGGCAGAGAGTTTGGTGTATGAGAAGTGCTTGAAACTGTCTGCTTTTAGTGTATTAATCACAAGGAAATTGGCTCTGTCAAATGCCAAATTGAATACAAGCTGACTAAGCCTTCCACCTTCCCTGAACTCACTATCAGTTTCCTTAGTGAAAACTTAGACCTGTGTTCTCAAAGTGCAGCCATTGCATCAGAATCACTCAGGAGGCTTATTTGTTTGTTTATTTATTTATTTATTTCAATAAGTTTTTGGGGACCAGGTGGTGTTTGATTACATGGATAAGTTCTTTAGCAGTAATTTCTGGATTTGGGGTTTTGAAATAACAGCATTTGCAGCAACCTAGATGAAATTGGAGACCATTATTTTAAGTGAAGTAACTCGGGAATAGAAAACCAAAGATCGTATGTTCTCCCTTGTAAATGGGAGCTAAGCTATGAGGATGCAAAGGCATGAGAATGATACAATAGATCTTCGAGACTCTGGGGCAAGGGTGGGAGGGAACTGAGGGATAAAATACTACACATTAGGTACAGTGTATACTGCTTGGATGATGGGTGCACCAAAATCTCAGAAATCACTGCTAATGAACTTATCCATGTAACCAAACACCACCTGTATACATACCTGTACACCACATTTTCTTTATCCACTCATTGATTGATGGGCACTTGGGCTGGTTCCATATTTTTGCAATTGTGCTGCTACAAACATGTCTGTACAAGTGTCTTTTTCATATAATGACTTCTTTTCTTCCGAGTAGATACTTAGGAGTGAGATTGCTGAATCAAATGTTAGATCTACTTTTCGTTCTTGAAGGAACCCAGAGGGCTTATTTAAAATGCAGATTTCCAGTGCTGGAATAGGATTGCTAAAAAAAAAATTAAAAATTGCAGGTTAAAGGACTCTGGGCCAGATATACTGAATTAGGCTTTCTAGAATTGGAGCCCTGGAGTGGGCATTATACTA
>NW_012103332.1:430045-455393 GCF_000951045.1 Mandrillus leucophaeus | reverse complement strand
ACTATTCAGCTTTAAGACTTGCTGTAAAGCTATAATAATTAAGAAGTTGTGGCATTGACAAAAGAATAAACAAATAGAGCAATGTAACAACATGGAGAGTCTAGAAATAGAGCCACACAAATAGAGTCACTGATCTTTGACTAGGGAGAAAGCCAGTACAAGAAAGAGCATCTTTTCAACACATGGTACTAGAACAACCAGACGTCCACAAACAAAAAAAAAGAAAAAGATAAAGAAAAATTAACTCAAAATGTGTCACAAACCTACATGTAAAATACAAAAGTTTAAAAGTCCTAGAAGATAACTTAGGAGAAAACCTAGATGGCCTTGGGTTTGGTGATGACTTTTTAAATATGACACCAAAGGCATAATCCATGAAGTAAATAATTGAAGGTAAATATTTCTTCTCTGCAAATGATAGTCAAGAGAATGAAAACACAAACCACAGACTGGGAGAAAATATTTTTAAAAGATATATCTGATTTAAAAGAAACATTATCAAAAATACAAAGAATCTTAAAACTCAACAATAAGAAAACAAACAACCTGATTAAAAATGGGTCTAGGGCCTTAACAGACATCTCATGAAGAAAATACAGAGATGGCAAATAAGCATATGAAAAGATGGTCCACATCATGTGTCATTAGGGAAATGCAAGTTAAAACAACAAGGAGATAACATTATTCATCTATTAGAATGGCCAAAATTCAGAACACTGAAAAGACCAAGTCCTGTATGAGTGTGGAGTAACAGTGTATTAGTCCATTTTCATGCTGCTGATAAAGACATACCTGAGTTGAGGTAATTTACAAGGAAAAACAGGTTTAATGGACTCACAGTTCCACGTGGCTAAGGAGGCCTCACAATTATGGTGTAAGGTGAAAGGCACATCTCATACGGTGGCAGACAAGAGAAGAGAACTTGTGCAGGGAAACTCCCCTTTATAAAACCATCAGATCTCATGAGACTTATTCACTATCATGAGAACAGAATGGAAAAGACCTGCCCCCATGATTCAGTTATCTCCAACTGGGTCCCTCCCACAACACATGAAAATTATGGGAACTAACAATTCAAGATGAGATTTGGGTGGGGACACAGCCACACCATATCAAACAGGAACTCTCATTCATTGGTGATGGAAATGCAAAATGGTACAGCCAGTTGCCAACACAGTTCAGCAGCTTCTTACAAAACTAAACATATCCTAATCACATGATCCAGCAATCATGCCCTTTGGTTTTTACCTAAAGGAGTTGAAAATGTATGTCCACGCAAAACCTGCAAACAGATGTTTATAATAACTTTATTCACAATTGCTGAAACCCAGAAGCAACCATGGTGGCCTTTAGTAAGTGAATGGATAAATAAATTCTCTGGAACATCCAGGCAATGAAATATTATTCGGCTTTAGAAAGAAATGAGCTATAAAGCCACAAAAAGACATGGAGAAAACTTATATGCACATTACTAAGTGAAAGAAGCCAGTCTGAAAAGACTCCATATTGTGTGATTCCAAATATGTAACATTCTAGAAAAGGCAAAACTTGGAGACAGTGAAAAGGTAAGGGATTGCCAGGAGTTAGAAGGGAGAGAGAGATGAATAGGCAGAGTATGGAGGATTTTTAGGGCAATAAAAATACTCTGAGACTGGGCAAGGTGGCTCATGTCTGTGACCTCAGCACTTTGGGAGGCTGAGGTGGGTGGATCGCTAAAGCTCTGGAGTTTGAGACCCACCTGGGCAACATGGTGAAACCCCATTTCTACAAACAATACAAAAACTAGCTGGGTGTGGTGATGCATGCCTGTAGTCCCAGATCCTCAGGAGGCTGAGGTGGAAGGAGGCTTGAGCTCGGGAGGTTGAGGCTGCAGTGAGCTGTAATATTGCCACTGCACTCCAGCCTGGGTAACAGAGTGAGACCCCATCTCAAATAATAAATAAATAAATAAATACAAAGCAAATATTCTGCATGATACTACAATGATGAATACACACCATTATACATTTTCCCAAACTCACAGAATGTACAACAGCAAAAGTGAACTCGAATATAAACTTTGGACTTTGGGTGATAATGATGTGTCAAGGTAGGTTCATGAATTGTGACAAATGTGTCACTCTGGTAGGGATGCTGATAATGGTGGAGACTATGACATGTGCAGGCAAGGGGAATATGGGATAGCCTTACACCTTCCTTTCAATTTTGCTGTGAACCAAAAACTGCTCAAAAAATATTGTCTTTAATTTTTTAAGTGTATCAGTCACGTAGGATAGGTTATGCTGCTGTAACAAACAACCCCTCAATCTCCATGTTTAAAATAACAAGTTTATTTCTCACTTATGCTGTATGCCCACCATGGATCACCAGGGGGACTCTGCTTACCTCTCAGGCACCAGACTGCTGGAGTAGCCAGCTCTGAAATATTGCAGGTCACCATGACCATGGGAAAGAGTGTTCTGGAGGATCTCACAACAGTTACTTTTTTTTAACAGACAGAATCTGGCTCTGTCACCCAGGCTGGGGTGCAGTGGTGCAATCCTAGCTCACTGCAGGCTTAACCTCCTAGGCTCAAGTGATCCTCCCACCTCAACCTCCCAAGTAGCTGGGACTACAGGTGCATGCCACCACATCTGGCTAATTTTTAAATTTTTTTAGAGATGAGATTTCACTATGTTGACCAGGCTGGTTTCAAACTCCTTGCCTTAAATGATCATCCTGCCTTGGCCTCCCAAAGTGCTGAGATTGCAGGTGTGAGGTACCATGCCTAGCCACAAACGGCTGTGAAATCTTTTACCTGCAGTGACACAAGTTACTTCTGCTCACAGTCACATAGCTGAACCCACTCATGAAGGACAAGGAATGGCTATCCTCCCATTCTCTCTTGGAGGTAGAGAGAATAGCACTGTTGGCTACCACAAAAAGTAAACTGCTGGCAAATGAAGATCATTTGCAATGATGGTAACTGCCTTGAAGAAGATAGAGCAGGACTTTTGGGTAACAAGAGATGGAGGAGCCTGGTGCAGAGAGCTCCTTTAGATGGGACAGTCTGAGTAAGTGACATGTGAGCTGTTGGAGCAGTAATTTTAGGTTAAGGGAAGCAAATGACTGCCTTGCTAAACTTTTTCTGGTGGTTTGGAGAACCATCTACACTTACCAGATTCAATTGTTGAGAAACTCCAAAAGATCTTGGCTCTACTCCTCGTTGGGTCAATCTTTTCCTGAGAATCCCTGGAAAAGCCGCTTTCCTTTGCGAATCTCAGTTTTCCTACCTGTGAGGTGGGCACACTGACCCTGTTAAGAGATCCTAAATGAGCTGCCACAAGGACAGATCCAGCCTGAAGAACCATTGCTCTTGCCATTAGTTGAATTAATGGCCAGCATTTAAAATTGGGGGTTTTTTCTTGAAAAAAAAAATTTTAATGAGCTATTTCTAATAAAACTTCAGATCTCCAGCTTCTCTGAAAATATCAGCAGAAAGGGTGAGCCCAGGTCAGGACTCCCACCCAGCTGTGACTGCACTGAGTGTTGGCTGCCTCCTTCCTCAGTCTCATCCGGGTCAGCAGAGTCCCACATGGCCCAAGTCAACCCATCCCCAGACCAAGTGAGTTTGCCATCCCTGGATCAGAGGGCCTCTGAGGTTCCTGGTAGCTTTAGTAATCTTGAGTATCTATAGATTTGCTGTTAGAGCCTAAGAAATTATCTATGTGTGTGTGTGTGCACGCACATGAAAGTGTGAGTTGTGTGTTTGTGTATGCATGTGTGTATTTGAGTGCATGAGTGTGAGTGTGTGTTTGAGTATGTGTGAGTGCCTCAGTGCATGTGAGTGTCTGTGTGTGTGCATGAGCATGTGAGTGAGTAGCATGTACGTGTGGCGTGTGTGCATGTATGCGGGTGTGAATGTACGTGTTAGGGCATGCATGTGATGGGTGTCTGAGTGGGTATGTGTTTTAGGGAAGAAGGTATCCAATAGAGTTGGAGGTTGCAAACCAAGACTATGGCTGATTGACTCAGAATAAAAACATTCATTTTTGAGACCCAGAGCAGGGGCAAGAAACACTACACCTCTTTTCCTCTAGTTCCTTAATCAAGCCTTTTAGCCCGCGTAAGCTTATCCCCTATCTTGCAAATCGTAATCCTGACTCATTAAACCTCAGAACTGAATAGGGAATGGAAGTAGAAGGCATTTCTCTTTGAAAGGACTGAAGTGGTAGCAGGTCTGCCTCAGGGGAGGGGTAAGGACGGAGAAAGAGACAAGTCCCAGCTGATGAAAGAGGCCAGGCTTAGCCACCCTCCCCCCTACAACTGTGTCTCCAGGGAGCTCCTGGAGCAGGAATTAGGCAAACAGGTTTGGATGAGCCTGCCAGCCTCCAGGTCTGCACTGCTTCAGGGCAGCGCTCCTCACTCCAGCCCTCCCCACAGCCCCTGGGCCTGGTCACCATAAACCGCACAGCTGCTGCTGGATGAGAGACCCCAGGAGATGCAGAGGGTGGTCACAGGCCTTGGAGAGCAGCCTAAATCACGTAATCCTCTGACACCAGCCTTGGCGTGAGTGCCTCCTTCCTCCTGTACCGGAGAGCTCAAAGACTCAGGCCTGGGGCCTGGAAGTGGGAGTGACAGAGGGCATTGCAGGCTGCCCGTTTGAGGGGCTTCAAGGGACACCCTGCCCTACTCCAGAGGAAGGAAATCAAGCTTCGAACGCGGCCACTGACAGAGCTGCCTTGCCCAAATTCCAGGCCTGTGGTTTTCTCCTCCTATTTGTAAGCATTTGGATGAGGTCAGAATTAAAATCAGTTTCCATGGTGAGGAAGGAGGGAGAGACTTAGAAACAGGGACACAGACAGGCACAGAGAGAGAAACAAGAAAAGGGACAGCTGGGAGGGAGGGACAGGGACAGAGAGACAGAGGGAGAAGAGAGAGGAGAGAAAGGCGGAGAGGCTGGGCCGGGGTAGGAGGCTGTGCTCACCTGCACACATCTCCCACGGTTAGTTTTAGCAAATATGTTGACATGACCTGGATGAAAAGATGTCAGGAAGCCATGGAGATCAAGGCTCTGGATCCACCTGTGAGAAAGTGAGCAAGGGAGAAGCCTTTGCTCCCTCGTGCCTGCCCCAGCTCCCAGCTGTGTGTGCCCATGAGAGGGGTGGGGGCAGGAAGGGAGAGAGGAAAATGTGGAGAGCAGAAACAAGGGAACAGAAAGATGGGGTAAAAGGGGACTGAGACCAGACAGAAAAACAGGCAAATGGGCAAAGGGGGCTGGAGAGCAAAGCCCTCGAAGATGATGGTGAGGCACAAGCCAGTGGTCACAGGCTCAGCCAGAAGGAGAGGACTCCCCACCAGCCCCTGGCTGTGCAGCCTGCACCCAGGCCTCAGGACACCTCGCTGGAAATCGGAAGGTGCCTGTCTGTGCAGTGGGAATGGCAATAGGGATGACGTGAGTAGGGGGTTTGAGGACGCCTCCCCACAAGTCTCAGGAACTTCTCCAGCTCAACCGCTTCCCCGTGAAAGCCCCATTTGGGGGCACCAAGCTGTAACCTGAATGAACCCACTGAGCGTTTACAGCCACACTCTGAAGGAGCTTGGTTCAGTTACCCGCCAATGTGGATGCGTGACCCAGAGAAGCTGAGAAACTGACCCAGCGTCACACAGCCAACCGGTGTTAGAGCCAAGAGTCAAGCAAAAGCTCCACTCTGAGAAGACAGAGCCCTTTCCCCTGGCCCTACCCCTGCCCCTGCCCTACCCTGTCCTTCTGGAGCCCCTGCCAGGCCAGGGCAGTCCAACGCCAAGGGAGCCATAGCTGTCGAAGGGCTCTGTAGGCTGTGCTGAGCTGCCTTCCCAGACTTCAGAAAGCATCCGGTTGCCTGGGGGTCTTACTAAAATGCACATTCCATTTCAGGGGTGTGGAAGGGGCTCCAGGATTCTAGTCATTCCTAGCCAATTGCCAGGTAAGGCTGATAATGCTGGTTTGGGGACTACAGTTTGAGCAGAGAGGGACCAAGCAATCAGATGAGTGGAGTTATTCAGGTCTAAGCACTGATTTTTCAAGTCATGCAGACACCAAAGTGTGGAGAGGCCCCCCTAGAAATACCCAGCAGAGCAGGGAGGGGTGGAAATGAGGAGAAAGAGGATCTCAGGATCAGGGGCGGCTGTCAGCTACAGTCACCCCAGGAGCACGCACTGTTGGAACGCAGGCACATCCGATTTGGGATCCTGGTGCCCCCTTGATGCTGAGTGACCCGGAGGAAGGCAGTTAACCTGTCTGAGCCTCGGCCTTCTCATCTATGTAATGGGGACTCATACCCTCCTTACAGCATTCCTCAGGGACTAAAACAAAATCTGAATTCATTTCCTAGGGATGACATAACAAAGTATCGCACATGGGCAGGCTTCAAACAACACAAATTTAATCTCATAGTTCTGGAGTCCAGAAGTCCAAGACCAAGGTGCTGATGGGGCCGTGATCTCTCTGAAGTCTCGAGGGTAGGATCCGGCCCAGGCCTCTCTCCTGGCCTCAGTGCTGCTGCAGTCCTTGGCATCCCACGGCTCGTAGCTGCGACCCTCCAATCTCTGCCTGTCGTCACATGGCCTTCTCCCTCTACCTCTGGTCCACAGTGGGAACTCAGAAACAGTCATTCCCTCCCTTCCTCCCCAGGCATCTGATATCAGTTAACTGCACACCTCCCTGGCCCCAGCCCTCCCGAGGGCAGCAGCATGCCCTATCTGTCTCTCTAGGGGAAGGCAGATCTCAGTGAACAGGAATGAACCAAATACAATGTGGAGGCAGTAGACCAACTGCATGAGTCCCCACCAAGGTCCTCCCCTCAGGGTGCATTTCCTTCGTTGAACCCCAGATGCACCTCAGGGAGGGAGGGGGGACTCTGCTGCTCTGTGGGCATCTGGAGCTACAGGCCCCAGCCCCGTGTCTGCAGAACACATACTTCTTTCAGGCTAGGTCTTCCCTGTCAGAAGCACACTCATGGCCTCATCATCTCAGCATAGAGGCAAGGGCCCCGGAGACCCCGTGTGCCTCGCTGTGCCAACTGCTGCACCCACATTATCTCCTCTACTGCTCTCAGCAATGCTCCAAGGCAGTGGATTGCAACCTTGAGTGTGCATGGAAATCCCCAGGAGGGCTCCCTTGGCACAGGCTACTGGCCCCATCCCAGAGTTCTGGATTCAGCAGGTCAGGGGTGGACCCAATGATTTGTGTTCCTCTCAAGTTGGCAGGTGATGCCCATGCTGCTGGCCCAGTAAGGTGGGTGCTATTATCTCATGGTAGAAATAAATGGGGAATAGCAAGTTCAAAGAAGTCAGGCGATTTGCCCAAAGCCACCCAGCTACTGAATGCTGTGTTCACCAGTGTGGTCATCTCACTTGGATTATGGACCAGTCCCCAGCTGATCTTCCTGTTGGCCTACGAGGTCCAATACATCATCTAACCACTCCCCACCCCACACCTTCTGTAGTACCTGACATCATCCCCCATTTCCTGGCTTCTGTTCTCACAGATCACAGAGCCTCTGCCTTGAAGGAGAGGGGACAGACTGACAGTGAACACAGCCACTCCAGTGCCAGGCGAGCAGGGCAGGTGCTACAGACATAGGCACCAGCCAATAGCTCTGAACACACCTGGGAAAGGGACTACTTCCAGATAGGAAAGAGGAGAATCAAGGAGGGCTTCCTGGAGCAGGGTGGATTCCACACAATATTTGCCTCTACTGCAGCACAGCGCCTTCTAGGTCCAGCCTCCTCCCCACCCACTAACCTGGATAGTCTAGCTCGAGTGCCCACTCTCAACCAGTTCTCTCAAGGCCCCCAAGCACAGACAGGAGGGAGGGAGAAATGAAAGGAGGGTAGGCCAAGGTGGGTAGAGCATCTGAGGTCAGAAGTTCAAGACCAGCCTGGCCAACATGGTGAAATCCCATCTCTACTGAAAATACAAAAATTAGCCAGGCGTGGCGGTGGGTGCCTATAATCCCACCCACTCAGGAGGCTGAGGCATGAGAATTATTTAAACCCAGGAGGCAGAGGTTGCAGTAATCTAACATAATGCCACTGCACTCTAGCCTGGGTGACAGAGCAAGACTGAGTCTCAAAAACCAAAAAAAAAAAAAAAAGAAAGAAAGAAAGAAAAAAAAAGAGGGAGAGGCTGTGTTTCTGGGGTGAGAGCCGCTCAAGGGTGCTGCTGCAGGGCAGAGCTCTGGTGTGTGGTGACTTTGCAGCCACCCTGGGAGCCACTGTTGGTTTGCAGGACTGGTGGAGGTTAAACACAGCCTCAAGTTGGAAAGCCATTCTTCAATTTCTAATAAAAACCCTGAAGTAGGGATGACGCACAATAAATCAACCTCCACGAGTCCCATCTCAGGGTAATCTTTTCAATTATCTGCTTGTGAGGTGCATGGCTCCTGAGATGATCAGAAGTGTGCAGCAGGGATGCCAGCCCTGGCCAGGAGACACCGAGCCCGAACGACGTTTGACTGAGGGGCTCAGCTGCAGAGCCAAGGGGCCAGAGTTAAAAGGTAGCTGAGCGGTGAGGGCAGATCAGACCCCCAAGGAGAGGGCTACCAGGAGTGGAAAGAAGGTTGGGGACCAGGTGACCATCCTTTGGGTCAGAACAGGGACTGGTGCATCCACAGCATCTCAGAGAGATGTCGAGCACCTGCTAGTTTCCAGGGGCGAGGCACAGAGCAGAGGCAAGGCAAGGCCACCCCTCCCCACCCCCATCGTGGAGCCAGCCTTCCAGCAGGGGAGAGGGACAAAAGACACAGGACAGGGATTGACCGAAAATAGGCCAAGTGAGACACACGGAAGTGGTCCAGGAAGGCCTTTCTGAAGATTGACATTCGAGCTTCTCCAATCAGTGCAACCACTTATGAGCTGGGCGACTTGGAGGAAGTTAGTTAACCTCTCTGAACCCATGTGAGGGCTCCACAAAGGAGAGGAGACATCAGGATGTGGTGAGGGCAGTGAAAGACAAGGGTGTTTCCCAGTTATTTCTTTGCTCACTTCTTGTGCCCAAATCCTCCTTCAAAGAGAGGTCGCTGTCCGCTCTGGCTTCCCCTGTTTCCTGAGTGGAACATAATTTCTCCTTCCTCTGCCGTGTGCTGTTCTTCGAGACAGCCTTCGAGTTCTACTGTGCATCACACAGATTTGGGTTCACGCCCCCTCACCTTTACAAGGCTGAGTGAGAACTAGTTTGGACCAAGGTCCCAGTCTGACTTGGCCCTATTGGCCTGGCACAGGATGTGGCTCAGAGACAGACACTCAGCCACGGTCTGCTGCCTGGATGGGTGGGTGGAGAGATGGGTGGATGGTGCGTGGGTGAATGAAAGCCGGGACTTGGGAAAATAAGATCAGAATTAAGGACACAGGGAAAGAGTAGCTTTGCAGAAGAGAAAGAATATTTCTTCCTCCATGACAGAAGAAATTTATTCCAAAGAATAGAGGGGGAATGTGAGCAAACACCTTCATTCATCTTTTCCTTTATTTCAACATGCATTTGGGCCATATGCTGAGCTTTAGGCATCTAAAGAGACAGGTTTCATGGCTGAATAGAAGGTCAACAATGGAATAGAATAGACAGTAATTGTGTGCTGTGGTCAACACTATTTTGTGCAGAAAGTTTAGGAGACTCAGAGGAGGAGCCACTGATCTCCCCGCTGATTAGCACAAAGAAGGCTGCAGACAGGGCCCCCCATCACCAGGTGACCCCGCATTCCCAGCGCCTCGGTCCCAGCAGCGAGGTGACTTGGTACTATTTCTTTGCCACCTTTGGGCAAGCCTACCCATGCCCGGGCCTCAGCTCTGGAGCTAATGCCTGCCTGGTGCTCCCAGGGAACCACCATGAGGCAGATGCTTGCAGAGACATGGGATTTTCTCTGGCTTTGCCATTTGATCCACACAGGGATGGAATGACTCCCCCATCTCAGAGATGAGGCCAGGAAGCTCAGAAGGTGAACTGTTTTACCCACAGTTACCCAGCTGCAGGGTCAAGGGGGCCAAATTCTTTATCCAGGACAGGTGATGCTGAACCCCAAGCCCTTCTCTCCAGGCTGGGACGCTGCACTGCATGGATGGTCCGTCTCCGTTGCTAGGGTAACCTCCCTCCCGGCCCAGCAGCCACCCCTCCTGGAGCGTGATTCTTGCACCTGACAGCGTAATCTTCTGTGACATCTTAATCAGCACCCTGGCAACCAACAGAGCCCGGACCCCGGCATCACACTCAGCGCTCCGGGAGCCAGCAGGGCCTGGAGGGCCCACCTTCCCTTCAGCCTTAACCCTTGCCTGCCCACCCCAACCCCTGGTGGCATGGGGGGGATGGTGGTTGGTTTTGAAGTCAAACAGATATTGTTTCAGATTTAAGCTTTACCATGGCATGTTTCTAAACCTTCTATTTCCTCGTCTGCACAGTGGGGATAATGATGCCAGTCCGGCTAGTGTACAAAATTGAATGAGGGTGTTGCAAAAGGAGGTGAACGGGCCACATCACCTAAAGGAAATGGGGCACCTGGGAGTTTTCATTGCTATTATTTCACTTGGAGTCAGTGGCTTTCAGAGCTGGGGGCCAGTGGTGCCACAGAGCTCCCTGTGAGTAGAAGGGGAGGCACATCTGTCCTGTTGTGGGTTAAATTGTGCGCCCCCATCCCGCCCCGCTCCGCCACCACAAAAGATATGTATGTGAAAGTCCTAACCCCTGGGAACAGCGAAGGTGACCTTATTTGGAAATGGAGTCTTTGCCGAAGTAATCAAATTCAGATAAGGTCCGATTGGAGTAGGTGGACGCTTCCTCCAATATGACTGCTGTTCTTCAGGAAGACAGAAATGTGGACACAGACACACAGAGGGATGGTGATGTGGAGAGGCACAAGGGAACACCATGAGAGACAGAGTCAGAGACTGGAGTGAGCAGCTACAACCCAGGGAACCCCAAGGAATTGCTGGCCACCACCAAAGCCTAGAGAGGCAGGGCAAGATTCTACCAGGGTCTCAGAGGGAGACGGCCTTGCCAGTCTCTTGATTTCAGACTTCTAGCCCTCAGATTGTGGGAAAACACATTACTGCTATTTTCAGCCATACAATTTGTGGTACTTTGTTAGGACCACGTTAGGAAATGAATATGCATCCGAATAGGACAACTTCTATTCCAAGCCTCGTGTGGTGGGGCCGAAGAGCCCTTGCCCCGGAGTCACACAGACCCTGATGTGCAGTGGGGATCCCACCATGCTCAACGACTTGCCCCATTCCCCCAGAGCTATGGGACCATGATGTCCCCCCTCACAGGTCGGATGGAAAGAGTGAACAAGGGTTGGGCACGGTGGCTCATGCCTGTAATCCCAACACTTTGTAAGGCCAAGATGCGTGGATCACTTGAGGTCAGGAGTTCGAGACCAGCCTGGCCAACATGTGAAACCTCGTCTCTACTAAAAATATAAAAATTGGCCTGTAGTCCCAGCTACTCGGGAGGCTGAGGCAGGAGAATTGCTTGAACCTGGGAGGCGGGGGTTGTAGTGAGCTGAGATCGCGCCACTGCACTCCAGCCTGGGTGACAGAGCGAGACTTCGTCTCAAAAAAAAAAAGAGTGAATGGCATCAAGTCAGTGAGGCACTGGCCCTTTTGGCAAGATTGTTAATTCTATGGCATTATCACAAGCACTGATTTTTTTTTTTTTTCTTTTTGAAGCGGAGTCTTGCTCTGTGGCCCAGGCTGGAGTGCAGTGGTGCGATCTCAGCTCACTGCAACTTCCGCCTCCCTGGTTCAAGCGATTCTCCTGCCTCAGCCTCCTGAGTAGCTGGGATTACAGGCATGCGCCACCATGCCCAGCTAATTTTTGTATTTTTAGTAGAGATGGGGTATCATCATGTTGCCCAGGCTGGTCTCGAACTCCTGACCTCAGGTGATCTGCCTCCTTTGGCCTCCCGAAGTGCTGGGATTACAGGCATGAGCCACCGCACCCAGCTACAAGCACTAATTTTTTTGAAGCCCTCATTGGGAGACCCTGAATGCCCCATCTTAGGGCCTTGCATTCAGTAGCAGTAGGCTGAGTGCCTCAAGGGCTCCTCTTTGAAGGCCTCAACCCCACCTAGGCCCCCACCCTACTGGGGCACAGCAGATCCCGGTGGAGCCAGGAGAGGGGGGGCTTTGATGCGCCTTCATTTCCTCCTCTTCCTGCTCCATCTTCCTCCCTCTCTCTCCCTTTCATCCAGGCTCCCTCCCTAGGGGAGACCCAGCCCCTGGCTTGGGATTTCAGAGCAGTTCTGTCCTGCCTTTGATGTCCTTGCACATACCGAGAGGGGGCAATCCCAGGGGCTTTTCCTGCCAGGGAAAAAGGCAACAAAAATGTTTGTTTCCTTTCATTGTACTTTCACAAGCCTGCCTAGTCTTCCCCACAAAGGGGCAGCTTCCTCTTGGAGGAGACTCTTTTAGAGGCTAAAGTCCTCCCTTGTCTTCCAGAAGTTGAATTACCTTGGGTGAGTGACTATTCACCCCCATTATATTCTCCATCTGTCAGATGGAGACTGTGGTGTAAACCCCATGTGACTGGGAGGATTAACCAAGGTAATGTGTGTAAAGAGCCTGCCCCTAGTAGGTGTTTGGAAGCTTCATGGTAGTAATCATTATGCTATTAATTTTCTCCACGTGTCTTACATGCAAGAAGCAAACACCATTCAGGGGGACTCTTGCCATAGACCACAGACTCTTGTGCCTCTGTTTTCTCATCTATTGAATGGGTTCATAGTGCATGGATATCAGGGTCATTGGACACATTCAATGAGATACGAACAGTGTCTCACACTGAGCCAGCGTCACATCTCTGCCTTCTGTTCTCACCGCTTGTCTTTGAATTGTGAAGGCAAAGCCTCAATGTCCGCCCAAATTTGCCTTTGAAGACAGAAACTCCACAACCCTCCCTACCCCCACCACAGGCAAACAGGGACTACCAAGATCACTGCCAGCCCCAGGAGAGTCCCAGGGAGGGTTTGCTGTCTGCACTCAGAGCTCAGAACTGGCACTCCTGCCTAGGAAGTGGGGAGGGGCGTGCTGGGCTTACTTCTGTTTTCTAGAAAGCTTGTAAACAGGAAAATGAGGGCTTGAGCAGGCAGCTGGAACGACTATCATTACAGGGGAGACGGAGTCCATGGAAGCCCATAACGGCCCCCTGACCTCTGACCAAAGGCTGAGTTGGTAGAACTACCAGAAGCAGGGTGGGTTGCCAGAGCCTTGGGGTCACTCATACCCTGCATACCCCGCACCTTCCACCTCCCTGCCTTTGTCCTTTCACCTGCACCTGCTTAGCCCCCTCCACTCAGCTTGGCCAAATCCCGACCCTTCCTCCAGGTCTACATCTACAGGGCTATGCTTAGCTCAGAGTCTTTCTGAGGGAAACTGCCTGGCACCAGTCCCTGTTGAAGGGACCAGCCTATTGGAACCTGCCCTCTCAGATAAGTAAGGTCCAAGGATGTCAGCTGCAAGCTTCTAGTCTCTGGATGAGAACTTAGAGTAGGGCCAAGAGAGCTCTCTTGGGAATGTGAAAGGGCTGCTTAGCTGTGTGACCTCTGGGTTAGTGTGTTAACCTCTCTGGGCCTTGTCTTTCCACTTCCAAAAAGACCTAAACATCTCCTGGCCAGCTCATAGAGTCACCGAAAGGCTCAGATAAAATATAGGATGGGAAGTGGCTTTATCTTCTGGGGTGAATGATAAAAACCTGGAACTAAAGTTGACCCTGCCGCACCAACTCCACTCAAGAGCAGAAACCTTCTGGAAAGTCCACTCACCTTTTTTAGTCAGGAAACAGCAACAACAACAACAGTTCTGCAGGTTTCCTTGGTGCCAGGCACTGCACCAGGCACTTGCCATGCTTTCTCTAGTTTATTCTTCACAACAATATAAGATGCATAGACTTATTAGGCCCATTTTAGAGATGAGAAAACGGAGGCCATCGAGGCCATGAAGTTACAGTAAGTATGTGAGATTTATTCAGTCATTCAAAAATATTTATTGGGCCAGGTGCAGTGGCTCACGCCTGTAATCCCAGCACTTTGAGAAGTCAAGGTGGGAGCATCGCTTGAGCCCAGGAATTTTAGACCAACCAGGGAAACATAGTGAGACCCAGTCTCTTTTTAAAATTTTGTATTAATTATTTACTATGTGTTGGGCTCTGTGCTGAGTACTGGGGAGATAGCCATGGGCAAAACAAAATATCTGTCCATATGTGGCTGAAGTTCTAATGGGGAGAGACAGATAAACAACTAACCGGAGATGATGATAAAATGTTGATGGCAATGCATACTCTGGAGAAAGTTAAAGCAGGATTTTGGAAACGATTGCCTGGCTGGGGAGAGGGTTGTCTATTATTTCAGTGAAGGTGGTCAGGAAGCATTCTCTGAGGACATACCCTCAGAGCAGAAACCCTGAAGGCAGTGAGGGATCAGTAGGATATGTGGGAATAGCACGTCAGGCAGAGGGAAGAGCCACATGGGTGTCCTGAGGCAGGAGTATGCTTGGCATGTGGGTCTAACTGCAATCCAAGAGTGTGGCTGTTGGATTGAGCCAGACATGGTGGTGGAGACGGCAGGGAATGGGAGATGCGGAGAAGGGAAGATGGCTCCTGTAGAGACCTGAGGCCCAGGACTTTGGAACTGGGAGGAGGAGGAGGCCAAGGACCTACATCCCCAGATGCGCTGTGCTCTGCCCCTGCCTACACTGGACAGGTGCTGGAACCTGACTCAGATCCTGAGTTAGGAGCTGTTCAGTGGCCTGGTGGGATAGAAAGAACACCTGCCTGGGGCCACAAGCCTGGGTGGGGACCCAGTCTCTAGACATTGGTCAATGTCAGTCACTGGATCTCTCTGGCCCCTGGCTTTCTTGCCTGTAGAGCAGCACAGTAGTAACCACATTCCAGGGCTGTTGTGATGGCAAAAATGACTTGCTGGGCACCTGGATTTTCTGATCACTGAGCCCTCAGGCTGAGCCCACGTAGCTCCAAGAACCTTAGATGTGTTCATGTTCATTGAATCCTCACCATAATGGGAAACCAAGGCCAGAAAGCTGAAAGGGGTGGAGCCAGGATTTGAACCCCCAGAGCAAGCTCCAGAGACTCCTCTGTGTTCTAAAGGTGGCTTCACCCTGCTCTCCTCACACCACCTTTGCCTCCTCTGTGCTCTTGGCTGCTCCACCCACCATCTGAACCACTGCGCCTTACCTGGCAATTGCCCTCCAGGCTGGCTCAGGTTACTGAAGGCCCTAAGGGGTCTGTTTAAACAAGTGTGTCTGAGCAGGAAAGTCAAAGAGACAGGGACCCTCCGGGCACGGAGGGGACCACCCCGGGGACTACGGCCTCAGGGACTACGGCCTGAATCTGATAAGGCCAGATCTATTTTCACTTAATTGGACTGTGGCCAAGGGCCCAGCATTCGATCAGATAGGGGGTCTCCCCAGGGATGGAATCTTCCATCAGGTAGGGTGGTCCTATACCCTGGCTGGGACAGGAGAAGCTAGAGGGGGTTGGGAGAACCCTAGACTGGGGAGGGGCTGTCAGGAGAATAATTCTCTCTCCTCTACCATAAAACCCAGGGAGGGAAAACTGGCCTTCCTGGAAAGACCAGGCCTCTGGATGACAACCTGCCACATCTTCCTAGAGGATGCTTAGCCCACCTTCCACTCCCACAGCCCGTCTCTGGACACCGGTGAGGGAGCAAGCGGCAGTGGGAGGTGCCTTGGGCAGGGGCAGGCTGCCTTGTGGGGACAGCCACTGGTCTTAGAGGCCTCACAGATGGTTCTGTGTGACACCAAGCATGTTGCCTGACCTTTCTGGGTCTCAACTTTCTTCTCAGTGAAGGAAGGGGTAGCTAGACCCATCTTCAAGTGCAAAAGAGATTTAGGCCAGGCTCAGGGGCTCCCACCTGTAATCCCAGCACTTAGGGAGGTCAAGGTAGGAGAATCACTGGATCCCAGGAGTCTGCGAGCAGCCTGGGCAACGTAGTGAGACCCAGGCTCTACCAAATACGTTTAAAAATTAGCCAGGTATGGTGGCTCAAGCCTGTGGTTCCAGCTACTCAGGAGGCTGAGGTGTGAGGGTCGCTCGACTCCAAGAGGTTGAAGATGCAGTGAGTTGAGACTGTGCCACTGCACTCCAGCCTGGCCAACAGAGTGAAACCCTGTCTGGAAAAAAACAAAGGAAATTTAAACACATGAGAATAAGCCACCGAAGAGGGGTGACTTCAGCTTTCTTTTTAAAATATCTTTCAAGAAATCTGGGACCAACACTCCAATGGATTGTCCCCACCCCTAACCCCCAGGCTCTGCCCTCAGGCCTTACCCACCACCCGGGTGCAGCCTCCCATGTGTGTGGGGTGCTCTGGGTTAGAAGCCCAGCCTGGCTGATGAAGGGTTGACGGCCTGGTAGTCAGCCGTTCATCCCCCTCTGAGGTCCCCTCTTTATATCAGGCTTTGTACTGGTCTCAGGGACCCACATGAGCTCACTCTGGGGAGCCACCCCATGGCCAAGCACAGGGATTGGTGCTGGGGTAGTGGAAGCAGCCTTCCCTGCCTATCATCATCAGGAAGTCCACAGGAGGGAGTCTGGCAAGTGGGACTCATCCCTGAAAATCCCCAGCGCGCAGACGGCTTGTTTTATGCTCGTTTTTGCTTGTGTGAACTGTTTAACTCCAGTTTCTCCTGTGTAACTAGGGATAAAAATAGAGTTGCTGTGAGGATGAAGTAAATTAAGACATGCTGAGAACTCAGAACAATGGTTGGCAACAGTAATTGTTTAATGCATGCTATTATTAACAAGAAAAAGTCTTTCTCATCCTGGTCTTTGGCTCCTTGATTTTCCAGTCTCCTCGGACTCAGATCCTCCTCGCACAGCTTCAAGGAGGAAGACAGAATGGGGCTTAGCAGATCCATTACACGGATGCAGGAACTGGGATCCAGGGATGGTCACTTGCTCAGGTCGGAGGTGGAGGCTGGCACACCCACCCCCTCCCGCAGAGCCCAGTGGGGTGAGGTGGAGGGCGGAGCTTCACAGGGAATCACTGTCCTGCCCCTTCTGCCTGCCCGAGAACCTGTGAACACTCTAGACCTGGGGGACCCAGGAAGTCCGAGCCTCCCTGACCTTCGCGGTACAGGGAAAACCAAAGTCTGAGACGTTTGCGACCCGCAGGGTCAACCCACCTCATGCAGAGGCTGGAAGGCATGCAACCAGAGGCCCCCCTCCAGCCTGCGATATATGGGAAACCGCGCAATGGCGCCCACGGGTTCCAGTCCTGATGGTCCTCATGCACAGCTGCGCGGCCAGGACCTCGCCACTTCAACTCCCGGGGTGGCCACTTTCTCATCTGAAAAGTGGGGTGCTCACCTCGGGACTGTCATGAGAATTAACTTTGGTGGTGCATGTGAAGCACCTAGCACGGAGGAGCACGTAGTCAAAGCGGGTTTTCTCCAGGCGCCCCCAGCTCCAAGAACTGAACCCGGGCTGCACCCTCCTCCCACACCAGGGAGCAGAAGAGATGCTCTCCGAACCTACCGGGCCAGAGTGTGCAGGGTGCCCCACACTTTACAGCCTTTTGCACCCCAGTCCTTATGAATGGGCATGGCCCTCTGCGAGGTAGCAAAGGTGCAGGCCACATGGCGCAGGTGGCTTCTGCTCAGAGAGGCAGGGGAATGCCCCAGGTATCTTGACCTTTCTGAGGACGAGGAAGGATGAGCACTGAGTTGGTGGTTGGAAAACATGCACTTAATATCAGTTCTGACAGTTTCTGGCTCAGATACCTCCGGGAAAATGACTCCTATTTGGGCCTCAGTGTCCCTTTCTACGGAGGATGGGTGTCGCGCCAGATGTCTAATTTCTTGCAGCCCCGGTGTTTTTTTGTTTTTGTTTTGTTTTGTTTTCCTGGGCCGAAAGGAAGGCCTGAGGAGGAGTGAGCATGAGCATCCCGCCCCTCCCCTCCCCAGTCCCTCAGCTTGGTCTCAGCCGTGTCAGTGACCCTGGCTCAGAAAAGTGCAAGGACCAAAAAAATGTCACACAGCATCCCCACCCCACCCGGGGAGGGGGAGGGACTGCCCTATTCTCCATAACAAACCCAGGTTGGGGTGGGGGCTGTGGCGAGCAAGAGGCCGTGCCTGGGGAAAACAGGCAAGAGAGGAAAGAGCCTTGTCCAGGTCTCACAGAAGTCACAGAGACCCTGGGTCATTGGTGCTCCACCTCCCCAACTTTCCCCACTGAAATTCACTATTGGTTTTTTGACTGAAAGGCAAACTCCATGGACTCTCTCCTTCCTCTCTTCATACTCAGTGAGCACTGATTAAGCACTTACTGCATGCGGGAGGCTTCCCAGCCACTGTCTCTTCTGGACCTCTGTTCTCTACCCAGAAGGGCCCTCCGGTAGGGTGAACACCCGTCCATCTCGCTCAAGGACGACAAAGCCAGGCCCAAAGATACAGGGCGTAGGCCTGCTGCTGCCTATCCTGGGCCGGCGGAGCTCTGGGCGGTTAGCGCAAGAGGGCGGAGACTCCAGGTGGCCGGGGTTGTGGCTCTTCCAGCCCTAAAGACAGGGAGTCAGCAGCTAAAAGGGAACATGCTGGAGTCCAGCCTGGGTGCCCTGCGCTGTACCAGCTGCCCCTCCAGAAAACAGACGCTGCCTGCTGCCTCCAGCGGCTCCCGGGTGGGCCGACTGGTGGGTTCCCGGTGACCCTTTCCCCCTCCTTAAGATCCTCTGCATTGCCCCGCTTGCACCCTCCAGTTCCATTCCTCGTGTTCTGGGACAGTGGGGATGAATTACTATACGCTGGCTCCTTCAAGCTCAGCCCGGCCTGCTGCGGCCTGGGCCACTGCTCCTCGGTCCTCAGTGCTGCCCGGGGGAAGGCAGTGCATTGTGCAGCTCGCGGTCCAGACGTGGGAAGGGAGCCGCGGAAAAGCCACCTGCAGGAGTTCCCTCTCCCGCCTGGGCCGACCCGGCGCTGTACTGCTTCTCCCGAAGGTGCGCCCGCTGCTGCAGAAATCGCAGACAGCCTCCAGGAAGAACTTGCTGGACTCATGGCAGCTTCTCAGAGATTTGACAGCAGTGATTCAGACTTAAACTTGGGCGGAGGGGCGGGGGACGCGAGAGAGATTTCCAGAGAAAACAGCCGAGCAGTAGGGAGGGGAAGAGAGACCGAGCCACGCGCCTGGAGAAGCAGTGCAGAGAGCGGAAGAGGCAGAGGCTGCGAGACCTACCCACAGAGACCAAGAGAGGCGCTCGGAGGGGAGACCGCCTTAGGCGCCGACATTCAGAGGCAGACAGACAGACTGACAGACACAGGAAAGGAATGTCGCCGAAAGCCAGGGACAAACCTGAGTCCTAGAAAAATAAGAGACTCCTCCCACCCACCGGGCTGTCCGCGGGCCACCTCCTCGTGGAGAGGCAGCTCCCGAACCCCGCACGATCCCGACAGCTGCCCCCGCGAAGGTGGGGCGCGGGGCGGCTTTTCCGGGGGAAACTCTCTCCCTGGACGCCCCTCTTTTCCAGCCTCAGCTCTGGCCTCTCTCGGCATCCCCAGCTTGCCTTCAGTTTCACTCCATATCTGGGTCTCTCAGAGGCGTCGGGCGGTCTTCGGTTCTCTCCGTCGCGGTGTCCACGGAAGGACAGTCCCCAACCCTCCGTGGCTCTGCGCCTCCTGGGCCGGGGAATCTCTGTCTTCCAGAGTCTCTTGATCATTGCTCCTGCCCGTCCTTGCCCATTTCAAAGACGACAAACAGAGGCTTAGAAAAATTGGCCCTCCACCCTCAGCTGGTTACCTGGCTCGCAGCCCTGGGTCTGTTTTCTTCTCAGAGAGACCTGAGATCCTCGACATTTCCTAAATTCATGGAAAAACTCGACAGTGTTCAGGACTCCCAAAGAAGGTGGTGGGAGGGAGGGGGAGGAGCATAAGAGAAAAGTAGTGAGTACGGCCCGAAGACCCATTTCGTGGATTGGGGGGCGGGACGCGGAGGCGGTTCCATAAAAATACTGCGAGCATCACTTTTTTTTTTTTTTTTTTTTTTTTTTTTTTATAGACAGGGTCTTGCTTTGTCACCTAGGCTGGAGCAGTGGAGCGATCACGGCTCACTGCAGCCTTAACCTCCCGAGTTTAAGAGATCCTCCCGCTTCAGCCTCCTGAGTAGCCAGGACTACTGGCGCGCACCACCACTCCTGGACTTTTTTTTTTTTTTTTTTTTTGTATAGGCGAGGTCCCTCTATTTTGCCCAGGCTGGGATTGAACTCCCGGGCTCAAGCGATCTTCCCGACTTTCAAAGTACTGGGATTAGAGGTGTAAGCCATTGTCCACACTCGCTATATTTTAATGCATTTCGTCTTTTGAAAGCGCCCCGAGAGAGGCTGCACCCAAGAGTGAAGGGAGTGGATTCCAGGCATTCAGACCCACCTGCGAACAGATCCCGGTCCTACTACTAACTAGCTGTGTGACCCTGAGCAAGACACTTAACCTCTCTGATTCTGTTCTTCCATCTTGGGGGGTGGGGTGGGGGGAAAGCTGACAATACCTACCTCCAAGAGTACAGAGTAGAGAGGATTAAAAGAGATAAAGTTTGTGAAACCTCTGACAAGGGGCCTGACACCCAACTCAATATGAGGCAGTTCTCTTCCTCGCATTCCCTCCAACCCCCTGCCGGAACTGAGATGGGGCCCACGGCGGGCTGCGCAGGGCAGAGCTGGAGGGGAGAAGCGCCAGCCTTCCTCCGCCGGGGGTGGGCAGAGCCAGAATGGAAGATGTTTGGTCGACCCTGGAGCCTCGGGGTCTGCCTGACATCTCCGGGCTTAAATAACCGTGCGCCTTTGTTATTCGTCGGCAGCAAAGTGGTTCGTTACGCCTGATTGGTCTAATTGCTTTGAAATGGGATATATTATCTATAATTATAGAGCTCTAGGAGAGCCGGCCGGCCTCTGCTTTCATCTTCCCAAGTGCACCCTCACGTCGCGATCACATTAATTTGGGCCATTTGAAAGCGGGGGAGGTTGGGGCTCTCTTCTGCTGATTCTGGCCCTGCTCACCCCCTTCCAAATTTAAAGACACAAGGGAGCCCGGGCCTGGGACAGAAGAGAAAGCAGAAAGTGGGGGAAGGGCGGGATGGGGGCAGAAGCAGGGAGTGGGGCTTGTCAATTTCGCTCTGGCGCCGGGTGAAATCCACTCCACGCGGACTGTACCACCGCACAAGTTGCACCCACTTTGAGGAGCATTTAGCAAGAAGGAGGAAACATTTTCACAAAGAGTTTGTATTTTGACTTCGCTTTTAAAAGGAGGTACTAAAACTCCTGAAAAGCGCAAGTTCTGCCCACGTCTCCGGAAAGCAGAACGCTGTTTTTCTCCAGGTCTGTGTCGTGGATCTTCAGCCAATAGCTGAGGACTCCCTGTAGTTCTCAGGGCTCGGAGTTTTTCTCTGGAAAGCCGTGAAGTCCTCCCGAAGTTAGTGACTCCCAGACAGTTTGCTGAACCTGACTCCCAGCTCCTCACTTCTAGGCGACAGAGGTCAAAAGAGTGGAGATGGCGGGGTCGGGAGGCCCCCTCCCGAGATTGGGAGACCCCATGACGGTGCTTTCTGTCTACCCGTCAACCCCCACCCCCTCCCCAGGACAAAATACCTCCTCCCTCTCCCCACTCCGTCGCCCTCCTGGCGATTGGTGAATTCCCACCAAAATAAATCGTTCCGGGTAATCGGTTTTCATAGCACATTCATTCTATTAAAGAGGACTGTTTGGGGCTCGCTAATTGCCGGGGGATCCCACTGAGCTGCACATTTTAAAAAATGCACGCGGGATTCCTGGGCCGAGGCCACAAAATGCAGTGGAAAGAGGGGGAGGGGGCATAAACAAAAACCCGATGGAGGCGACAACAAATGCCGAAGTGAGAAGCCAGCCTGCAGGCTCTCCAACCCGTGCAGCAATACCCAGATTGAGACAACCGTCTTTAAGATGGGGTCCTTCTAAAAATTAATCTTTGCATAGAGGTGGTGGATACCTAGCAACACCACCACCCCTGCCTCCATTCCCCCAACCCCTGCAAAATTTTAGGAAAAAAAAAAAAAAAAAAATCCACCTAAACCCACCACCAGTTCAGTTGCCCAGAAAGTAGACGAAGGATAATCCGTCTTCAAGATCCGAAATGCAGAGGCGCTCTACCGGGGGGCGGGGAGTGCTTTAGGATGCCTGAAAATGAAGGGAGATGGAGCGAGGGGGGAGGGGAGGGAAGTCTAGAGGATGGAAGCCGAGCGCCAGTCCTGGAGCTTTATCTGCTGCGGGCCAGCCCTGCCCTTGCCAGGCATGAATTACTGCCCGGCTTTCTCGGTTGCAACGGCAGCGCAGAGAAATGCCGGGGGTACAAACGCCTCGAGGTTAGAACTGGCGGCGAGATAACAGGCTCAGCCCCCGGGCCTGCCAGCTCGCTGAACCCCTGGGCCGGGAAATCGGTAAAGGCCTAGACAAAAAATAGCTTAGAGAAGGCTCCCTCTCACTGCCCCTCTAACTCGTGCCTTTCCTCCGCGGGAACAAACAACGCCCTGGGAAACAGGCAGACATTTTATTTCTTTTCTCTGACTCCTTTCTCTTGAGACCGCCGGCACCTTTCCCTCTCAATCCAGGGGCAGATCAGTAGGAGAGCCCCGCGCTCTTCTGACACGGAACCGAGTCTGAACCCGCTTCTCTGCAGATGCACTCTCCTTGCCTAGCAACGTTTACACGCGGTTAACCCGCCGCGCTGGGCGACAGCAGACACGAACCAAGGCCGAACCTGTAAAAAAGACAAGGTGGCGTTCAGACTCGGTTCGAGAAGACGAGGGGCTGGCTGCGGATACCGGGCTGCGGGGCCAGGCGATTTGCTCCCTGGAGGCAGGGGCGCGACTTCAAGGGCCCGTGCGCCGGGTGCAGCCTTTGATCAGGCCGCCGCTGGCGCCTTAAAACAACATCCTAGTCTGCCTATTAGGCGCGCTGAGGAATCGTGACAGATTGTTTATCCCCGCAATTAGCGATGCGGCCCTTCTCAGGCCGTCCGCCCCCTCCTCCCCACCGTGGCCAAATCCAGGCCTCTTGCGCTCCTCAACTGCCACCGCCGCAAGTTCCACACTAGCCCCCGCTGCACCCTGCGGCTCCACACTCTGGGTTCGAGCCCCCGCTCAGCTCTAAAGCAGGGGTTCTTAACTGGAGCACTCCATGTGGGTCCAGAGCCCCTGAAGTTGTCTGCACCGTTGCTTGTAATGTGTTTTTGTAGATGTGCATTTTTCTAGGGAAGAAGTTCTTGGCTGTATCAGATTCTTAAATAGACCTGGGAGCAAAACTTTGGAGAAGAAGGGTGAGGGCGGAACTAAGCAAAGACTCGAAAGGGCACACTGCTCGCTTTTTAAATGTTGGCCGCAAAAGCAGATAGGCCTCTGTTTCCTCTCCCCCTTTAACCTGGCCGCAAAGGGAGATTCTCGCTGGGCGCGGAGGGAGTTGTTCTGGAGAGAGTGATTAGAAAGGGAGCAATAGAAGTTTGCCGTTTTGGAATCGCTTGAACCCAGGAGGCGGAGGTTGCAGTGAACTGAGATCGCGCCATTGTACTCCAGCCTGGGCGACAAGAGCAAAACTCCGTCTCAAAAAGAAGAAGAAGGAGGAGAGAAGAAGAAAGGGAATAGGAAGGGGAAGGGGAAGCGGAAGAGGAAGAAGCAGAAGCAGAAGAAGAGGAGGAGGAGGACGAAGTTCGCCATCCTGGTTGGGCTACCAGCAAGGTATTTGCCCCACAGCCTTGCTCAGCCTCAGCGAGCTGAGCTTCAAAATTGGGTCGTAAAGTCTTCTATCCTTGTACCCTCTCGGGCAAACCTCCAGGGGCCCCGGTGCACGGCGCGTCCAGCCGGCCCAACTCGAGCTAGAAGCTCCAAACACTGCCCAGTGCCTGAGTTACAGTCTTGGGTCCGTTAGAAACCTGAGATGCCCGTAAAATTCACAGATGCAGGTATTACCGAACTTCCCCAGGTCTCAACATATCTCGGGGACAGATGGGAGGCTACCAATCTCTCCGGCGTCCGCAGCCCTACCCCTGCGGCCAGACCCCGGACGTCTTCCGGTTAATAAAGTTCCCGCTCTAATTCATTTTCCGTAATCTGAACGCCCCTAATCTACAGCTTTTATTGCGCCCAGTTAAAAGTCGAGGGAATTCGCTGTCCCTCCGCGCTCGGATAATTACCCCTAAATGGCCACGGCAGCCCCTTGTGTTTCCTGGAGATTAGAACCCCGCAGTCATCAATGGCAGGGCCGAGTGAGCCGCCAATCACCTCCGCTCACTCCCTGAGAGTCGCTGGCCTGGGCCGCGGGAGGAGAGGCCATAAAGCGACAGGCGCAGAAAATGGCCAAGCGCCGACCCCGCTTCGCACAGATCTTGCATCTCCCCTGACCCTAACTCATTTTTCTTGTTTGTTACTTTCTTTTTATTAACAGCAAACATTAAATCATGTTTTCTCCGAAATCGGCAAAACAAAAGTTCTCAAGTCCCGCACGAGAGTCCACCGCCGGGAACTGTCTTCTTTTCCCGGCCCCCTCCCCCAAATGTGACTTTCCCCTCCAGAATCGGCGACCCAGAGATAGGGACATGTCATTGTTTCCGCGGACGCGTTGTTTGAGGTCACGTTAAGGTCAGATCGGTGTTTTGTTGATGTTTCTGTTGGTTTTATTTCAGTAAGTTCTATATCAAAAGAATCCGGCAGCTCCTTTCCCTGGCCGGGCGCTATAGGTGTTGTGACCCTCGGGACAGAAGTTCAGAGCGAGGGTGGGGGAGAAATACACATGGTGTATGAAAACCGACTCCAGATTCTAGATAATCTTACGTATTCTCACATCCTTGGCACCACAGGAAGCTGGCTTCTTCCCGCAAGGTCTACTCCAGCTCTGAGTTAGAGACAAAGGCCCACTTTTACCTCTAGGTAAAGTTTATAAGATTTCAGAACAGGAAGAAAATGAAGGTTTGATTTTGTTTCGTTTTTTGGAAAGAAGTTAATAGTATGTTTTTCTCCTAGGATAAATAGCCATGCTTATTTTTAAAAATATATAAAAGGAATGTATAAGAAATGACCTCTACTCAAATTATTGTAATAGAAGAAGGGGGGGGGGGTCAGATAGTGGAGAAGGCACAGGGAAACCCAGCCACAGACTAAAGAGAAAGGTAAAAGAAGCAGTAGAGGAGAGAAACAAGGACGGGGGAGGTGGGAAGAGTAGCGGAAAAGAGGGCTGAGGAGCGGAGGGGAGGAGAGGAGGGCAGAAGAGACTGAGCAAGAACAAGGGAAAATCCCCCGGGAACACAGAAAGATAGAGACCCAGGGGGACCCCCGCAGAGAGGGCCTCCTGGGCTTCAG
>NW_012103332.1:418560-428940 GCF_000951045.1 Mandrillus leucophaeus | reverse complement strand
CGTACCTGCAGCCGGTGCTAGGGAGTCGAGGGCTGCAAGGCCGGGTCTTGCGCCTCCCTCCATTCCCACCCAGGAAGAAGGTTCCAGACCTCCTCGCCTTGGCCGGGAGATGCGGGTGGGAGTTACGGATAGGACACCGATGTCTGGGCACCCTGTCCTCCTGCCCCCACCAAACGACCCCGGGGGTCCATGATCCCTCATCTGATCCCAAACTCTTGTTTCATCGGCTTCACCCCGGCGGATGAATGTTTGTGGTGCGCAGATCTTGCCTGCACCCGGAGTTTCACTTTCTCACAGTAGGAGCTGGCGTCCCCCAGCCCCTCTTCGCTTTCAAGTACCTCTTTGCCTAGAGGTTCCGAAGCTTCTACAGAATTCCACCTCCCCATGCCCTTCGAGTTTGAGGCAGATAGTTGGTGCTTTGGGCGGATGGATGATTCAGGGGTGGGGACACTCAAGTTCCAGTGGAGGGGGCGGGGCACCAAGTCAATTAGGGGAAGGCGCCCTCTTTAATCCTGTCGGAAGCTCACAAATGTCTAGAACTGAGCCATTAAAGTGGACTCCAGGTGCTCAAGGCAGTTCGCTCCAAGGCCTCGCGGCCCCCTGGCTGCTCTACTCAGGGAACACGCTCGCAGATATTTCAGGAGCACGGGAAATTCCCAAGTTTTCCTCGTTTCCTCCGATTATTTTGCTCGGCATAATAGCAGCCAGAATTCAATGGTGTGATGCTGAGGAATGATTTTTATCTGGGGATTAAACGTCTTTGAAAGGCCAGTCCCTCCCCAAGCCTAATGGCCGGAGAAGGTGGCCCCGCGCTGGGTTGTCGCCGCTGAAGAGAGTGACGTTTCTCTCGGCGCCCGCCCCTCGGGCGGCCCGGCGGAAAGCTAGTTGGGGGCCAAGCGCTTCCCGGACTCCCGGTGGCCTCCAGCGGGGAAGAAGCGGGGTGTTAACATGAGATTTCGTTTGACTCATATCCTGGTGGTCTGAAAGTCCAAAGGATCGTTGTGGGTTTTTTTTTTTTTTTTCCTGTTTGTTTGTGGTGGTTGTTTTTTAAAAGAAGTGTGAAAAAATGTATGCTTAGGCAAAACCCGCGTGGTGAAACATCCTCGATTTGAATTCACTTTCTGCCAGGAAAGCTGCTGCATAAGCAGAGTGTCCTTTCCAACGCTTAGGGCCTTGGGCCCCACGACCACAAAGTCATAGCGATCCCGGCTGTGTTGGGAATAATTTGTTCCACATTTTATCCGGGGGCAGTCCCCAGCGGACCCCATCCCCGACCTGCACTAGTCCTGCGCTCTAATGCTTCTTCACCGTCCACCCTTGAGGTTTATTTTGAAGTCAAAAGAAACAGACAGCTGGGCATGTTGGTGTCTGCTGACTATGCCACAGGTTGAGGGGAGAGGCAATCTCAACACTTCCCCCCCTCCCCCCCGCCAACACCGACACACACACACACACACACACACACACACACACACACGTTTGAGTGGGGCCAGGGGGCCCTGGCGCCAGGGGTGAACGCAATCCAACAGAGGACTGAGACAATCAAAAGAAAAAGTCCGTTAGAATAAAGCAGCCCCTCGTTCTCCACTCCAGCTGACACTTCCTATTTCTAAGAGTGCGGGCCACAGTGCACCCTCTATGATGGTCTGCACTGCTCCACCTCTGGTCTGCGGGAACTACTCCTAGAATCCCGTAGGAGCAAAGCGTTCCAGGGGATAGTGTAGAATTTGATCTGGATTCTATGCCACAGTAAGGCCTAGCCCCCGCACTGAAGCACTTCGCGAGCACTGATAAATGTTTGGCCAGCATGTAAAACTAAATGTGCCCTTGGGCTGGGCGCAGGTCCTCTTTCTGCATGTCTCGTCACCTGTATTAACATCCACCTTTCCTCTGTGTGGCCGTGGGAGGAGGCCGGCCGTGAAGGCCTTCCTAAGCCGCCAGGCAGCACAAAGGTGATTCCACATTTTCCCAGCTGTTTAGGCCTTCGACGTGGACACCGGGCCTTCAACATTTTTCTCCTGAAATCTTAGTTTCTTCATTTGCAAAAAGTAGACAGGAACTCCTCCCCTGCGGGGGTTGCAATGCGAATTGGAGAAAATATCTTTCAAGTGCCTTGCACAGTGCCCGCCACCGAGGCACTGGGCGGCACTCAATATCTGGTATTGTTTGACTATTATTACTACTCCTTGGGCTGATTATGCTCAAAGCCTCTCTCTTAACCCCTTGCATTTTTCTCTTTCGGCCCTCAGGGCGGCTGAGCCCCCCAGCCTGCACCCTCCGCAAACACAAGACGAACCGTAAGCCGCGGACACCCTTCACCACCGCGCAGCTGCTGGCACTGGAGCGCAAGTTCCGCCAGAAGCAATACCTGTCCATCGCCGAGCGCGCGGAATTCTCCAGCTCGCTCAGCCTCACTGAGACGCAGGTGAAGATATGGTTCCAGAACCGCCGCGCCAAGGCAAAGAGACTACAAGAGGCAGAGCTGGAGAAGCTGAAGATGGCTGCCAAGCCCATGCTGCCACCGGCTGCCTTCGGCCTCTCCTTCCCTCTTGGCGGCCCCGCAGCTGTAGCGGCCGCGGCGGGTGCCTCTCTCTACGGTGCCTCTGGCCCCTTCCAGCGCGCTGCGCTGCCCGTGGCGCCAGTGGGACTCTACACGGCCCATGTAGGCTACAGCATGTACCACCTGACATAGAGGGTCCCACGGTCGCCCACCTGTGGGCCATCCGATTCCTCCAGCCCTGGTGCTGTACCCCCGACGTGCTCCACTGCTCGGCACCACCAGCTGCCTTCCTTTTAACCCCCACACTGCTCCAGTTTCACTTCTTTGCTCCCTGAGTTCAGTCTCCGAAGTCTGATCCCTGCCGAAAAGTGACTGGAAGGGTCCCTTAGTACTCTTTTAGAATATAGATCTACACTCTCAAGTTAAAGATGGGGAAACTGAGGGCAGAGAGGTTAAGAAATTTATCCAAGGTCCCCAGCAGAATTGGCAGTTGAACAGAACTAGAGGCCATGTCTCCTGCATAGCTTTTCCTTGTCCTGACACCAGGCAGGAAAAGCGCAGAGAAATTGATGTCTGATGATTTTGGAATTGAGAACAAGCTAAAAAAAAAAAAAAAAAAAAAAAAAAAAAAAAGACAAGCAAGCCAGGGAGATGAATCCTAGCTTCTTCCATTGGAAAATTTAAGAGAAGTTTAACAACAAAACATTTGCTCTGGGGGGGCAGGGAATACACAGATGCGTTGCAAAGGTAGGTTGAAGGGACCTCTCTCTTACCAATACCAGAGAAACAATTGTAAATTAAAAAAAAGAAAAAAAACTCTTTCTATTTAACAGTACATTTGTGTGGCTCTCAAACATCCCTTTGGAAGGGATTCTGTGTACTATGTAATATACTGTATATTTGAAATTTTATTATCATTTATATTATAGCTATATTTGTTAAATAAATTAATTTTAAGCTACAAAAATTATTTCTTTACTGATTTAGTCTTTTATTTTAATTTTGCTTCTTGCCATCTCTTTATGTGTACTGTTGCTTTTCAATTTGATAGTAGTTTTACGCCAGCAACTTTGAAAGGTGATAACAGGGTATGCAGGGATAGAGGGGGGTGTCTTTTTGAACACACAGGACAGATCTGCATTAGCAAAGTCAAGTGGAGAATTGAAGCAATTACCTAGGATAATTAGGCTCAATTTTCCAATTCACTTTAAGCTGAAATCGACACTTGCTCGGCAACCTATAACCAACTCTTGCTTTCTTTCTCTCCTTTTAACCTGTCTATGAAAACAAAGCAAATCGCCCAAATGGCTTGATGACTGTAGACAGCTAATCCAGACAATTCCCACCTCCGCAAATCTGTTTTTCCCACGGGAGGCCAGCTGGGGGATGGAATCGATTGTTTTGCCTCTCTAAATTACCCCCAGTGTAGACGCGGTTTGTGGAACTAATTTTGAGCTGCCAGAATATAAGCGCCTTCTCATCCCCTATTCTGGCTGCTAAAAACACAACACAACCTAACAAACTTTACAGAAAACCCAGGGCCACCTTCCACTCTCGCTTGGAAAGTCCTCTGCAGGAGCCCTGTTTCCAAACCCTCACAAACTCGGTTTTTCTTAAGATCAGTCTTCCAGGAGAATATATTTGCACACGTGCCAAGTTTAGCTTTCCGGGGAATTCTGCAAGAACGCTGAATGCAGAAAATTACCCCCTGGTAAATAAAGCCTATTAAGCTCCAGGCACCTCTCTGTTGTCTTTCGTGTTCGGGCTGCCGCAGACCTGCACATTCCTCTCCTCCTTCAACCTCTGTGCCGCGGTGGCCCGCTCCTCCAAACTCCAAGTAGGATAGCGCCGGACTGTCTGCAGTAAGCCGTTAAGAGGGAGGCCAGTAGACTAAAGATGATTCGAAACCTGGGTACCTGGCGTTGAACTTGGGCAGGGGTGAACAGCTCCACAGATAGAGACATTAAAAACAGAGTCCCAAGCGCAGCGCGCGATTTCTAGCCCCAGGACCCTGAGGTCGGTCTAGGAATTCCCAGTGAGCCCAGGGTTGCGGGAATGCGCCCTGCGCAGGTTCTGCGCGGGCGCCGGGCACATTCCGGGGCATCCTGGGCTTCCGATCCTCCAGTCTCTGCAGCTCGGGCAAAGATTCTGTCTACCCTGGCTGGAGCTGCAATATGAACTTGTTACAACCCCGCTCCTTAAGAAAGAAAACCTTGCTGTGGAGGGCAGTTTCGCTCTTGGGGAGCCCGGGAGCTGTTGCCCTCGGCCTGGGAACCTCTAGAAAAACACTAGAGCCCGGATCTGGGCTTTTTCGTCCCCCAAAGGGGAGCTATCAGACTCAGACTAACAAGCTTTCAGACTCCCACGCCACGCAGCTCTCTAAAGGTGCATTAGGGTTGAAGTGCCTCGCCGCGTTTTTTTCTTTTTTCTTTTCTCTATAAATTAAGCAACCCTCGAATGACGGCACGCAGGACGCACGGCTCTGGCAAATCTGGATTCCTTTCTGGAACACGCTAGAGATGTCCTCGTCGTGGGGTTAGTATTGAACTTGAAGTCAGAGACCCAATGTGGTTCAGTGTGGATCAAGTCCGCCACTTACTGTGAAAGATCACATCATCTCTCTGCACCGCCATTTTCTCGTCTGTGAAATGGGCCTTGGCCTCTTCCTCCTACACCCCAGGATTTGGGGGAAGGGTCGACGAGCCCCCGCGCGGGAGGGCACCCAGGGACTACCGGGTGCATCTGACTTTTCTTGGCTTACTGCGCGTCCGCAGCACTGAAGTTTTTCCGCGCATCCGTGAAAGAGAAATGGCAGGGCAGGATCGGGTGTCTCCCCCGGCCTCGGCTCCAGGGCCTCCTGGCTCCTTGGAGTTTGGCAATTTAGGGAGAGGTAAATTTAGAGCAACATAATTGCGGTAATGAGCAACGGCTCGCGCTCTGCAGACGCGTCGCGGCTCCAGCGAGGCGGTAGCTGCAGGCGACGCGGGCACGCCTCCCCGCCCCCTCCCTGCGCGGCAGACCGGGTGCGAGGGCCCCGCCGCCCTGGGACCCCGGCCCCCGCGCGCCTCCGCCTCTGGCTGCCGGTCTTGGATAGGGACTTACTTCCACTTCTGGGCCTCCGAATCTCTCCATTTTTGTTTCTGTCCGTCTATCCCGTTCTTAGCCCCTCTTTTGTTTCCGCATTCCCTCTCTGAACAGGATGTGCACACAGAAGGTGCTCGATAATTGTTTGCTGGATCGGGGCGGTGCGCTGGTGTGGGGAGAAAACCCAGAGCCACAGTCAGCCGGGTCCGGCCGGAAATCGCGGCTGCACTCCCGGCACTGCTTCTCATCCATCCCAGTCCTTCGAACTCGATTCCCTGGTTTATCAATCGAAGGCGGAGTGGGCAGGGGCTTCCTGGGCCTGTTCCTTTACGGACCAATTTCCTTCTCTGGCCAGAAACATGGGATCTACCAGGCGGAGTGGCCGGCCACCTTTCCTGCTGGGAGGTAGTGATGGAGCAGTTTGCACTTACAGCCTACTGTGTGCGGGGAGTTCCCGCTCACGCTGACTCCCAACAAACCTAGGTGATTTTTATAGCGCAGAGGACTGCGGCTCAGAGAGGTGACGTGGTTTTCCCAAGGTTATACAGTTAATAAAGAACATAGCAGGAATTCCAACCCGGATTCCACTCGAGGATCCGGCTTTTGCCGCCTTGCCCATCTCCATCTGGTTGAGGGTCAGCTGGTGCCTGAGCAGCAATCCTGCGAAGTGCGCGTCTCGCCGGAAAACGGAGCGCAGAATCCAGGCACTAGTTCTGAATTTAACTCCTTGCGCTCTAACCACGAACAGACACTGTCCCTTGAGGAATGGGAAGGGCGTCTCACTGGCCCTGCACGCTGTGAGAGCGTTTTCGTTTTGTTGGGGAGGAGACGGAAGCCTCATTTTGCAAATTCAGCTTCTGACCACGCAGTCAAGACCAAAGCAGTCTGTGGCGTGGAAGCGGGGCAGAAATGAGGTTACCTGACGGCAGGGGACCTGGGGCGTCTCGAGCTTTGAGCATAGGTCCGCGGGGCCCGGGTAGTTGGGGACCGGGAGGCTAGGGTGGGGCTGAAGACCTCGCCCTAAGAGCGCCTTATTTTAGGGTTAGTTTCTCGGATCGCTGAGCCCGGGGCTGAAGGCCCAGATTGCGCAGGAGGCCCAGTGAAGACAGTTACTGGTGAGGCAGGGGCCCCGAGTGCGAATCCTACGGCTGCGCCCTCCTTAGTGACCCAAGGCCGGGAGGTGAGCCCAGCCCAGTCCAGACCTGCGCCCCGCCTAGAGCCCTCCGGGGCGCAATAGGAAGCGGCGAGCAGAGGCCGCGGCCGCCTTTCAACTCGGCGGCTGGCGCCGGCCTGGCCGGGCCCCCGGGGCCGCGCGGCCTTCAAGGTTCGGTCTCGCCCGCCCAGCAGCTTGCATCGCCCCACAGTGGAAGAGTCCCCCGACCCCGAGGCCGGACGCCCTGGGAAGACGCCGGCCCCCAAGTGCCACCATCAAGTGCCCACTCTCCAGAGCTCCCCCAGGCCCCCACTCCAGACTTGTGGAATTTTTCCGCTCCACTCAACAGCTCCCACGCCTGCCGCGCAGTCCGCTGCCTTCCCAGGCCTAGGGGGACCTGCCTTCACCCCGCCCGCCTCCCCCACAGCGCCCTCCCGCGGTCCTCAGCTCACAGTCCGCTCTCCCAGCGCCTGCTCACTGTAGTTCCGGTGCCGGACGCTGGCCTTGGCTCCCTGTGTGACAAGCAGATCCTCAAGTGCACACACACACGGACCAACACACATCATCAACACGACATTCCAACACACACCGAAACAGACACACATGCGACACATGTGTATAACCCACATGCAGGCACCAACACACACCGTACACATAAACAAATCAACACACATCACTCACCACACACACCCAGCACATACACACAAGGCTGACAAATACAAACACAACACCTAAATCAACACGTATCACCAACACACCCAGCCACACACAACCAACACATGCTAGACACAAAACCAACATACACCCAACGCCCACAATCAACACACATCCAACACCCACAAGCTCTAGTTATAGAGGCAACCATACACACTCACGGCCACGCTCTAACATCTCCACAGGGCTTCTGGTGACACAGACACGTATCATATTGGGAGAAAGGGGGAGGGAGACCCCAGAGGTAGACATAGGTGGGAGAGAGAAACCAAGGAGGTGCTGTATTGAGAGAATTTCAGACTCAGGAACTCCAGGGAGAGGAGGAGCAAAACCACGCGAGACCTGAGCGGTGGAAGCTCAACACAGCCAGTGAGAAACTCAGCTCAGAGCGCAAGGTGTGAGAGCTCTGGGTGCTCTGCTGTGCTGACACCAGAGGGTAAGCGCGGAGTCTGGCTCCACGCACGCACGTGGGGTCAATCCCCGGACACAGACCTTTTACTGGAAGCCCTGGAGAATCGCCTGAGGGAATGCCGGGAGTCCCACCTCTCCAAGAACAGCCAGTGACTTCAGCTCTCCTTTCTCCTCCTGGGTCCCCTCCTCTGGGACCCCCTCCGGTCCCATCTCATCCTGTACACCCACCTTCTCCCACCTAGGCAGAGGGTTTCAGAATGCCTTGATCAGACCCAACACCCTGCTCATTCTCCACGGACCAAGGCCGGAGATCTGGAATGCCCATCCCATCTCCCCTTGACAGAGAAGGCGGTACTTCAAGAAGCAGTGGCAGACCCTGGTTAGGGCGGGTGTCGGAGTCGCCGGCCTGGAATCAGATCATCTACTTATAAATCCTCGTTTTGGTACTTACTGTGTGAATTTGGGCAAGTTCCTTAACTTCACTGAGCCTCGCTTTTTCCATATAAAGTGTGGAATCGTCACAATTGCTTCTATTGTTAAGGGAATCAAATGAAATGCTCTGTGAGATGCTTGGCACTGATAGCAATTAACGTTGATTATGAGTTCTGCACTTAGATCAATTTCAAAGCGGGGAGGGTTATGTCTATACCTCCCTGGAACCTCCCAAAGAGTCAAGGCCGGTCACTGACTCAGATACGGGGCTCAAATCTAGGTTTCCCCCTCAGGGTGAATCTCTGCCCTTAACGCCAGGCTCGCAGGGGCTATCGCATCAGCGGGATGCAATAAAGATCTGCCTTTGTGTAGGGAGGTGGGGTGAAGGAGTGGGGGTGGGTAATTAAAAGCGAATTCAAAAGCCCGCCCTTAATCTGGGGCCTGATTAGGGGCAGATGGAAGGCAGGGTCCCCCGACCCTTAATTCCGAGTGGGGCTGGGCAGCAGCCCTACGTTGCAGCCTTTGTTGCACATTTTACAGGCGAGGAGACAGTGGTGGGATCCGAGCCCGCGGCTGTGGGACCTCAGGAGTTGCTTTCTCCTCCACCAGCTGGGTGCAGATTTTGATGATTCGCAGGGCGCGGCTGGACAGTTCGTGTGTGCGCCCACGCAGCCAGAGTTTGCGGAGTTTAGGGAGCGGAGGAGGATCTGATAGACCCCAAAGCCTCCCCTTTGCGAGTCCACTCCTTGCTTCACCCACCTGGCGCTTTCCATAACCCCCTGCCGTGCCCTGCCTCTTTGTTGCCCCTTAGACGAGCTGCCCCAAGGGCGGGCTGGCCTCTGGTGCTTTGAGTCCTTGTTTCTCTGACGATGCTGCTTTTAAAAAGATACCCCTGTTTCCTCTCTGATGACTCCCGTGGCACCCCGGTGGCAGCAGGGCCTTCTCCACGGGAGAAACGGCCACATCGACTAAAAGGGAATGTTTGAGGCAGGCTGAGACCTTGGGTGGGGCCCCCACCTCTTGAGTTTTCCAAGACTCAGGTTCCATCTCTGTTAAATGGGCACAATCATGGCCCCTGGCAGTTCCTGAAAGAGCGGAAGGGAAAGCGTTCTCCACGGGCTGTTCCATTCACTTGCGTCCCCAGTTTGGTGATGGTGGTGAGGTCACCACAGTTGTTCCGCCTGGGGTGACCGCAGCTGTCATGTATGAGCGATTGCATAGGGATCAGAACCCTTAGAATCTAAGTTTTCCACGCGGGTTATCCCAACGAATCCTCACTACCAGGTGGGCAAGTGTCGTTGTGACCCGTTTCATAGACTGAAGCATAGAGAGTTGAATGACTCAGACAAGATCACACAGCTAGTGAGAGTGAAACAGAGCTTCCAAGCCAGACAGCCATTGCTGGGTGCCACCATCTGGTGCCCCTAAATCTCAGTTTCCTGGTCCGCGGAATGGAATCACTTCCGGGCTGGTGCAGAGGAAACTATGGGTGACTCCAAAGGCAGCGCGCATGAGAACTCCAGGTGAGAGCGCCAAGCGTAGAGGCAGGGTGGTGACCTGAACGCTCTTTGCTGGCTGGCTCTGCTCCCCGCAGCGCGATTGGAACTCCTTACGCTCCAGTCCTCCAAGGCTGTGTGTGGGTGAGGGGAGGTCCCTGAGGCCAGAGGGATGAGCAGAGTGGAAGCGGAAGAGAGTGTTCTTGTTCTTGGAAAGTGTCAGGAAGGGTGGACACCATTTTCTGTGCGACGCTCAGGACCTGGAATTAAGACACCTTCACCTCTTTTAGTCTTCTCCCTATGACGCAGGCACTCTACTAATCTGTTTCAAGTGAGAAAACTGAGGCACAGAGAGGGTGTGTGACTTGCCAAATGTCAGTAGGTGTCTAAGACCTGGCCCGTATTTCCCACCGACCTCTGCCGCTGCCTCTCCATGAATGCAGAAAGCACCCAACAGCCGGCCAGGCAACCGGGAAGCGAGCGCCCAGGCCAGAACCGGTTCCTATACTTGGCAGAATTCCCCTTTGGCCAAGGTCAAAGTTGACCAGGTTTGCCTCACTCTAGATGCTGGCTGAATCCCTAAACCCACA
>NW_012103332.1:417914-418500 GCF_000951045.1 Mandrillus leucophaeus | reverse complement strand
CCAGGTGAGAAGGGGAGCGCGCGCTGAGAGCGCCAAGCGTAGAGGCAGGGTGGTGACCTGAGCACTCTTTGCCGGCTGGCTCTGCTCCCCGCAGCGCGATTGGAACTCCTTACGCTCCAGTCCTCCAAGACTGTGTGTGGGTGAGGGGAGGTCCCTGAGGCCAGAGGGATGGGCAGAGTGGAAGTGGAAGAGAGTGTTCTTGTTCTTGGAAAGTGTCAGGAAGGGTGGACACCATTTTCTGTGCGACACTCTGGACCTGGAATTAAGACACCTTCACCTCTTTTAGTCTTCTCCCTATGACGCAGGCACTCTACTAATCTGTTTCAAGTGAGAAAACCGAGGCACAGAGAGGGTGTGTGACTTGCCAAATGTCAGTGGGTGTCTAAGACCTGGCCCGTATTTCCCACCGACCTCTGCCGCTGCCTCTCCATGAATGCAGAAAGCACCCAACAGCCGGCCAGGCAATCGGGAAGCGAGCGCCCAGGCCAGAGCCGGTTCCTATACTTGGCAGAATTCCCCTTTGGCCAAGGTCAAAGTTGACCAGGTTTGCCTCACTCTAGATGCTGGCTGAATCCCTAAACCCACA
>NW_012103332.1:399936-417309 GCF_000951045.1 Mandrillus leucophaeus | reverse complement strand
GAACTCGGCTATGCCAGCCCCGGGCGGGGCCAGCTGAGCCTCAGTTGTGGGGCGGAGTCCGTCGCGGACACCCTCACCCACGGGGCAACTGCAGCTCCCAACTCCGCTGGCTCCCCCCCCCCTCTGACACCCTGCGCGGCTCCTGCGGCCCAGCTGCGTGCCAGCTGTACGAGCCTGCTAGGCCTGCGCTCCCGGAACGCAGTCATCCTCCAGGCCCGGCCCTGCGCCCATTTCCCGTTCCAGGAAACTGAGGTCTGGAAGCCTGTGAAGAGAGGGACTGTATTGATCCGTACCGGATCCAGACCCTGTGCTAAACGCTCGGCGTGCATGGAGCCGTTTAATCTTCACAAAAGCCGAGCGACTTAGTGAGGAATATTATCTCATTGCACACATGAGCACACTGCTGCGCAGAGGCCCGAAGGTACCTGCCCAGGGTTTCAGCTAGCCCCATTTCCAATCGAGGAAGGCAAGGGAGCAACACGGGGAGCAAAATGTAAGGAGATACTTTCAGGGTTGTGCAAGTGCGGGATGGGCACCTGGAGAGAAGGGAGGAGGGATGAACTATCCAGAGAGGAAGGCACCGACTTATCAGAATATTGTCTCAATTCTGCTTTCGCAGTGTCTGTTGTGCCCATTTAACAGAAGAGGAACGTGAGTCCCAATCTGCCCCTCGCCGCCGCCACCAGCACCTGGGATTTTACTCACATTTCAATTCCTCCCTGAGGAATTTATGCCAGCGCCCACTATGGCCCCGCGTGGGGAATCCAGCGCCCCATCCCTCGGTGAGAGCTTACTCTGAACCTGAGCGTATGACAGGCCCCCCACAGGCACTGTCTGCCTTAATCCACGCCAAGTCCTCTAAAGGAAAACATTGCCTTAGTTCTTTTTCACAGACGTGTCGACTGTGGACCAGAGGTGTCAAGCCACGTGCCCAAGGTCACCAAGCACTTTCTGAGTGAGCCCTCAGGGAACCCGAACTCCCGATCCAAACCCGGGATTTCCCCGCGCCCTCGGAGCCCTCCAAGGGGAGCTGCGAGAGGCGGGGACGCAGCGGGAACTTTGGGGCGCGGACGCAAGGAGGCGCTGGGACCAGTTTGCTCTGAGTGCTCCCGCTCCGGACTCCTCCTCGGAGAAGCGGGGCCTTGGGCAGCAGAATCCCAAGCTCCTCCGGCGAGAAATCCGGCAGCTCCCGTCCGAGGGTAGGGCCAGTAGACCACCTGATCCAGTAAACTCCACTGGCTTCGGGGGTGGGGAGTTGGGGCAGGTGCGCCCGCGGAGCTCGGTATAAGAGCCGTGCCTGTGCTACGTCCTTATTTTCCAGGCGGAGAGCTCTGGATTTCCTGACAGCCGGGCGGGGGGAGGCAGGGGAAGCTGGCGGAGACCCCTGAGAGGACCTCTTCTTGCCCCTTCTTTTTTTCCTCCCCAAGTTTCTTCTTCCTTTATTGTCTCTCTTTTCCCTCATTTTATTTTAATACGATGACTATAATTTCTTATGTTAAAAGGTGTGGCGTGGGCAGTGGTTCCCTGAACGCTGGCTCATTCAGCCACTCCTCCAAGTGCAGGGTCGGGGTGAGGTGCTGAGGTCCCTGCCCCGCAGCAGCGCTTAGATGGCGCTAAGAAGGAACGGAAAATACCACTATCAAGCCAAGTAGTATATAAAACAGAGTGGTGAGAGAGCGATTGGGGTGGGGATTTTCCGGAAGAGGGAACATGGGGGACATTTGAATGGAATAAAGGAAGTCCAGGCCACGGAACCAGCAGATGCAAAGTCCCCCAAGTCAACCAGTGGGCAGAATTGTGAGGCTGTGACCATCCTTCAGCCTTCAGATGACCCTGGCAGGATTTGCCTCACTGAAGAACCTCTCTGCTGTTCATGTGAATTCACAGACCTTGTCTCCTCTGGCCTTCATCATCTAGCAGGCAACAGGGATGGGTTCTCACTGTGCCCATTTTACAGATAAGGGGCTCTGTGACCTGTCCGTGAGTGAAGAGGTAAATCTGGGATGAGAAAGCAGGCCTGGGTCATTCCAGGACACCCAGTTGACTGCAGGCAAACAGGTTTAGGAGAGTGCTTAGGTCTATGCCTGCATCTCACCAGCACCTTCATTCCAGGAGGGACAGAGTGAGTGGTTTGGATAAGCCACAAGAAATGTTCCAGAGCATGGTGCACACGGAGCACATTACCCTCTTGCTCAGAGAGAAGCCCCTGGAGGAGATCAGGAACTGTTGGTTTCTGAAGGGTGTTGATATCGGGGGTGTTTCTTTTTCCTGTATATGGTCTGCCCTACCTGGGTGGGATTCCAAAGATGTTTGGGTCCTTGTTCCTTCTGGGAGAAAGCACCTGCCACTGGGGTCCATCTACAGCCAGTGGGGATCAGCGCACACCTGGCCAGGCTCACTGAGATTGTGTGGGGTCTCTGAAGTAATTTACCTGAATGAACCCCTGACCACTGCTTGGGGAGTGGCAGGGCCCAGTCTGATTTCATTCTCCCATGCTGGATTCATGGGCATGGGGCTTGCACTCAGAAGGGTGCCATGCTTGGGGTGTAGTGCTTCAGTTACCATCTTGGAGTTCTTAGTGATTTTTATCTTTGAATTTATGCGTTATAAGTGATGTTTGATGGGACAATGGAGTGTGTTCTGGGCACTTGGACCTGCCTCCAATGCCTCCCTGGGACAATAGTTGGCTGTCTGCTTTCCACTCCCTGGAGAGCCAGGCCCTGCCCAGCCTCCAGCTCCCTGTCCCCACTGTGACTGCCACTGCCTTCCATGTGGCAGGGGCCTGGGTGCCAGTGTGAGGAGAGTCAGGGCTCAATGTTCACATCTCCGGCATCACCAGGTGAGACATGGTGGGCACTGGCCGTTCTTGCCCTGAGCTGGCAGTGACATATGTTTCATGGGCAAGGTAGGTAAGGGTTAGCCTTTCACCCAGCCCTGATCCAGGTACCCAGCACATCCAAGCACTGAAATTGCAATACCCTTGGAGGTTACCCATCTGCCAGGGTTTGGGGCAGTGGCCTCAGGGAAAAGGAGGTAGATGCTTGACTTCTCCACCCTGGGTCAGATTTGTCAGCTGGTGAAGAGCCTTGTGCTCCCATGCCAAGTCACTGTTTGGGGCCCCAGGTGCCTGCGACAATCTGCACTCACTTGTGAATATCCCTGAGGATGCATGAGTGAGTGTGGCATTAAATAGGAAATTTAAAAACAACAAAAATCATGACAGGTCAAGAGCAAGACCACAAAGAAAGTAAAAAGCTTTACATGAGAATACCTTTAGCAATGCTTCCCCTCTACTTTAAATCAGAGGCCCTGCGTTTTCCTAATGTACTGGACCCTACAGATTACGTAGCTGAACCTACCCCCACGTACTGGGTGTCTTCACCTGGTCAGCAGGGCTGAGCCATGAGAGGTCTGGGTACAGGCAAGAGCAGCCTCTCAGCCAATAAACATGTCTTCATAAAATAGGACACCCCGCTTCCTCTGAGACCGTAGCTTTACAAAGAGACATGCTTGGCAGCGTGCCAGCAGGAGATGCTGCCTGGTCAGGGCTGACATATCTGCAGCAGGGACTCTGGAAGTCCTAGGCTCAGAATCAGAACTGGCAGGGCATGAAGACAGCCAAGGGTACACGTCCTGAGGGGCCACCGGAGGACACTGAGGTTGAGAAGATTTGGTGACAGCATCACACAAGGAGGTGGAGCTGAGCAGGATAGGGCACTCACATGGTCTGGGCCAATTTCAGCCTCTTGCTTCACAAATCTACCCAGAGAAGGGACCGCATCCCAACCCCAGTTCCTTCTGAAGTCATCAAGGGAGGAAAGCATCTTCTAGCTGGAAGGGATTCTCAAATCCCCCAACTTGAAGCATCCAAGCACCTCTTTATTTGTACCTTTTCCAAGATCACATGGGGTCCCTCTGTAGCTCCCAGCATTACTTCTCTTACTCCTAACACTCATCATGCCCAGACATCATCTATTGTTTTCTGTCTTTTAGCCCCACTGGAAAGTGCAGGGGCTTCCCAGTTTCCCTCATTGCTGTGACCCTGTGAGTCCTTAGGGCTGATACATGGTGGGCAGCCCAGCAATGTTTGTTGAGTGAATAAATGAAACCAACCTCTGCTCTGATGTTTCCTTGTACGTCTCCGTGTATGGAGCACTCACCACCTTGGGAAACAGTTAATTTGTCTATCTATCCACCTATTCACTCAGCATTTATCTTACCCATAATGAGCACCAAGCACTTATTGAGCACCAACTGTGTACCCAGGACTTGGGCTAGTGCTGGGGACACACTGGCAAAGAGGGACAAAAGCAAGATCTCTGCCCTTATGGACACTGGAGTCTAGGTGAGACCGATATTAACTAAAGATTATGAAAATACACATGAAATGCTCATCTTCATAAGTGACACCATGCTGAGAGAAAACTCAACATATATTGTACTATTTAGTAATCACCTTGGACATGAGGTCACCACAGCACATGAAGATATTCTTACTCCTGTTTTATGAGAAGGAACACCAAGGCCAGAGAGGAGGAAATTGAAGTTCAGAGAAGAGAAGGCAGGTCACACAGAGGGAGCTGGGTTGCAGAAGCTTATTTTTTTATTATAAATTTTTATTTTACTTTAAGTTTCGGGGTACATGTGCAGAACGTGCAGATTTGTTACCTAGGTATATGTGTGCCATGGTGGTTTGCTGCACTTACCAGCCCATCACCTAGGTTTTAAGCCCCATATACATTAGCTATTTGTCCTGATGCTCTTCCTCCCCCTACTGCTCCCCACACCCATCGAAGCTTCTTGATGACTTATTTTATTTTATTTTTTGAGACGGAGTCTCACTCTGTCGCTCAGGCTGGAGTTCAGAGGCGCCATCTCAGCTCACTGCAACCTCTGCCTCCCGTGTTCAAGTGATTCTCTTGCTTTAGCCTCCCCAGTAGTTGGGATTACAGGCGCCCACCACCATACCCAGCTAATTTTTTTTTTTTTTTTGCATTTTTAGTAGAGACAGGAGTTCTCCACATTGGCCAGGCTGGTCTCAAACTCTTGACCTTAAGTGATCCGATCCCCCTCGGCCTCCTAAAGTGCTGGGATTATAGGCGTGAGCCATCGTGCCCAGACAATGACTCATTTTATAGATGGGGAAACAGAGGCTCAGAAAGCTTAAAGAACTTTTCTGAGGTCACACAGCTATTAAATATAACAGCCATAGTCTGAACCTTGTCTGGATGACTTTGAGGCCTGGCTTTACACTCTCCTTTGTCCTCCTAAGTCTTTTCTTTTGTTAAATGTTCTCCTTCCTCCAGTGTCCCTTACCCTGTCCTGCAAGTCCCTACAGGATGTGGCTCCCCTGCCTCCTGTGACTTCACTGACTGATGCCATTGAGTGATTCTGGCTGTCTCTCCAGCACAGTGCACACACTCCTGCCACAGGGCCTTTGAACTTGCTGTTCCCTCTTCCTGGAACGCTGTGCCCTGGTTATTTGTGTGCTTCTCTCTGTCCCTTTTTTCCCTGGCTCAGGTGCCTGCTCGGTGGCTCGGAGAAGCCTTTCCTGACCCCTTGCCTAAAATTGTGCTGTTGTGAGTCTTTACGGTTCCTCCTCACCTTGCTTTGTTTTTCTCCATTTAAATCGCTCCATGGCAGCAGAGGTCACGCTTACATGTTTATTTATTCTTTGTCTCTCCCTCACTAGGCCCTGGGCTCTGTGAGGGCAGTGGCTTCATCTGTGTAATTCCCTGATCTTCCCAGCACCTGGAACAGCGCCCAGCACACAGTAGGACTTTGATATTTGTTAAGCGAACGAAGGAATTTTTTTTTTTTTTTTTTTTTGGAGACAGAATCTTGCTCTGTCACCCAAGCTAGAGTGCAGTGGCGTGATCCCGGCTCACTGCAACCTCTGCCTCCCAGATAGGGTTCAAGCAATTCTCCTGCTTCAGCTTCCCAAGTAGCTAGGATCACAAGCACATGACACCAGGCCCAGCTACTTTTTTTATTTTTTAGTAGAGACGAGGTTTCACTGTGTTGTTCAGGCTGGTCTCGAACTCCTGGCCTACCTCAAGTAGGTCTGCCTGCCTCAGCCTCCCAGTGTTGGGATTACAGGTGTGAGCCACTGCACCTGGCCCGAATGAAGGATTTCTGTCTTTGTTCTGCACAAGAGGAGCCTGAGGCTTGGAGGAGCCACAGGATGGCAAATTGGATACTGCTGAGCTCTGAGCCCAGCTCTGGGGCCTGTCCTTCCTGCCATCAATACTCGGAGGAGGCCCCATGGAACCCAGGGAGGCCCAGGAGGCATGGAAGTGGGTGCCGGGAAGTCAGCAGCCTCGCCCTTGACAGCTGGCAATAGCTGTCAAGTCCCTGGAACCTGGATTTGGGAGAAAGTGATAAAGGTGAAAAAGTTGGCGCTCATTTCCATGTAGGCCTGCCAGCTCCACTCAAGCCCTGCTACTTACCTGTCCCGACCAGACACAGGACACTTCAAGATTCCAAGAGATGGACAGACTCAGAGTGATAGGGCTTCCAGGCTGGTGCTAAAGGGAAGTGCCAGTCTCCGAGGACATATAAGCCAGAATGCTTATTTTGTAGTTCAATCCCCACAATGATCCAAGAAGTTGGTATCTTAATACCACCTCCCCTTGGCTCTAAGATGGTGTGTGAGGACCCACAGTTCCCCTTCTTTTCCTCTCATTTGGGAGAGTTCTCTCAATTTTCCTAAAGGTTTACGTTTTTATGGTGTGAGAGGAAGTATGAACACAGGAATTGGCTGAGTCTGGGGGCTCAGGAGGCAGGAAGGTTGGGTTCCAATCCTGGCCCCTCACCTCCTGGCTGTGGGACCGTGGGGGGATTTCCGAACCCCTTTAAGTGATTGCGATCAGTTTTTTCATCTGGATGACAAGGGTTGTGATAAGTCCCACCTCATAGGATTGTTCTGAGGATCAAATGAGTTGATGCACGTGATATGCTTCGAACAGTGCCAGCGACTTAGTGAGGCTGCAATAAGCTGTCTCTCGTGGGACTCAGAAGCTGGAAGCCCTGAGGGCTCTTTCCTGTCCTCCCACCCCACATCAGCCAGGGTGGGAGCAGAAAAGAGGGGGGAGGAAACACTGGGAGAAAAGACATACAGATGGTACCCTCACTTGCTCCCTCACCTTGTAGACCTCGCCACAGACCAGTGAGCTTGATGAAGCAGGAGTGTGATTCCCTTTAGCCAGATGAGGAAGCCACAGTCGAGAAAGGTGGAAGGATTTGCCCAAGATTGCAGTGAGGGATAGGCCAGGATCGGAATCAGACATTTGGATTCTGGGGCCAGTGCTATATTCTGGTCACATTTGCACATTGCACTGCTTTTCCTTGGATCTGCCTTCTGAATGGCAATGGACTGATCATGACTCAGATGAGCTAGAACCTGAAGACATGATAGGGAGTTGGACCCTGTTTTACTGCTGATGCTAGGTCAGAGCACAGCCACCGAACTCCAAGGCTCTTCTAGGAGCTTTCAGCAGGCACTATCAGTCTGTAATGGCCATAAGATATTTATGGGCCAGGCGCGGTGGCTCAAGCCTGTAATCCCAGCACTTTGGGAGGCCGAGACGGGTGGATCACGAGGTCAGGAGATCGAGACCATCCTGGCTAACACGGTGAAACCCCGTCTCTACTAAACAATACAAAAAACTAGCTGGGTGAGGTGGCGGGCGCCTGTAGTCCCAGCTGCACGGGAGGCTGAGGCAAGAGAATGGCGTAAACCTGGGAGGCGGAGCTTGCAGTGAGCTGAGATCTGACCACTGCACTCCAGCCAGGGTGACAGAGCAAGACTCCGTCTCAAAAAAAAAAAAAAAAAAAAAAGATATTTATGGACAAGGAGTTCCAAGGAATCCTCAAAATGTAGGTGGATGGATGAAATTCCACTTGGACACAATTGTGGTAAAAGTCATTTAAGTAATTAGCGTCTGAGTACTTTTCTGTATACGTGGATGGGGGAAAGGAAGAGTAATTTCTGTTTGCTAAGTACCTAGCAGGTTCTTCATGTCTGTTCTTTAATCCATTAATTAATTTTTTTTGAGATATGGTCTTGCCCTGTCACCCAGGCTGAAGTGCAGTAGCACAATCATGGCTCACTGCAGCCTGGACTTCCCAGGCTCAGGTGATTCTCCCACCTCAGCCTCCCAAGTATCTGGGACTACAGGCACATGCCACCAGACCTGGCTAATTGTTGTATTTTTATGTAGAGACAAGGTTTCATCATGTTGCCCAGGCTGATCTTAAACTCCTGAGCTCAAGCAATCCCTCCGCCTTGGTCTCCCAAAGTGCTGGGATTATAGGTGTGAGCCACTGTACCCAGCCTTGTTCCTTAATTTAATACTCACATCAATAGCTGGGGAAATGAATGTCTGGTTCCAGTTTTTCAGGGAATCCTGGAGCCCAGTGTAAATGAGTCAGTTGCTCAGGATCACACAGTTAATAAACCAGTATCTGGAATTCAAATTAAGTTCTGTGTGTCTCTAAAGAACATGCTCTTTCAATCCACTCACGCTGAGGGAACTAAGCTTGCGTAAGTGCCTTTTTAACACATAAATAAGCTCTAAAGGCAGTGTGGAAAGTGGTTGCAAACATATAAATCAAATAATATGCTTAGAGGAAGAACAAAGAATGTTAACTGAAAACAATAGCGAACAACAAACTCTGAACCCTCTCCTGGTGTTGATGACTTTCACTGGAGATCATAAATAAATAGAAACTCTTAAAACCAGTCATTGGACTTGTTAATGATGGGCTGGTAGGAGAATGCTAATGAAATGTGATGAGTTTTTTTCTTGTTAAAATCTCATTTCAAATAACTCCGTTCGTCATCCATTTTTTATGAGGAACGAAAACAAATGTTTTCCAAAGCTTCAAACCAAAATCTCTGTGTGGGTTTCTTGTTTTGAGCCAAATATTCTGTGTCTTTTCCCAGCTGGGAATTCCCTCCCCCTCTTTGTTGGTCCAAGTCCTATGTGTCCTGCTGGTCCAACTCCTCCCTCCACTGTCCTCTGACAGAGAGTCAAAGTCCTGGGTTCAAATCCGGTATTCCCCCCTTTTTTTAAAAACAAATTAAAATTTAATTTTTGTTTTAATATAAACCATTTTTAAATATATTTCCCCTTAAAGGGATACATATGTTGTTTATAGAGCCTGTTTCCACTTCTCCCTAGAGATTGTTTTTAAAAGTTGTTTGTAAAATTAATTTTGATTTTTTTAAGTAAATAAGTCATATATCATTTTAAAGGTCACATGGTTTTCAAAGGCATATAATGAAAAAGAACAGCCCCTCCCTGTGCCTGCCCACCCAAATCTTTTCCCCAGATTGAGCATTTTCAACCTTTAGTTATTTATTCTGGCATTTTCTCACCTCTTTCTAAATTGCCTCTCTGCACTGATAATCCTTGATTTTTTAGTATTAAATATTATCGATGGACTTTCTGTTACGAAGATGAAGAGTAACTTTTATGCTGCTTTCCCAAATACCCTCTCACCATTCTCATAAGAGTATCATTTTTTGTTAGATCAATATTCTGTGGTTACTATTATGACCACATAAATAGTGTCCATAGTTATGCCACATAATATGCTTTAATTACATTTCCTGTCTTGTATAACCTTTTTTTCTTAAAGTTGATCATTGCCTTTATGTTTTCTTTAGTTACCTATGTGCTTGTCGTTAATTTCACCTCTTCACTCTCTCAGAAATGGAGAACTATTCTGAGCAAATTTACACATGCCAGGTAATATCCTAGTTCCCTTTCTCCTCTTGGAGTCACTTCCCCTGGAGAACGTTGCCCCCCTACCACTGTTTGTCCTGGAAGCCATCAAACTGCTGTCAACCCCGGACTTCCCTGCTCCGTCATCTGAGAAGTCCCCTTTGCCCGTTTCCTGAGTTGGAGCCCTGATTTCCTGGGTTCCAGGCCTTCCTTTTGCCTCATTGATTTCCTTTCTTGGAGCATCTCCTTCAGTAGCTTCCTGAGAGAAGCTGCATGGAAGGTAACATTTTCAAAGTTTTGCGTGTCTAAGATTGTCTTTATTCTCCTCTTACATTTCAATGATAGTTTGCTTGAGTGCAGCATTGTACATCTTCCAACCATGGAACCATTTCTCTGTGATCTTGTTTCCAGCTATTGATAGTCTGATGTCATTCTAATTCTTATTTTCTCTCTCTGTGGGGTTTTGGGTTCTTCTCCTTATCTCTGTTGCTTGGGAGTTTCATCATCCTGTGCATTGGTGTAGATCTTTTTTGTTGTTTGTGCTGGGCCCAAGTGAATCATTTCAGTCTGGAAACCTGTGGCCTTCAGTTGCAAGAAAGTATAGGTTAAGCATCCCTAATCTTAAAATTTGAAATTGGAAATGCTCCAAGATCTGAAATGTCTTGAGAGCAGGCATGATGTCACAAGTGGAAAATTCCACGTCTGATCTCGTGTGACATGTCACAGTCAAAATACTGGCGCACAACACATCGTTTATTTCATATTCCCAAGGGTAAAAAAGGCCTTCTCAGCCCCCTTCAGCGGTGATGTATCTTTTCCATGCACATCCAGATTCCCTCCACCCCTCAAGCACTTACACAGGGAATAAAATAGCGCTTGCACAGGCTGAGGCACCAATGACAGGTTCCCCACAATGCCCCACATGAAACCAAGATCTACCTGCATTACTCACTTGGTTCTTTTTCTTATTCTCTGCTGTGTGGTGTAAAGTTATTGATTAAGACCAGGCACGGTGGCTCACACCTGTAATCCCAGAACTTTGGGAGGCCAAAGCGGGCGGATCACCTGAGGTCAGGAAGCCGAGATAGCCTGGCCAACATGGTGAAACCTCGTTTCTATTAAAAATACAAAAATTAGCCAAGTGTGGTTGCGGGCACCAGTAATCCCAGCTACTCTGGAGGCTGAGGCAGGAGAATCGCTTGAGCCTGTGGGGCGGAGGTTGCAGTGAACCACTGCACTCCAGCCTGGGCAACAAGAACGAGACTCCATCTCAAAAATAAATAAATAAATAAATAAATAAAAATAAAATATTAATTAATTAATTAAGTTATTGATTAAAAATTTAAAGGCCTGCTGATACTCCCATGGGCTACAGTGGTGAGGAAAAAAAAAGAAGCATTTGTGTTTATCTATAACATGGAAAGTCAAGCTGTTGGAGAAGCTGGACAGTGCTGTAGACGTGAAACATTGGATGGAAGAGCTCAGTGTTGGAATGACCACAGCACATGACCTGAAGAAACAGAAGGATGAACTGTCAAAGTCCTATGCCGCAAGTCGTGAACAGAAGTTAATGAAAACTAGAAAAACACTGTGTATAGCTAAAAATGAAGATTTCTGCTGTGTATTGAGTGTGACCCCGTCAGTTATTGTGTACCCTGATCATGAAACAAGCAAGGATCGGTCACGCTGAACAAAACATCGAAGGAAACTGTGAATATTCAACAGGCTGGATGCAGAAATTTAAGAAAAGACAACATTAAGCCGAGCTCGGTGGCTCGTGCCTATAATCCTAACACTTTGAGAAGCTGAGGAGAAAGTGTTGCTTGAGCTCAGGAGTTTGAGCCAGCCTAGGCAACATAGTGAGACCTCGTCTACACAAAACATTGTTTTTTAAGATTTTTTATTTCCACTGTATTTTTATTTCACATCATCCCAGATTCTTTTTGTCTCCTTAAAACATAGACTTACAAGACAATTTAAATATTTTTGTTAAAGCAGTTATGGTCAATGCCCCACTGTGTCTGCAATTAAAAAAGACATATCCTGAATATTTGGGGATGAGATTTCTGTTTTGATTTTACTCCAGAAAAACCAATTACTATACAAAACATTTTTAAAATTAGCCAGGTATGGTATGTGCCTATAGTCCTAGCTACTTGGGAGGCTGAGGTGGAAGGAAGGCTTGAGCCCAGCAGGTCGAAGCTGCAGTCAACCGTGATCGCACCACTACAATCCAGCCTGGGTGAGAGTGTGAGACCCTGTCTCAAAAAAGAAAAGAAAAACTACCAACATTAGCTGGGCATAGTGGCTCATGCCTGTAGTCCCAGCTACTCGGGTGACTGAGGTGGGAGAATCGTTTGAACCCAGGAGGCAGAGGTTGCGGTGAGCCCAGATCGCGCCACTGCACTCCAGCCTGGCAACAGAACGAGACTCCGTCTGAAAAAGAAAAGAAAAGAAAAGAAAATTAAAGACAGCATTAAATTATTAAAGATATGTGATGATAAAACATTTGCTGATCAAGAAGCAGTGAGGAAATTCAGTAACGAGCTTGCAAAGGTCATCACTGATAAAAATCTGACACCATTGTAGAACAACTCTACAATGCCGATGAAACATCACTGTTTTGCTGTGATTGCCCCAGAAAGACAGTGACTACAGTTAATGAGACAGCCCCTGTGGGAATGAAGGATGCCAAGGGCAGAAGGGTTGTGCTGGGATGTGCTAATGCAGTAGACACGCGTAAGTTTGAGCTTGCTGGGATGGGCAAACACTTGCACCCTCACTGTGTTCATGGAGTAAATTTCTTACCGGTGTAATTGTTATGCTAACAAAAATGTATGCAACGCCAATTCTGATTGATTTCACAAACATTTTGCTTTTTAAAACTCAATTTAATTTAGTTTAAAGAAACAGAGACAGGGTCTCATGATGTTGCTCAAGCTGGTCTTGAACTCCTGGGTTCAAGCAATCCTCCTGCCTCAACCTCCCAAAGTGTTGAGATTACAAGTGTGAGTCACTGTGCCCGGCCTATTTCATAAATGTTTTGTACCAGTGACTTGTGCTCAGGGAAACTGAGCTAGATTATGACCACAATATTTTGTTATTCCTTTTTTATTTTATTTTAATTTTTTAGAGACAAGGTGTTTCTCTGTCACACGTGCTGACGTGCAGTGGTGCTATCCTAGCTCACTGCAGTCTTGAACTCCTAGACTCAAGTGATTCTTCCACTTCAGCCTCTCAAATAGCTAGGGCTACAGCTAATTTTTAAATTTTTTATAAATACAAAGTCTCGTTGTGTTGCCCAGGCTGGTCTCAAACTCCTGGGCTCAAGCACTCCTCCCTCCTTGTCCTCCCAAAGGTGCTGGAATTACAGGCATGAGCCACAAAACCTGGCCAGGTTTTGTTACTCCTCGACAACAGTTCTGTTCATCTTTCAGCTGAAATTCTCATAAAAAAATGCTTATGCCATGTACTTTCCTCAAATGTGGCTTCATTAATTAAGTCATGTGACCAGGGTATCCTTAGATCAATGACAAGTAAATATAAAAACCCTCTCTTGAACAATGCACTAGCAGCAGTGAACAGTGGTGTGTGTGTGGGAGATTTTCAAGAGGAGTTGAGCACAAAGGATGCTGTAAACACTATTGCCAGTGCTGAGAACACAGTGACTAAAGACACAGCTGTGCATGCCTGGCACAACCTCTGGCCTGTGACTGTGTTCAGTGATGATCATAAACAAGCTGGTGACTTTCAAGGATTCCATATGTCAAGTGAGAAAAAAAAATCATGTCTGACCTTATATGTGCAAAATATAGACCTTCAGCGTTTATCAGTGAGCTGGAAGAGGTGAATATAGAAGTTTTTAACATTGAGAATGGGGCTCCAATTGTTCATTTATTGACTAATGGCGAAATAGCTGAAATGTTTCTGAATCAAGGTGATGGTGATAATAGTGACAATAAAGATGATGTTAGCACTGTAGAAAGAGTGTCTACACACAGCACGATGAAAATGCAGGATGGGCTTATTGAAGGGCTAGCACGCTGCACATTCACAACAGAACAACAAAATCGTGTCCCTTATAAAATCAAAGAGAGACTCTCAGAAAAAAAAAAAAAACCTTATTAATGAGGCAGAGGACCCTGCAGGAAACATTTAAAAAGCCATCCCGCAGAATGCCTCCTCATCCCTGGAAGACTCACTTTCTCGTTCCTCAACTGCTTCTCATGTTTTTTCTCGCCCAAAACAAACCAAAGCGAAAAACAACAAAAAACAGTTACTAGGCCAGGCACTGTGGCTCACGCCTATAATCCCAGCACTTTGGGAGGCCAAGATGGGTGGATCACCTGAGGTCAGGAGTTCGAGACAAGCATGGCTGACATGGTGAAACCCTGTCTCTACTGGGTATGGTGGTGGACACCTGTAATCCCAGCTACTAGGGAGGCTGAGGCAGGAGAATCGCTTGAAACCGGGAGGCAGAGGTTGCAGTGAGCTGAGATCACACCATTAGACTCCAGCTTGGGTGACAGAGCAAGACTCCAACTCAAAACAAACAAACAAACAAACAAACAAACAAAAGCAGTTATTAGTAACCTTTTAATCAGACAAGGCATTGCTGGCGAAGTCGAACGCCTGCCTTTGCTGGCCGCTGCTGGTTAGCGGTGATGCATGAGTTCTCCTGATGCTGCTGCACTGCTTGGGTACCCTGAGCATATGATTTTTCACTGTATTAATGGCACATCTTTTTTTCTTTTCTTTCTTTCTTTTTTTTTTTTTTTCCTGTTAAAGTACTCATGTTACTAAGTGTAAGAAAATGGTTGTTTATTGGTAGAATATAAATTCAGTCAGGAATGTTGGGGATGCCAACCAACCAAGATTGTCCACATTGGTGGCTGAGATAATCACACTGTTGCTTGCTTCCTTGCTTGCTTGCTTGCTTGCTTGTGGCTTTTGAGATGGAGTCTCGCTCTGTCACCCAGGCTAGAGTGCAGTGGCATGATCTCAGCTCACTGCAACCTCCGCCTCCCAGGTTCAAGCGATTCTTCTGCCTCAGCCTCCCGAGTAGCTGGGATAATAGGTGTGCACCACGCCAGGCTAATTTTTGTATTTTTAGCAGAGGCAGGGTTTTGCCATGTTGGCCAAGCTGGTCTTGAATTCTTGACCTCAGGTGCTCTGCCCTTCTCGGCCTCCCAAAGTACTGGGACTACAGGCGTGAGTCACCATGCCTAGTCCCTGCACCTTTGCTTTCTGATGTTTTAGTGTACACAAACTTTGTTTTCTGCCAAAATCATTAAAAATATTGCATAAAATTAGCAGCAAGCTATGTATATGAGGTTTATATAAAACATAAATGAATTTATTGTTTAGACTTGGGTCCCACCCCCAAGATATCTCATTATATGTATGTAAATATTCCAAAATATGATACAAATTCTGATATGGTTTAGCTCTGTGTCCCCACCCAAATCTCATCTTGAATTGTAATCTCTATATTTTGAGGGGAGGGATGTGGTGGGACGTGATGGGATCATGGGGGTGGTTTCCTTTATGCTGTTCTCACGATAGCAAGTGAGTTCTCACGAGATCTGATGGTTTTATAAGTGGCAGTTTCCCCTGTTCCTTTCCTCTCCTGCCACCATGTAAGACAGGCCTTGCTTTGCCTTTGCCTTCTGCCATGATTGTAAGTGTCCTGTGGCTTCTCCAGCCATGTGGAACTGTGAGTCAATTAAACCTCTTTCCTTCATGAATTACTCAGTCTCAGATATTCTTTATAGCAGTGTGAAAATGGATTAATACAAATCCTAAATGCAGAACACCCATTGTTTCAAACATTTCAGATAAGAGATACTCAACCTGTACCCTTAACTGCAAATTTAATCATCTATCTTCTCAGAATTCCTATTACTTCCTATTATTTGGACGTTATGCTGATTAGATCAATCCTTTAGTTTACAAAAATCTCTTAAAATCTCTCCTATGCTCCATTCTAGAAGATTTTCTGAATTTTATTCATTTCCTTGGTTTCATTTCTGCTCTCGTATTCATAGTATTTAAGAGCTCTTTCGTAGTCTTTGAATGTCCCCTTTATAATAGCATCCTGTTCTTATTTCACAGATGCAATATTTATCTCTCTGAGGCTTGGAATTATAGATTTTTTAAAAAATAAGTTTATTCTGCTTGCTGCATTTTCTCTCTTTTCTCTGAGTTCCTTCTCTCTCTCTCCCTTTCTGCTTTCATCTTCCTTTTTTTTATCAAGAGATGTTTCCCAAATTACTGGTGACATTTGCCCAAAAACGTAGAATAAGAGCTCTGTGGGCATAGTCTGGGTTTGTGGGCAAGTCAGGCAATGAAGCAGCGATCCATCATTTCACTGGGGCTGCCGAAATGGCAGTTTGTGTAGGTCTTTCCCCTTAAGCCAGTGGGTTTCTCTAGAGGGGAACCCTTCAGTTTCTTCCCAGGGGAGGGCAGCAAGGGCAGAGCCTGGCTGCCAGGTTTCTGGGAGCCAAGTTGGGAAAGATGCCCAGAGGTCTCACCATTGAGAGTGCAGATTTCCTCCACATGTTCTGGGATTAGCCAGGTGTCAGGACACCTCCTTCAGATGTGTTGGTGTTCCTGAAGCCAAAGCCTGTTTGGGGCAATTCCTCCAGAGAGAAAACCAGAGTGGTGGCTCATGAGGCCGGTGGTACTCATCTCGCTGCCTGTGATGAGGACCTTCCCACCAGGCCTGTGTGCTCCCCATTCATTTCCTGCCCCTGGGACTCTCATTCCTGGGCTATTATTCCTGGCTCTAGGCATAAGTGGCTTACTTGTGGTCACTCCCCTCAAAGGCTGGGATGGAACTGTGAGAGAATACATTTACTTTGTTAAAAGACACCCAGCTTGTGGTTAATTGGTTACAGAAACCTCAGGGAACTAATGATGCCTTTGGGAAAAGTTTTCACAACAAAGATATGAGTTTAGAACATCTCAGGATTCTCCCACACATGACCAACTGGATACCTGCTGAAGTATGACCTGGTTTCTAAAGACCCAGGGCAGCAATCTTAGGCTGATGTTTCTTTCCAGCTTAGGCTTGGTTAATTTCTTGCAGGCGCTGCAGTTTTCAATGCAGGGTGTATGTGGAAACCACCTGGTTTCCATCCCAGAGGATACCTGGTCTCTATCCCATGGCATTTTAAAAGAGGTTCTGTGTGTGCTTCAGGTTACACAGTCCTGGTGAAGAGTCACGGCTCTGAAACCAGCATCGGACCCCAACATACAGGGAGAGGAGAGCAGACCCAGAGGGAGTCTCCTGGCCTGTTCTTGAACTAGGGAGATCTCTGGGATTGTCAGGGAGGGGGAGTCCTTTGGGACCCACCCTTGTGATTGAGAAACAGAGAGGCCCAGAAAAAGCAAATGACTTGCTAAAGTGATGAAACTGGCAAGTGATGAAGCTGGAATTTGAACCAAGCTAGAAGTTAGGTCTCTTGACTCCAACCTCTGGTTTTCATTTCCTTTGGGCATGTATCTGTGAGACTGGAAAATGTATCCTAATGGATCTATTCATGGTCCGGGGCCATGTGGCCAAATCCCACATAGGTCCCCTCCCACAGAGCCCCAAAATAAAGAGTAAAGCAGAATAAAATGAACCAACTTTAATCAA
>NW_012103332.1:394337-395686 GCF_000951045.1 Mandrillus leucophaeus | reverse complement strand
TTATTGAAGGGCTAGCACGCTGCACATTCACAACAGAACAACAAAATCATGTCCCTTATAAAATCAAAGAGAGACTCTCAGAAAAAAAAAAAAAAAAAACCTTATTAATGAGGCAGAGGACCCTGCAGGAACATTTAAAAAGCCATCCCGCGGAATGCCTCCTCATCCCTGGAAGACTCACTTTCTCGTTCCTCAACTGCTTCTCATGTTTTTTCTCACCCAAAACAAACCAAAGCAAAAAACAACAAAAAACAGTCACTATGCCAGGCACTGTGGCTCACGCCTGTAATCCCAGCACTTTGGGAGGCCAAGATGGGTGGATCACCTGAGGTCAGGAGTTCGAGACCAGCATGGCCGACATGGTGAAACCCTGTCTCTACTGGGTATGGTGGTGGGCACCTGTAATCCCAGCTACTAGGGAGGCTGAGGCAGGAGAATCGCTTGAAACCGGGAGGCAGAGGTTGCAGTGAGCTGAGATCACGCCATTAGACTCCAGCCTGGGTGACAGAGCAAGACTCCAACTCAAAACAAACAAACAAACAAACAAACAAAACCAGTTATTAGTAACCTTTTAATCAGACAAGGCATTGCTGGCGAAGTCAAACGCCTGCCTTTGCTGGCTGCTGCTGGTTAGCGGTGATGCATGAGTTCTCATGATGCTGCTGCACTGCTTGGGTACCCTGAGCATATGATTTTTCACTGTATTAATGGCACATCTTTTTTTTTTTTTTTTTTTTTTTTTTTTTACTGTTAAAGTGCTCGTGTTACTAAGTGTAAGAAAATGGTTGTTTATTGGTAGAATATAAATTCAGTCAGGAATGCTGGGGATGCCAACCAACCAAGATTGTCCACATTGGTGGCTGAGATAATCACACTGTTGCTTGCTTCCTTGCTTGCTTGCTTTTGAGATGGAGTCTCGCTCTGTCAACCAGGCTAGAGTGCAGTGGCATGATCTCAGCTCACTGCAGCCTCCGCCTCCCAGGTTCAAGCGATTCTTCTGCCTCAGCCTCCCGAGTAGCTGGGATAATAGGTGTGCACCACGCCAGGCCAATTTTTGTATTTTTAGTAGAGGCAGGGTTTCGCGATGTTAGCCAGCTGGTCTTGAATTCTTGACCTTAGGTGATCTGCCCTTCTCGGCCGTGAGTCACCATGCCTAGTCCCTGCACCTTTGCTTTCTGATGTTTTAGTGTACACAAACTTTGTTTTCTGCCAAAATCATTAAAAATATTGCATAAAATTAGCAGCAAGCTATGTATATGAGGTTTATATAAAACATAAATGAATTTATTGTTTAGACTTGGGTCCCACCCCCAAGATATCTCATTATATGTATGTAAATATTCCAAAAT
>NW_012103332.1:390107-393127 GCF_000951045.1 Mandrillus leucophaeus | reverse complement strand
TATCAAGAGATGTTTCCCAAATTACTGGTGACATTTGCCCAAAAACGTAGAATAAGAGCTCTGTGGGCATAGTCTGGGTTTGTGGGCAAGTCAGGCAATGAAGCAGCGATCCATCATTTCACTGGGGCTGCCGAAATGGCAGTTTGTGTAGGTCTTTCCCCTTAAGCCAGTGGGTTTCTCTAGAGGGGAACCCTTCAGTTTCTTCCCAGGGGAGGGCAGCAAGGGCAGAGCCTGGCTGCCGGGTTTCTGGGAGCCAAGTTGGGAAAGATGCCCAGAGGTCTCACCATTGAGAGTGCAGATTTCCTCCACATGTTCTGGGATTAGCCAGGTGTCAGGACACCTCCTTCAGATGTGTTGGTGTTCCTGAAGCCAAAGCCTGTTTGGGGCAATTCCTCCAGAGACAAAACCAGAGTGGTGGCTCATGAGGCCGGTGGTACTCATCTCGCTGCCTGTGATGAGGACCTTCCCACCAGGTCTGTGTGCTCCCCATCCATTTCCTGCCCCTGGGACTCTCATTCCTGGGCTATTATTCCTGGCTCTAGGCATAAGTGGCTTACTTGTGGTCACTCCCCTCAAAGGCTGGGATGGAACTGTGAGAGAATACATTTACTTTGTTAAAAGACACCCAGCTTGTGGTTAATTGGTTACAGAAACCTCAGGGAACTAATGATGCCTTTGGGAAAAGTTTTCACAACAAAGATATGAGTTTAGAACATCTCAGGATTCTCCCACACATGACCAACTGGATACCTGCTGAAGTATGACCTGGTTTCTAAAGACCCAGGGCAGCAATCTTAGGCTGATGTTTCTTTCCAGCTTAGGCTTGGTTAATTTCTTGCAGGCGCTGCAGTTTTCAATGCAGGGTGTATGTGGAAACCACCTGGTTTCCATCCCAGAGGATACCTGGTCTCTATCCCATGGCATTTTAAAAGAGGTTCTGTGTGTGCTTCAGGTTACACAGTCCTGGTGAAGAGTCACGGCTCTGAAACCAGCATCGGACCCCAACATACAGGGAGAGGAGAGCAGACCCAGAGGGAGTCTCCTGGCCTGTTCTTGAACTAGGGAGATCTCTGGGATTGTCAGGGAGGGGGAGTCCTTTGGGACCCACCCTTGTGATTGAGAAACAGAGAGGCCCAGAAAAAGCAAATGACTTGCTAAAGTCATGAAACTGGCAAGTGATGAAGCTGGAATTTGAACCAAGCTAGAAGTTAGGTCTCTTGACTCCAACCTCTGGTTTTCATTTCCTTTGGGCATGTATCTGTGAGACTGGAAAATGTATCCTAATGGATCTATTCATGGTCCGGGGCCATGTGGCCAAATCCCACATAGGTCCCCTCCCACAGAGCCCCAAAATAAAGAGTAAAGCAGAATAAAATGAACCAACTTTAATCAAGAGGAAATTCTCCTTGTGCCTCTTCTATGCCTGGCCGACACTGGGTGCTGGGACTAGTGAGTGAGGTGGTCCTTGCTGTCAAGGATGGAGGGAAGGAAACTCCCTAAGAGCAGCCTGTGCTGAGCCCAAGACACGTGCACCAGACACAGACTCAGGGCCACTCAACTAGCAGCAGGTGTCGCCACTGAACAGGTAGGAATGCCAAGGCTGAAAGGGTAACAGATCCTAGCAAGGGTCGCCCCTGTTTAAAGTGGGGTTATGGGTTGAGTGCTTGTCCATATTCATATGCTGAAATCTACGGTGTTATAAAAACTCTTTTTCCCAGGTCAAGAGATGCCTACGTAGCCCACAAACACGCTCAAATTCATGTGCTGAAATCTAACCCCCAATGTGACAGCATTTGGAGGTGAGGCCTTTGGGAGGTGATGAGGTGATGAAGGCTGAGCCCTCCTGATGGAATTCATGTCTTATAAGAAGGGACCAGAGAGCCAGTGTGCCCTCTTTCCACCATGTGAGGATCCAAGGAGAAGTCAGGATTCTGTAACCCAGAAGGGGGCCCTCGCCAGACCTTGGCCATGCTGGAGCCTTGATCTTGGACTGGCAGCCTCCAGAATTGTGAGAAATAGGAGTCTATTGTTGATGAGCCACCCGGTGTGGTACTTTGTTATAGCAGCTGGAGCTAAGACAAATGGTGAAGCCAGGTTAGAACTCAGCTCTCTCCAATTTACAGCTTGTTGGGGTAGAGGGAATGTAAACAGGTCATTGCAGCCTTCCCCAAGATGTGCTATTGCAGGTGGTCCTTCTTCCCCAGAGATTCTGCCCATCACTAACCCCAGGGGCTAGGGTTGAAGGAGTGGAGGGAAGAGGACATACCCTCTGAAAAGCCATCTTCCCATGCCTGTGGGCACAGGCAGAGCCTGTGTTGAGTTACAGGTCTTTGGCATAAGGTGTTACAGAACTGGGCTGTGTTTATGAACTACCCAAGGATCTCTTGACCTGGGAAGCAGGGTTGTTATAATGCTAAGCCTGGGGAAGGCAAGGGGAACAGGGGTCATCAGAGTTTACCTTGGAGGGTCTGACTCAGTCTCCCATGTCTCTTTTTCAGGCCTACTGAATTCGCCGAGAAGGCCCCTGAGTGAGTGGGTGGCAGTCAGGCAGCTTCCTCACAACAAGGAGTTAGCCAGCCTCAGCTGCGGCAGACCCTGCCCACCTGCTCTCAGCGGGTGAGTGGAGGAGCCCAGCGCTATCCTGAAGGAGGGTGTCTCAGACCTGGGGGTAGGCACACCTAGCTTCTAGGCTGCCCTGTGTGCTCCTCCACTTCTCTGAGCCTCAGTTTCCTCATCTCCAACATGGGATGACTCTGATGATAACACAGTAATGCCTACCTTGTGAGGTTTTTTTTTTTTTTTAGAAGATTAAGAACTGCAGTGGGGGAGCATGTTTTGCAAAAACGTCAGCTCCAAATAAACATCAGATTTCCCTGTCTTATGTGCTCCCATGGTCCCTTAAATAGCACTGAAGTTCACTACGTCACTGTCATTTTTACGGCATGTCTCCCTGGTAAGGATGAAAGCTCTCTGCCAGTAGGCACCTAGGCTGCTCTGCTCATTGTCAAATTCTTGCCTGA
>NW_012103332.1:352766-390057 GCF_000951045.1 Mandrillus leucophaeus | reverse complement strand
AGCCACCCGGTGTGGTACTTTGTTATAGCAGCTGGAGCTAAGACAAATGGTGAAGCCAGGTTAGAACTCAGCTCTCTCCAATTTACAGCTTGTTGGGGTAGAGGGAATGTAAACAGGTCATTGCAGCCTTCCCAAGATATGCTATCGCAGGTGGTCCTTCTTCCCCAGAGATTCTGCCCATCACTAACCCCAAGGGCTAGGGTTGAAGGAGTGGAGGGAAGAGGACATACCCTCTGAAAAGCCATCTTCCCATGCCTGTGGGCACAGGCAGAGCCTGTGTTGAGTTACAGGTCTTTGGCATAAGGTGTTACAGAACTGGGCTGTGTTTATGAACTACCCAAGGATCTCTTGACCTGGGAAGTGGGGTTGTTATAATGCTAAGCCTGGGGAAGGCAAGGGGAACAGGGGTCATCAGAGGTTACCTTGGAGGGTCTGACTCAGTCTCCCATGTCTCTTTTTCAGGCCTACTGAATTCGCCGAGAAGGCCCCTGAGTGAGTGGGTGGCAGTCAGGCAGCTTCCTCACAACAAGGAGTTAGCCAGCCTCAGCTGCGGCAGACCCTGCCCACCTGCTCTCAGCGGGTGAGTGGAGGAGCCCAGCGCTATCCTGAAGGAGGGTGTCTCAGACCTGGGGGTAGGCACACCTAGCTTCTAGGCTGCCCTGTGTGCTCCTCCACTTCTCTGAGCCTCAGTTTCCTCATCTCCAACATGGGATGACTCTGATGATAACACAGTAATGCCTACCTTGTGAGGTTTTTTTTTTTTTTTAGAAGATTAAGAACTGCAGTGGGGGAGCATGTTTTGCAAAAACGTCAGCTCCAAATAAACATCAGATTTCCCTGTCTTATGTGCTCCCATGGTCCCTTAAATAGCACTGAAGTTCACTACGTCACTGTCATTTTTACGGCATGTCTCCCTGGTAAGGATGAAAGCTCTCTGCCAGTAGGCACCTAGGCTGCTCTGCTCATTGTCAAATTCTTGCCTGACGCTTAGGTGCTTAATAAATACTGTCTAAATGAATATATACAAATGTTGTTGTTAATATGATTGCACGAGATAGGATTAATGCATCTTTTGTCTTATGAATAGAGCATTCTATACCAGATTTTGTCTTCTAGGTTATATATAGGGACTCCTCGAGAGTCAGTATCTCTCTCCTTCTTTCTCACCCTCTCCAGATTCCACCTCTGTCCATCTATCTGTCGTCCTTGAGTCCAAGCCAGCACAGACCCTTCTTCCTCAACCCTCCCAGGCAGCCCCTGTCCTTTCCCACAGGGAATTTCCAGGCCCAGGCCTGGTAGAGGTCAAACTATCTGGACCTGGGACCCTCTTGAGTCCAAAGGCAGGCTCTGGTCTGACCCAGTACTGGTCTCAGTGACGGACTGAGGCCATCATAGGCTGTGGCTGGGCACAAACCTCCTGATCAACATGAAAAAGATGTCAAGAATCTGAAAAAAATCTATGTTTTGGCTGGAGCCTCGGCTTAACCCCTCATGAGCTATCTCTGTTGAAAGGCTTTTCTTTTTTTTGGTTTTGTTTTGTTTTGTGTGCAGATTATTTGAGAACTGCTTGGCACTTGGGAATTTTCCATTGGCGTGAGCTGAGCCTACTAGTGCCAAGAAAGGAGAGAAGAAAAATCAGACAAAATGGGTCCCGCTCTCTTGCCAGTCTCAATTTGGAAGACTTTTTCCATCCTTGGGGCCATTTGTGAAAAATCAAGCTCTGAGGCCTTCTAGGGAAAATCTCTGGGCTTTTGATTCTCCAGTGCGGAAATTCTCTGCATTTGAATATTAAGTAGTGAAATGAGAGGGGTGTGGGCTACGGAGGCCAGAACAGTTGTGTGCACTTATTTATTTTTTTTTCCCCTTTATCATGGGGAGGCAACATGGTTTCTGTAGTCTGAGAAAGCTTAATCAAACTGTGGCTTTGTTAGTTGCTGCGTGGGTTGGAGAAATTACGTTTCCCAAGCCTCAGCTTACTGCTCTGTAAAAAGAGGTAATGGTACTCATTTTGATGAGTTATTGGGAGGAGTGACTGTGGATTCTGTGTGTGTTCTGTAGTCTTCTTCTCCCTGGGGTGTGTGTGTGTGTGTGTGTGTGTGTGTGTGTGTGTTTTATGAATGAGGGGCTTGGTGGAGATGGTGTTTTCCTGTAGGGGTTTCTGAGCCCCACTGCCTAATTATCTCTAAAAGGCCATTCCAGTGTTAATCAAATGAAGAACTGGGTCCTCAGCTGGAAAGCTGAATCTTGGAGAGTGGGCCCTGGGCTGGTGCGGGGGGACTTGCCTGAATCACTTCAGGTTAGCATTCCTCAAGGGTAGGTGTGTGTGGCAGGGTGGTCTTTGGGGCAGTGGTTGCTAAGATGGTGAGCAGATCTGGTCAGAAGCCAGGATGACATAGCCTGCTGAAATGATGCTGTTTTATGTTCCTCTCCACATTTATTTTGGACTTTAGGGGAAAAAATCTTGATAAAATAGAAACTTTTAGTCATGTCTCAACTGTACTATGGGATTATAAGGGAAGAATCTCTGTAAAGGGAGTGAAAATGTGTGGGGACCCTGAGCAGGCTAAGAGTTCGTCCTCCAAACTCATGTTCCCTAAATGTCTTCATTCTCATCTGGGGGCAGGAGTGGCAGGTGTGGGGAAGTAGGAACCCTGATTCTACATCTCTTTTGCTGTCAGAACAATTCTGCTCCGGCCCAAATTTGCAGGCTGTACAGAGTAAAATAAAACTATAATTAATTGAGCCCCCTCCACTAAGATTAGGTCAACCATCTATTGATCATCAAGCCTGCCTTTGGGGGTCTCATTTTTCAATCCAGGGGGCCCCTCAAAGAATTCTTTCCTGTCATATTGCCCTTGAGAGAATGTTGCTAAATATAATTCCCTCCATCTTACTCTCCCTGGAATGATCTGGCCCCTCTCATAGATAGCTTCAGAGACATGCTCAGCTGTTGGTTCTGTTTTCTCTCTTTCCTTTTATAGACAGGGTCTTGCTCTGATACTGAGGCTGGAGTGCAGTGGGGCAACCGTAGCTTAGCTGAGACCACAGGTTCACGCCACCATGCCTGGCTAATGTTTTTTTTTCATCTTTGTAGAGATGAGGCCTCACTGTTTCCCAGGCTGGTCTTGAACTCCTGGGCTCAAGTGATGCTCTCACTTCAGCCTTCCAAAGTGCTGGGATGACAGCCATCATGCCTGGCCTTGTTGGTTCTTAATCTGGCTCTGTGAGGCTAAAGGGGACAACCAATCTCCCCTAGGCCAGAGAGGTGGGTCATGGTAGCAGAAACCACCATCATCCATGAAGTAAAGAGGATTAGGACTGGGAGGTCCAAAACCCCTTCCTTGATGGAGATTCTGTGTTGCAAACTTGAAAGTTAAGGGTTTGTTTACATTAAGGAAACTGCTAGCTTATTATAGTTTATAAAACAGCACAGGACTGGCATGTAGTAGGTGTTGCATATGAGGCAACGTGGTGCAGTGTTTATAAGAGTGGGTTTTAGACCAAAACTCTCTGGTTTCAAATATAATCACTATCAGCCATGTGACTTTGGGAAAATTACATAAGCCCCCTGTACCCCATTTCCCCATCTGCAAAATAGGGATGATGACAGTACTACTTTACTTGGTTGTTCTGAGGACTAAATGAGATAATACTTTAAAAATGCTATCACTGGGTGTGACATGCTATGGTAGGCAAAATAATGGCTCCCAAAGATGTCCACTTCCTGATCCCCTGGACCTGTGACTACATTAGATTCATGGCAAAGGGAAATTAAGGCAGCAGGTGAAATTGAGCTTGCACATCAGCCATCCCTGAGATGCAGAGCTCATCTTGGATGATCTCAGTGGCCTGATGTAATCGAGAGGGTCCTTATAGGTGGACGGGGAAGGCAGAAGAGAGAGAACCAGACCAATGGCAGCCTGAGAAGATTGTGGCCCACAATTGGTGGTTTTGAGATGGAAGAGGTCATAAACAAAAAATGGAGGCGACCTCTGGAAGCTGGAAAAGGCAAGGGAACAGATTGACCCCTGGAGCCTCCAAAAAGGAACATGGCCCTCCTGGAACCTTGATTTAGACCCGTGCTGGACATTTGACCTACAAAGCTATAAGAATATCCATTGTGTTGTTTTATTTTTATTTTTTTTTCCTTTTTCAAGTTTTTTTGGGTTTTTGTTTGTTTTGCCCTTTGGTTGTTTGTTTGCTTTTTTTTTTTTTGGTTTTTTTTTTTGCGTTTTTTGGCATTTTTTCTTCTTGTTTTTTTTGGCCCCCGGTTTAGGTTCTTTTGGACCATTTTTGCCCAGGCCCGGCATTTTTGGTTTTTTCCCTTGCTTTTTGGGTTTTGCTTGTTTTGGAAAAAATGTTGGACGAGGCATGTTTGGTGAAGGAGCCAGGAAAGTATATAACATACAGTAAACATCCATCTGGCTCAAGGGGTAACTGCAGCATGTGCAGCATTGGCAGTGGTGCCTCAAAGGTGGTAGACTTATAGGACTATACAAGATTAGTACCATCCAGCATCAGGATATAGCTGTAGGATTTTACAAACTATGCCTCTTTCTAACTTTAGGAATTGATGCTTTTCCCAGTCCATCTTAATATTACTGCTTTAATCACAGATTAGATAAAAAGGACGACATGCACAACCTCCAACTAAAATCCTGTTGTAGCCTAGACAGTGAAGCGGTGTGACATCAGAAAACTTTAAAATTGCAGCTCTTTTTGGATCCCCCAAAGTGTATCTGCACTCTTCTTCAAACAGGCCTCTTCCTCAGGAGTCAGAATCACTTTCACAAGGTGTGAGATTCCATTCTGTCCCAAGATGCAAGGAACACTAAGGAAGACATCATCCTTTATTCCATAGAAACCCTTAATCGTGATGGAAATCGGGTGTACCTGCCTAAGATTCTTCATTATACTCTCTGCCAAATCTGCCACAGAGAGACCAAAGGCCCAGGATGTGTAGCCTTTCAGTTTGATCACCTCATAAGCACTCTTGACCACCTGCTTGTGAACCTCTTTCCACTGTTCTTTATCTGTATCAGTCCCTAACTCTGGGTGCAGAATCCTCAGGGAGATACCAGCAACATTCACCCCACTCCATACAGACACACTGGACTATCCATGCTCCCCAAGGACCCACCCATGACAGCTTGATGGGTGGACTCCCAGCCTTTCCTCCATCAGGGAATGGAATTGGGCTGAATCCAGATTGCAGCCACTTCCAATAACACGGCTTTTGGGAAAGCCACTTATCTTCCAAGCCACACAAGTCAAGATATCCACTGGATTTAAAACAATAAGGAACTTGCAGTTGGGCTGTATTTTACAATATTAGAAATAATGAATGTAAAGATGTTTACATTACACTGGACCAAATTGAGAGAGCTTTCTCCTTCTTGCTGATGTGCCCCAGCTGCGATCATGACCAGCTTGGAATTTGCAGTTACATTATAGTCTTTGCCAGAGACCATCTTTGGTTTTCTTAGGAAAAGTCTGCCATATTGGAGACTCATCATCTTTCCCTTTAATTTGTTCTCCGTGACATCAACAAGAGCAAGTTCATCTGCCAAGTCCTTCGTTAAGATACTGATGGCACAGGCCATGTGAACAGCACCAACCTCAACAACGGTAATCACATTCTGGGGGGTCTGTTCTTCCTTTAGAAGATTATGAATCAGCTGATCCTTGAGAATTGCCATATTGGACTTAGAACCAAAAGGAATCGGGAATGCACATTGGGTGGCCATCGGGGGCATGCAGCAAGGAGATTTGGACTTGGTGGCAGCGGCTCCAGCTATTGTGTTGTTTTAAGCCACAAGTTCTTCACAATATGTTACAGGATCAACAGAAAAGTAATCACATATGGTAGGCATTGAAGAAATATAAACTTTCAATTTTCCCTTTACGACTGTTCAGATGTTTCTTTTCTCAACCCCTAGAGAGCAGACATCATACATTTATTTGCAATGACCTGAGCCATGCCAGGCATACACGAGGTGGTCTAGAATAGATGAAAAAACAAACTAATGAATATGGGTGTCTTAGTAACTAGCATTGGTTGTGTTCCTAAGGTGTGATAATGTGGTAGGCTGAATAATGGCCTCCATACATGTTCATGTCATGTCCTAATCCTCAGAACTGGTGGGTGTGTTACCTTATAGGCAAAGGGAATTTGCACCTGTGATCAAATTAAGGTTTTGAGATAGCATGATGGTTAATTTTATGTGTCAACTGACAGGGTCAAGTGATACTCAGGTAACTGGTAAAACATTTCTGAATATGTCTGTGAGGGTCTTTCTGGAAGGGATGAGCACTGAATCAACAGACTGAGTAAAGAAACTCCGCCTTCACCAATGTGTGTGGGCACCAAACAATCTGTTGAGGGTCAGGTAGAACAAAAAAAGTGGAGGAAGAATGAATTTGCTCCCTCTTCTTGAGCTGGAACATCCGTCTTCTGCCGTGGGACATTGAAGCTCTTGGTTCTCGGGCCTTTGGATTCCAGGACTTGCTGGAAGTTACACCATCAACTTCCCTGGATGGGGATGGTCCCAGTAGTATAAGTCCTGGAGCCAGTTCCCATAATAAACCTCCCTTTCTATCTCTCTATATATCATATTGGTTCTGTTTATCTGGAGAACTTTGACTAGTACACACAGTATTAGTTTTCTGTTGCTGTGTAACAATGTTACCGCAAATTTAGCAGCTTAAAAGAGCACACGTTTACGAACTATCCTGGATTATCTGGGTTGACTTAATGTAATCTTAAGTGTTTTTATAAAGGGACACAGAAGACTCAGAGTTACAAAAGTGATGTGATGATGGAAGGAGGGTTTTGAAAAAGCTACACTGCTGGCTTTGAAGATGAAGGAAGGGGCCATGAGCCAGGGAATAAAAAATGGAATTTAGAAGCTGCAAAAGATAAGAAAATAATTCTGTCTTAGAGTCTCCCCAGGAGTAACCAGCCCTGCCAATGCTCAACTTCAGCCCAGTGAGACTGATTTCAGAATTCTGAACTCTAGGACTGCAAGCAAGTAAATATGTGTTGTTTTACGCCACTAAGCTTGTGGTACTCTGTGACAACATTTATAGAAAACTAATACAGCTGAGTATAGGAGAATGGTTTCCTTCCCACTGGCTGAGTGTACATCTGAAAGGTGGTGTATTTTGCCCATTTTCAGAGAGAGAAACTAAGACTGTATTAGTTATGTATGACTGTGTAACAATGTTACTATACACTTAGCAGCTTAAACCACTTCACATTTATTATCTCATAATTCTGTGGGTCAGGACTCTGGGCACGGAATGGCTGGGTCCTCTGCTCTATGCCTTCACAAAGCTGCAATCAAGACATTGGCTGGGGCTGTGATCTCTTCTGAGGTTTGACTGGAGGCTGTGCTCATAGGTTTTGGCAGTTCCTTGTAGGCTGCTGGACTGAGGGCCTCACTATCTTTTTTGGACGGAGGCTGGAGCTGCCTCAATTCACTGCCATGTGGCCCTCTCCATAGGGCATCTTACAACATGGCAGCTTGCTTCTTCACACCCAGCAAGAGAGGTTACAATCTTTTGTATCATAATAATGTGCATCTCGTCACAAATCACAGGCCCCACTGACACTCAAGGGCAGGGAATAACACAAGAGTATAAATGTATTAGTTGCTTCCACACTGCTATAAAGATACTACCTGTGACTGGGTAATTTATAAACAAAAGAGGCTTAATTGACTCACAGTTCCACATGGCTGGGGACGTCTCAGGAAACTTGGCAGAAGGTGAAGGAATCATGGCGGAAGGTGAAGGTGAAACAAGGACTTTCTTCACATGGTGGCAAGAGAGAGAGTGAGAGACGGGGGAGATGCCACAGACTTTTAAACCATCAGATCTTATGAGAACCCACTCACTATCACGAGAACAGGAAGGGGGAAATCCACCCCCATGATCCAATTACCTCCCACCAGGCCCCTCCCCCGACACCTGGGAATTACAATTCAACATCAGATTTGGGTGGCGACACAGAGCCAAACCATATCAATAAACATCAGCTTATGGGGCCTCCCCAGAGGCTGTCGACCATAATGACCCAGAGAGGGTCATTATGAGTTGGAAGAGTTGGAAGCAGGAAGTTAGTGGCTCTCAAAGGGAGGCAGTGTGATAAGGGAGTCAAGAATATTTGCCCAAGGAGACTGTGTTATATCAAATTCCAACTATGGCACTTCTTCACTTTGAGAACATTACTTATTCTGAGCCTCGGTTTCCTCATCTGTAAAATGGGAATGATAGAGCACAGGCCTCGTAGGACAGCTCTGAGGTTACTAGTTGATCTGAATATAAAGGACTCTGCTCCTTGGAGGCCCTGAATCAATACCACTCATGTTCACTATGTTTCCTCCAAATTGGTTTGTTTTGCATGGTAGGGTGTCTGTAGTTGTAGATTCTTGAAAGCAGTTTGACTGGCAGCAGAGGGTTCTCTTGTCTCCCAGTATCCATCAATCCAATTTCCCTCTGATGATGGGATCCACCAGTTTGGGTTGGGTTCGTGGCCATCTAGCTGAAACCACTTTTCTTAACACCCCTTGCAGCAAGGGGTGTGACCAAATTTTGATAACAAAATTTTGTGTACAAATTTTGGTCAATGGGGTGTGAGCAGAGCCCATAAAAGGAGCACTCTTCCTCTTCTCTCTTCCTGCAGGCAGGAATGTGACAAGAGCATTGTTTGACACCAGTCATGGTGACGGCTGAGAACGAGCTAGAGTGCCCTGCTTCCCAGCTCCTCACCAGCCCTGGGCCATCTACGGAGACTCTACACAAGTGAAAAATAAACTCTTTCCTTTTGAAGTCACTGTACTCAAGGTTGCTTGTTAAAACAGCCTCATCTGGTTCTTATTTAATACATGGTTGTTCACTGGCTTTAGCTGTGAAGAACAATCACATGCAGCCAGATGGAATAGTTCCTGCTTTAGAATCATGTGTGAATCCTGCCCGAGCCTGGATTCCCCAAAAGCAGAGCCTGAGACAGAAGCTTTTGTTTGAGGACTGTTTGACAGTGTGGTCCCAGGATCAGGTATGGGACAACAAGTGAGGCTTGGGTGGAGGAGTGTCTTGGCTCCACCTTCTGTGACTTCCTGATCTCCTCCAATGATTCCATGAGAATCATCTCAGAGCAATCATTAAAGGTAGAGAGAGTGCAGCAATTTTCCACTGACTTGAAGTCCCTGTTGGTTAAGGTTTATCCTATTTGATGTTTATTCCTCACAGTTCTGAAGAGTGCATGTGCCCAGCCCAAGGAGGCTTCCTGCGGCATCCTAAGCCCAGTATCGATAAACATTGGGTGAGATGCTGTCAGGTCACTGTTGCAGGAAGCTGGGCAGAGCCTGTGAACACCTGGCCACCACAGCTGGGGCTGTGATCATACATAGATGAGGCCAAGAGGATCTAAGGTGGTACACAGGAGAGGGCCCTGGGAGTCATCAGAATTGGTGGGTCAATGCGCCAAAAGCCCGTTCTTCCACCATGCTCGCTTTCCCCTGAACTCAAGCTGTCAGCAAGGCTGCATTCCCCCAATCCTGAAGGCTTTAGGGGAGGATCCTTACTGCCTCTTCCAGCTTTTGGTGGCTCTAGGTGTTCTGTGGCCTGAGGCTGCAGCATTCCAATCTCTGCCTCCATAACCATATGGCCTCCGCTGTCTGTGTCTCTCAACGTGGTTTCTCCTTTTCTCTCTCTTCTGAGGACTTGTCATTGGACTTAGGACCTACCCTAATCCAGCATGAACTCACTTTGAGACTCTTACCTTAATTACATCTGCAAATACCCTAATTCCAAATAAGTTCACATTCTGAGGTTCTGGGTGGAAATTTCCTTTGGAGGCCACCGCATTCAACCCACTACATACACATTTTAAAACCATCTGGAGGTTTTCTGTTTTCTGTTTTAAGGGTCTGAAACCCAACTCGTTTACATAAGACAAAAGCTGACGTAAGACTGGGAAGGATGGGAGTGGACCTGACCTCAGACATGGTCAGGCAACCTCTTTTTCTCTGTTTCTCTCCACTGCCTTCCTCTGTGCCTTGGCCCCATCTTCTCCCTCTGACAGAGAGCCTTGTCCAAGCAGGAGGAGAAGCAGAGTCACAGGCCACTCCCAGCTCCAGCCAAGCCAGACAGGAGAGAGTTCCTCTTATGGTGACTATATATGAAGTCCCAGGCAAGGACTCTCTTGGCCCAGCTTGGGTCACACTCCTGAAAGGAGGGGCATGCAGGGACGCTGGGGGCAGCAGGTGCCCAAAACCTATCAGCTTAGTGCTGGAGATGCCCAGCGTTCATCTCCTGACTCTCCCACTGCACCTAACAGTGTTCTTCCCAAATCCTTCACGCTGTCTCCCCACTGTGCCTGGCACACACTGTTTTCTCTGTGTGAGCAGTCTTCCTGGGGAAGTTTTACTGCCCTGCACCCTGCATACAGCCTCCAGCCCTGGCTGAGCTGAGTCTGTTCTCAGTGCTCTCTTGACCTGCTTTGTTTCCAGCAATCACCAAGCTTAACATGTGTGTCCCAATGATTTAGTGTCTCCCTCACTGCCCCTGAGCTCACTGAGCCCAGGCACCAGGTCGCATCATCCTCGCAAGCAGGAGCTTAGGGAATGTGCACTGAATGAATGGATGCATGAGTGAAGGAACTCTTGGGCAAGCTGGGAGATGAGTCATGGCTGGAGGTGTGGTGGGCGGTTCTGGGAGACTCTATTAGTTTCCTGTGGCTACTGTAACAAATGACCAAAAGCTGGTGGCTTCCAACAATAGGAATTTATTTGCTCAAAGTTCTGGAAGCCAGAAGTCTGAAGTCAAGGTGCCTTCAGGGTTAGTTCCTTCCTGGAGACCCTGACGGATAAATCGTCCCATGCCTCTCTCCTGGCTTCCAGTGGTCGTCAGTGATCCTTGGTACTTTCTGGCTCATAAACTCTCTCCAGTCTCCACTCCATCCTCACATGGCCTCCTCTCTGTGCTTTCGCATGGCCTGCCTATAACAACATCAGCCATTGGTTTCAGGGCCCACCTGAATCCAGTGTGGCTTCACGTTAATTTAAGTAATTACATCACAAAGACTCTATTTCCAAATATGGTCATATTCTGAGGCTCCAGGTGGACACAAATTTGGGGGGGTGCGTTATTCAAAACAGTATGGAGAACTTCTGTACATGTTTCAAAACGTTATCTGAGACCTGAGAGCACACCTTCCCCTGCTTCCTCCTGCTTCCTGGGGTCACCTCCCAAACAAACTACCCACACCCAAGCTCTGTCTCAGGCTGTGCTTTGGGGGGCACCAAAACTAAGACAGGGGTAGAATGCATACCAACTTCAGATGTCTTTTTAGTACTGGCTGTTGGGGCCTCCTTGTTCCCCATCCTGCAGCTGAGTCACCACCAACACCCACAGACCAGAGACTCTATGATTACAGTTAAATTCAACTGGGGACTCAGTATGTACAATCACTGTTGTCCCCACTTTACAGGCAAGGATACTGTGGACCCAATCCATTCTGTCACTTGTCCAAGGCCACACAGCCAAGGAGTGACAGAACCAGGTTGAATCCAAGCCATTCACCTGCCCAGCATAGGCTCCTGCCCTCCGTGTCTCCAGGGACCCCATTGAGCACCTGATTCCCTGTGTCCTTGGGCCAGTCACGTGACCCCTTGACCTGCTGCATGTGGCCAGTCATCTCTGCCTTGAATTTTGCAGATGTCATGGCTGAAGACCGGGATTCTTGCTGACATCCACAACAGGAGAGGCTCAAGAAGGAAATTCGTGAGTTGTTTCCTTTTCACGCTTTTTTTGCAATTATAATTTTTATTTACTTATTTAATTGACAAATAATAGTCATGTATTTATGGGGTATGATGTGATGTTTTGATATATGCATACATTGTAGAAAGATTAAATCAAGCTAAGTAACATATCCATCACCTCACTTATTTATTCTTTTCTCACGATGAAAAAGTTTAAAATCTACTCTTTTAGTAATTGTAAAATATACAATACATTATTACTAATTGTAGTCACCATGTTATGTGACAGATCACAAAAACCAACTCCTCCTAAGGGAAACTTTGTATGTTTTGACCTACATCTCTCTTTTCCCCGTTCTTGACTCCCTCTCCAGCCTCTGGTAACCACTGTTCCACTCTGTTTCTATGAAGTCACCTTTTTTAGATTCTGCAGGTAAGTGAGCCCATACAGTATTTGTCTCTGTGTCTGGCTTATTTCACTGAGCAGAATGTCTTCCATTCTTATCCATGTACCTCCATGCAAATAACAGGGTTTCCTTCTCTTTTTAAGTCTGACTAGGATTCCACGGAGCATATATGCCACATTTTCTTTATGTATTTATTAATTAATGGACACTTTAGTTACTTCCATATCTTCGTTGTTGTGAATAATACCACAGGTGAACAGATACCTCTTTGACATATTGATTTTAATTCCCTTGGATATGTACTCATTATTAGTCCGTTTTTATACGATATAAAAAACTTCCTGAGACTGGGTAATTTATAAGGGAAAGAGGTTTAATTAACTGACAGTTCAACATGGCTGGGGAGGCCTCAGGAAGCTTACAAGCGGAAGCAATGTGTCTTCTCCACAAGGTGGCAGGAAGGAGAAGTGCTGAGTGAAGGGAAAGGAGCCCCTTATAAAACCATCAGATGTTTTAAGAACTCACTCACAATCATGAGAAAAGCATGGGAGAAACTGCCTCCATGATTCAGTTACATCCACCTGGTCTCTCCATTGACTCATGGGGAATTTGAGATATGGGTGTGGACACAAAGATTTGGGTGTGGACACAAGATGAGATTTGGGTGTGGACACAAAGCCTAACCATATCAGCTCAGCAGTGGGATTGCTGGATCCTGTGGTAGTTCTATTTTTCAGTTTTCTGAGGCACTTCTATACTGTTTGCTGTAATGGCTGTACTAATTAAATTCCCAACAGTGTGCAAGGGTTTCCTTTTCTCTCCACCTTCACCAACACTTGTTGCCTTTTGTCTTCTTGATAATGGCCTTCACACTTTTTTTAATAAGGTAAATGATGGGTTTGAAAAAATGTTCTTGCCCTGATGAAGACCCTTTGTACCCAGAGCATGGCATAGGTAAAGGATGAAATCTCAAATTATAGGCATGGGCACCCCTCCCCTCTGCCCTATGCCTTCTCAGGATTCTCACTTGCTCTGGCATCTCTTGAGCTCTTGTTTTGCTGACCATGGTGAGGGGTAGAGAGGATGAGAAAAGAAGGAAAGACAGGAGGACTGATTAGGGGCTGGGGTATGGGGAAGGGGAAGGGAGAGAGAAGGAGATAATAGCAATTATCATTGGACTTTGGGGACAGAGACAGCAAAGAGCGTATCTTATTCTATTTGTGCAACAAACTCCCCTATCACTATTCTTTCAGAATCTCCTTTAGAAGAGGTTGACATTGCTGGCCAGTGGATTGAAGCCAGATTTCTGCTTCTCTTGGTGATGACATGATGCTGAGAAGGTCCTGCATGAATTAAGACACAATATGCTGCAAACATCAGAAGGCTCATTCAAGGTGGTGTAATCTGGAAGGGTGGAACATATTGGCTCAAACACTGGGAAAGCTCATAGGTAGAGCAGGCTTCTGGGTTTCTTGGTCCACATATCATCAGATGGAAGCTTAGTTTCTCTATGATCCTCTTGGTTCTGCCAGTCTCTAGGTATCATTCATCAGTTTTGCTCTCAAGCTGGCTTTGGGGCTCCCAGAGCTACATGCTTTCGCCTTCACTAGAGAAGAGAACAGGATTCTCTTCCATTAGCCACCAAACAGAAGTTCCAAGCTTTATTCAGAATGGACTAACCCAGGTCACCCACCCATAGCCAGTAAGCATGACTTGTAGGTGGTGGGAATTCTTCGGTTGGCTCAGTCTAATCAGGGTCCACCCTCAGACCTGGGTAGAATGGAGTGAGTCTTTATCAAACTACACAACTGCTATGCAGTGAGGTTTGAAAAATTGGCCATTTATGGCTGCCTGAGCCCGTATGGCACCTTTATGTGTATTAGGAAAATGTGCCACAATTTGTCCTTTACTTTGAGATGTTCCAGCATACCCTAGATCAGTGAACCTCTCAGAACTTCACCTTTATGGCAGTTCCCACCCGCTGAAGCCCATACATCTTAAGGAGGAGTCAGTATGGTGGACCAATATGATATTCTGGGTTGTGCCTAGACGGTCCAGGGTCCTTCAGCCTTTCTGTTGCAATAGAAAGTAGGACAAAATGAGACTACTCATGCAACAGGGAAAAGTTGTGAATGTGTACTGATGCCCATGCCTTGTGAATGCATGCTGTTTCTAGTACCTTTTCTAATGGATATAAAAATAATAAAAATAATTAAATAATTAAAAAATGCTTTCTGCACATTAATAGCACATTAATAGCCACATACCACATTAGAAGTTGCATTAAATTTCTCTAGTAAAGATGCAATGTCTGGCACTGTGGCTGCAGTTGGGTCATTAATTGGTTAAATCTGTCATAACCCACTGCTCTCTGCCATGATTCATCCAATTTTTCCAGAGGTTGGGCTGCTGAATTAAGTGAGGATATGATAACCATCTGTTGTTTACTCTTAACATTTTTGAGGGTGGTACTAATCTCACAAAATGTGAAATTGACTTTGATTTATTAGCTACACCAAAGGCAGAGTTGTTTCGAAGACTTTCCCTACTATAATGGTTTCCTCCCGGATTTTCCTACTACGATAACTTTTACTCCACAGGTAAAGGAACTAGTATGAGAGTTCTGGCAAATTGTCTATTCTGAATATACTTTGGGAACTGGAGAAATGACCCAGTGAACATACTATGATATGAACCTGAGCCCCTGTGTCCATTATACCTGACTCTCAACTGCTTCTACCCTCATGGGGGAACCAGGATGGCCCTTTGGCATTTTTCAGTGTCACCTCGGACCAGGTATCAAACAGTTCTCAAAAGACTTGGGCATTTCCTTTCCTTGGTGTATGATTAGCCAAAATAATGTCCAGAGGCTCTTTTTGGGAAGATATCAGGGAATCATTTCTGTATACTCTTCAGTGTTACATGGTCTCTCATCATGGAAACAGGACTCTTTTTCAATGAACAAATTCTAGAGAATCCATTTTTAAAAATGGGCAAAGGACTATGACTTTCTGTTGGGGTGGCTGGAATCAGATTTCTGCTCATTTATTTATTTTTGTTGAAACATAGTAGATTTGCATATTTCATGATGCATATAATTTAATACATTCATATAATTTATAAAGATCTAATCAATGTAATTAGAATATCCATCACCTTAAGTATTTGTCTTTTCTTTATGCTAGAAACATTTGAACTATTCTCTTCTAGCTGTTTTGAAATATGCAATAGATTATTGTTAACTGTGATCACTCTATCGATCCATCAAACACTACGTCATATTTCCTGTCAAACTGTATATTTGTACCCACTAATCAGCCTCTCTTCATCCTCCTTTCCCCACTACCCTTCCTGGCCTCTGGTAACCACCAATCTACTCTCTGTCTTCATAAGAGCCACTTTTTTAGCTCCTACATATGAATGAGAACTTGTAATATCTGTCTTTCTGTGCTTGGCTTATTTCACTTAACATAATGAACTCCAGTTTCATTCATGTTGCTGGAAAAGACAAGATTTCATTCTGTCTTATGACTGAATAATACTCCATTGTGTATATGTGCCACACTTTCTTTGTCCATTCATCTGCTCGTGATCACTGAGGCTGACTCCATATTTCAGTTACAGTGAATAGGGCTGCAATAAACATGGGAGTGCAGGTATCTCTTCAATATATTGATTTTCTTTCTTTTGAATATTTACTCAGTAGTAGAATTGCTGGGTCATATGGTAGTTCTATTTTTATCTTTTTAAAGAGCCTCCATATAGTTTCCCATAGTGGCTATACTAATTTGCATTGCTACAGTAGTATATGAGGGTTTCCCTTTTCCTACATCCTCACCGTCATCTGTCTTTGATGACAAATGATAAAAGCCATTTTAACTAGAGTGATATCTCATTGTGGTTTTGAGTTGCATTTCTCTGATGATTAAGAATATTTAGTACTTCTTAATATACATGTTGGCCATTTGTATGTCTTCTTTGGAGCAATGTCTGTTCAGATCTTTTGCCCATTTTAAATCAGATTAATATTATTATTATCATCATTATTATTCTTTGCTGTTGCATTGCTTCTGCTTTTTATATATTCTGGTTATTAACCCCTTGTCATATAGATTGTTTGCAAATATTTTCTCTCATCCAGTAGGCTGTCCCTTCACTTTGTTGATTGTTTCCTTCACCGTGTAGAAGCTTTTTCGCTTGATGTAATCCTATTTGTCTATTTTTGTTTTGGTTGCTTGTACTTTCAAGGTCTTACACAAAAAATCTTTACCCAGACCAAAGTACTGGACTATTTTTCCTATGTTTTCTTCTAGTAGTTTCATAGTTTCAGGTCTTAGATTTAAGCCTTTAACTCATTTTGACTTGATTATTCTTCTGCATATAGTTATCCAGTTGTCTCAGCACTATTTATTGAAGAAACTGCCCTTTCCCCATTTTATGTTCTTGGCACGTTTGTCAAAAATGTGTTGGCTGTAAGTACATGGACTTATATCTGGCTTCTCTATTCTGTTAACTGACATTTGCAGAACATTTCACCCAACTGCTACAGAATACACATTATTTCCATCAGCACATGGAACATTCTTCAGAAAAGAACATATGAGAGACCACAAAAGAAGTCATCAAATTTCTAAAAAGTAGAAATTATATCAAGTATTTTCTCTGACCACAGTGGAATAAAACTAAACAAGAGGAACTTCAGAAAATACACAAACACATGGAAATTAAGCTACATGCTCCTAAACTACAAGGTGTCAATAAAGAAATTAAGAAGGAGATTTAAAAACTTCTTGAAACAAATGAAAATGGAAATACAACATGCCAAAATCTACGTGAGAGAGCAAAAGAAATACTAAGAGGAAGTTTACAGCAATAAATCCCTATATCAGAAAAGTAGAAAGATTTTAAATAAACAACCTAACAGTACGTCTGAAGGAACTAGAAATGCAGGAATAAACTAAACCCAAAATTGGTAGAAGGAAAGAAGGAATAAAGATCAGAGCAGATATAAATGCAATTGTAACTAAAAATATACACAAGAGCAATAAACAGAAAGTTGGTTTTTTTTTGAAAAAATAAACAAAATCAATAAACCTTTAGTTATACTAGGAGAAAATAAAAAGAAGACCCAACTAAATAAAATCAGAAACAAAAAGGGAGGCATAACAACTGAGACTAGAGAAATACAAAGAATCATTAGAGACGATTACAGACAACTATATGCCAACCAACTGGAAAATCTAGAAGAAATGGATAACTTCCTGGGTACGTACAACCTACCAAGTCTGAACCATGAAGAAATAGAAAGCCACAACAAACTGATAACTGTAACAGGATAAAAACTGAAGTCAAAAACTTTCTCATCAAAGAAAAGCCCAGGACCTGACAGTTTCACTGCCAAATTCTACCAAATATTTAAAAAAGAACTAATGTCAATTCTATTCAAACTCTCCCGAAAAAAATTGAAGAGGAGGGAATACCTCCCAACTCTTTCTGCAAGGCCAGTATAGCCCTGATACCAAAACCAGACAGGAACATAACGAAACAAGAAAACCACAGGCCAATATCTCTGATGAATACAGATGAAAAAATCCTCAATAAAATACTAGCAAACCGAATTCAATAACACATTAAAAATATTTTTTATCATGATCAAGTGGGATTCATCCCAGGAATGCAAGGATTGTTCAACATATGCAAATCGATAAACATGATACATCACATTAACAGAATCAAGAACAAAAAACAAATGATCATTTCAATAGATGCTGAAAAATCATTTGATAAAATTCAACATTGCTTTATGATTAAAAACCCTCAACAAATTTGGCATAGAAGGAATATACCTCAAAATAATAAGGGCATGTATGACAAACCCACAGCTAACATATTACTGAACAGGGAAAAATTGAAAGCCCGTCTTCTAAGATATGAAACAAAACCAGGATGCCCACTTTCACCACTTTTATTCAATATAATACTAGAAGTCCAGACAGAGCAATTAGGCAAAGGAAAGAAATAAAGGGCATGTGGAATTGAAAGGAAGAAATCGGATTAGCCTTGTTCACCGATGATATAATCTTATATTTAGAAAAACCTGAAGACTCCATCAAAAAAAGGTTACAACTATTAAACAAATTCAGTAAAATTGCAGGATACAAAATCAACACACAAAAGTAAGTAGCATTTATATATGCCAACAGCTAACAATCTGAAAAAGAAACCAAGCAAGTAATCCCATTTACCACAGCTACAAAAGTTACAAAATACCTAGGAGTCAACTTAACCAAAGTAGTGAAAGATCTATGCAACAGAAACCACAAAACCCTGATAAAGGAAATTGAAGAGGACACCACAAATATGGAAAGATAGTCTATTCTCGTGGATTGAAAGAACTGATATTGTTAAAATGACAATGCTACTCAAAGGAATTTACAGATTCAATGCAATCACTATCAAAATACTAAAGACATTGTTCACAGAAATAGAAAAAACGATCTTAACATTTCCATGGAAACACAAAAAACCCAGAATAGTCAGAGCAATCCTGAAGTAAAAGAACAAAGCTGAAATTAGCCAGATGTGGTGGTGTACACCTGTAATCCCCACTACTCAGGAGGCTGAGGCAGGAGAATCACTTGAACCCAGGAGGTGGAGGTTGCAGTGAACTGAGATCGTGCCACTGCACTCCAGCCTGGGTGACAGAGTGAAACTCTGTCTCAAAAAAAAAAAAAAAAAAAAACAAAGAACAAAACTAAAAGTATCACACTACCTGACTTCAAAATACACTACAAAGCTGTAGTTACCAAATCAGCCTGGTACTGGCACGAAGACAGACACATAGACTAAGTCTCATTCATTCTTGTTCTCTTTTGATTATACGTTGTGATACCTTTTCTTGGTTTTCTAGCTATCCTACGTTAGGAATGCCATATTCTATTAACTACGTCTAAGGTATTTGTGGATTAGGGGCCCCTGGTTGCTTATTTAGGGTAATTATCCTGACAGTTAAATGCTGCCCCTCTACTCTGCTATTCTGGGATGTTATCATCCTCATTGCTACTGAGTAGCCCAATTTATCACAGCATCTCTCACCATTGGCCCAGATTACAGAGGACAGTCACTAGGAGCTTAATGTTACTTCTGCTGCTCTTCCCAGAGCATTTAATGCAGTCTTGGTAAATGCAGCATCCTTCAAAGGCTTCCTGGAGAACAGAGTAAAGCCAATAGGTTTTCTGGTTTGATATACATATCCATAAGGCATGGACACTTTTGTTAATCTTTTGATCCCTTCTTCTAGAACATCCTATCGCAGTTCTGGCATCTCTAGTTCACACTATTAGGTCCATCACTTTTCCTGAGCACCTAAAAACAGCATGCTAGAAACTTCTCCTGGGTCGCTTGCCAAGATATTAAATGCTATAAAATGAGAGAGTGTCCCATGCCAATAAAATCTCCTGTACTCAGCTTTATATTCCAACTTTTCAATCCAGTACCTCCAGGGTCTCCTCCTGAGAAGATGCTCAAATTACTACTGGTATACGTTAGCCAGTCCAGAAACTTTATTGGGGCCTATTATCCTGATCATCCCTTAGAATACTTACCACTTCCCCACCTGGGTCATGCTGAGATTCGAGCCTAACTATTAGTCTGATGGCTAGAAGAGGAAACAAGGAAGATTCTGAGGAGGACAAGTGCTTTTGTGTAGGGCATCCACCTCACCAGACCCATGTATGGTCTTCAAGCTATGGACCCCGATTAACTTCCAGCAAGGGGGATGGGCCACTCTGCAGGGTCAGAGGGCTCAAGGGAATTTCAAAGTTCTCAGTTACATCTATGCAAATATCTCTAATCCAGGTCTCAAGATTCTACTCTGTGCTTCTGTACCTCCATGGCACAGAAGACTCACCTAGGCTGAGCACTCAACCTTCCTTTAAGTTCTGCTATCTTCCAATTAAGTCCTATGCCTGGTCTCCAGCTCAGTCCAACTCCAGGTGCAGAGAAAAAAGTCACTGAAACCTTGCCAAATAGATCTTCTGATTCTCACACTCATCTTTTAATTGGTGATTTATCAATCTGAGCCTGTGGTTTTCTACCTTCCATTCATCTATGGCAGAGGTCCCCAATCCCTGGGCTGTGGACTGGTACGAATTCATGACCTGTTAGGAACTGGGCTACACAGCTGGTGAGTGAGCGAGCATTACTGCCTGAGCTCCCCCTCCTGTCAGATCCACAGCGGCATCCGATTCTCATAGGAGCACGAACCCTACTGTGAACTGTGCATGTGAGGGATCTAGGTTGAGCGTTCTAGAATCTGACTAACGACAGATAATCTAAAGTGGAACAGTTTCATCCCAAAACCATCCCCTGCCACCACAGTCCATGGAAACATTGTCTTCTACGAAACTGGTCGCTGGTGACAAAAAGGTTGGGAACCTGTGATCTATGGTGTTTAGCAACAGCCTCTCAGTTCCACAGATCTTATCATTACTGTTTCTCCTATATCTCTTATTTTAGTCAGTTGGGGCTGTTGTAACAAAAATGCCATCTACTGGGTGGCTTAAACAACAGAAATCTGGCTGGGTGCAGTGGCTCATGCCTGTAGTTCCAGCACTTTGGGAGGCTGAGGCAGGTGGATCACCTGAGGCCAGGAGTTCGAGACCAACCTGGCCAACATGGTGAAACCCCATCTCTACTAAAAACACAAAAATTAGCTGGGTATGGTGGTTCACTCGGGAGGCTGAGGCTGGAGAATCGCTTGAACTCAGGAAGTGAAGGTTTCAGTGAGCCAAGATCACACCAATGCACTCCAGCCTAGTTAAAATTTAGACTAGTTAGGAGAAAGAAAGAAAAAAAAAAGCCAGAAATCTATTTCTCACAGTTATAGAGGCTGAGAAGTCCAAGATCAAGGTGCCAGCTGATTTGGTTCCTGGTGAGGGCTCTCCTCCTGGTCTGGGGACAGATGCCCTCTGACTGTGTCCTTACAAGGCAGAGAGAGATCATTTCCCTCATATTTCTTTTTTATAAGGGCACTAATCCCATCAAGACTGCCCCACCCTCATGACATCATCTAAACCTAAGATACCTAAGTATCTCCCAAAGGCCCCATCTCCTAATATTAACCCCCTGGGGATTCAGTCTTCAATGTATGAATTTGAGTTCATACAAACATTTAGCCCATAGCACCTCTCAAACTTCAGAAACAGTGCACAGGCCAGTGAATCGCCCTTTCACCTATGTATTGCCCCAATGAACACAGGTGAGACTCTTAGCAATCGCATTGTTACGCCATGCCAGGGATGCCCCTGTTACCAGTGATGGGGTCCTCATGGCCATCGAGCTGGCGAGGGATCCAACTCCAGATTCCTGTCCTTAGGGTCTGTTTCCTAGCTCTGCTCCGGTACCACATGTGCTGAGTTGGGGTCCCCAGGATAGGAGCCTGGGACAAGGGATCTGGTGCAATTGAGCTATTGAAGGAATACTTTCTGAGAAACTGGGAAGACAGCGAGAGAGGCAGGACAGGGTAGGGGAGCAGCTTGGCAAAGACATGGGTTCAACTGAAGTCTGGCCTTCCCTGCATCCCATGGGGAGCCCTGGGGTGTCTCATTTCGAGGCAAGGTGGAGAAAGCTTTGTATACACATTAGTCAGAAATTGGCTCAGGCAGACCCTGGCCAGCTTGGGGACAGGGTGTAGCTCCTCAAATATGTTCCAAAAGGCCAAGGACCATTCTCCAGAGAGGAGGACAGCTGAGAGACATTAGTGGTGTGGGCAGGGTGGGGTGCCCACCTTGGTGAGTGGGGTCTGGATGAGCAGCCTCAGCATTTCTTACTCTTTATCTTTGGACAAGTATTATTTGGTTTTTTCATCTTTTACAGTCAGTGTCTTCATTAGCACCTTTGATTTTAGTCCCAGAAACCCTAAAATGATGTGAAATGAAATCCAGTGATGAGCAGAAAAGCAGGAGGAAAGCTGAAAGAGGAATTGAGCTGGGTTCATAGAAATGCTTTCACTCTAAAGTTGTTTCTAGTTGTTAACTAAAAGTCACTTTTATTCCTCGGCATTTTACTGTTTGCAAAGCACTCTCAAATCTTTTTGACTCGGATGATCAGCAGAGCAACCGTGTATGCGTGTGTGTGTGTGTGTGTGTGTGTGTGTGTGTGTGTGCAGCATCTCACTGTTCCCAGAGGAGTGAAGTGACTATCCCAAGGACAAGGGGCAAAGCCAGAGAGAGAAGCCAGGACCCGGCACCTCCCACCACCTTCCATCAGAGTTAGCCAAGTCCATCCACTTCTACATGTTCACTTAAGCACTATCACTCGGTCTCAAACACGTCCTTCTTCCTTCACTCAGAGGAAAATACAGGCTACTATGGGATACGATGTTCTTGAGCTATAACCTAATGTTTTAGGGTTACGATGTGAATATTTCCAAGCTTTTAAAGTTAGCCACCTAAGTTTATTCTTCTCTCTGTAAACGTGAAAGCGCCATGTGGTCTGCTTAGCTGCCTTTCTATCCACCCACCCCTTTCTGGGTTTAAATCAAGGTTTGCTTCTCTCTCCACTTGAGAAACGGGCTGGATGTTTTGACCAGTGAAAACATTTGGTTCCGTTACCAGCTGACAGCTGTTTGGCAGCACCCGGTGAGGCAATGGACTTCGCACACAGTAGGCAGGTTTCTCAAAGTTCTCAGGTTGGAGCAGAGCAAGGTGGCATGTCCAAGAAGCTGTCTCCCGGCCGCTTTATTATGCGCAGCTGCAAATCACTGCAGTATGTCGAGGACGTTTTCCACTCTGCAAACTCAGCTTGTGACCGTATTTTCCCCCCTCCAGATGATAGACGACTACAGACTTTCATATCCAGGCCAGCAATCCTTCCTCCCTTCCTGGCTGCAGAATTCCTCCACTCTAGGGACCTCTCTTTCCACAATCTGACCACGTCTTGAAGGTTCTTTCTGATTATCCTCCCAGAAACGTCTGTTCTTGAAGCCTGCACCTCTGAAATTCAAGCATCTCCACAGTCACCGTCTCAACAGTTCGCTTAAATTCTCTTCCTTGCCCTCAGCGTAATCATTTTTCCAGGCTATATATTTATACCATGTCTGCTTCCCTTACTTAGAGGCAAGCTGTATGAGGGCAGGAACTGGGCCTGTCTTGCTCACTGAGGGCCCTGGCACAGACTAGGTGCTCAGTAAATACTTACTGAAGGCAGGCCTCAAGCTTTGCATGTCTTACCCCCCGAAACTTGCCCCACCCCTGCCAGGAAATGAGGAGGCAGGCTGGGATATTAGATGATCCTCCCAGAGTTGCAGAGCTGATTCTACCTCATTCCTCCCAGAATTCCACAGAAAAGGGGTTCATAGCCCCTGTCAGGCTCTGCCTCTAGTGGGCTGTTATCTCCTCCTGGGAACACCCACTCTGTACCAAGAGTAAACCCAAACAATGAGCAGACATCAGCCAGATAGAGGTTTGTGGATGTTTTATTTATTTATTTTTAAAGACAGGGTCTCACTCTGTTACCCAGGCTGGAGTGTCCTGGCATAATCATAGCTCACTGCAACCTCCAACTCCTGGGCTCAAGCAATCTTCCTATCCCAGCCTCCTGAGTAGCTGGGACTACATACATAACACCACCATAACCAGATATTTTAATATTTTTTAGTAGAGACAAGGTCTCACTATGTTGCCCAGGCTGATCTTGAACTCCTGGCCTCTAGCACTTCTCCCATCATGACCTCCTAAAGTGTTGGGATTGTGAATGTGAGCCACTGTGCCTGGCCTCATAGATGCTTTATGATGGACAGAATGTCAATAGAGAAAAGTGAGCCAGGACTGGGACAATGTTAGAGCGAACACTACACCCACACCGTATCATCTCAGCATGATGCCAGGTGAAAACAGGGCACTGTGATTCAGTGGACATGAGCAGAACACCCATAAAGGGAAACCAGATCCCTGGCCTATGGAAGAAAAGCTAGTTCTAGACCTCGTCTGCTAGTATTGGTGTGGCGTATATTGCATAGGAGAAGAGGATAGTGTTAGAATTGAATGTGTGTGTCCCCCCAAATTCATATGTTGAAACCCTAGCCCACAAAGTAATGGTGTTACGAGGTGATTAGGTCTTGAGGCTGGTGCTTTCAGGATTGGGATTGGTGCCTTTATAAAAAGAGGCCAGAGAGTCAGCGAACTCTCTTTTCACCATGTGAGGATTCACAGAGAAGTTGCTGTGTGCAACCCAGAAGAGGGCCTTCGCCAGCACCCAACCATGCCCACCCTTGGATCTCGGCCTGCCAGGCCCCAGAATCATGAACAATGAATGTCTGTTGTTCATGGGCCAGCTCTAAGGTACTTTGCTTAGCAGCCTGAACAGACTAAGGTGGATAGAGACCTATGTTTGTTTGAACACTCACTAGGTACCATCTTCCCATGGCATATTCCATATTGATTTCTTCATCACCCTGTCTATTTATCATCTAACAACCCATCGCCAACTTCATCCTCAGATGATCCAAAGTGACTTGTCATGTTCAAAATCCAATTTGGTTAAAAACAAAGCTGAGAGAAAAAAATCAGGTCAAAGAGGCAATGAGGGTGAGGAAAACCAAAGGCAAGCCAGGGTGAAATTGGCGTGTGAAATTTTGACAATGAGGTCAGGAGACTTGGTATAGGTGGGTTGTAGATTTTGTGCTGACCTCTCCAGCAGCCAGTGCTGAGAGCCATGTGATCAGGCACATGATTGTGTCTCCAAAGTAGCACGAAACCGGTTGCTCAGAAGCCCATATGTTACTAAGAGTAGCAAGATGATTTCTGGTACTAAAGCTGAACCTGGCTGGGCACAGTAGCTCATGCCTATAATCTCAGCACTTTGGGAGACTGAGGTAGGAGGATTGCATAAGCCTAGGAATTTCAGACCAGCCTGGGCACCATAGTGAGACCCCATCTCTACATACACACACACAAACAGCTGGGCATGGTGGTGTTTACCTGTGGCCCTAGCTACTCGGGAGGCTAAGGTGAGAGCATCACTTGAGCCAGTGAGGTCAAGGTTGCAGTAAGCTAAGACTGTGCCACTGCTCTCTAGCCTGGATGACAGAGTGAGACCTGTCTCGAAATAAGTTAATAGGTAAATGAAATAGAGTTGAACCTTCTCCCACAAGTCTTCATGGATGACACATGGGAGGATGACACTGTGTGAAGCAGTGAGAAACGTCCTCAACAACGCCCGCCCAGTAACCACAGTGGGTGGTTTCTTAAAGCAGCTCAGTTGAGGCCCAGGTAGAACAAAAAAGTGGAGGAAGAATGAATTTGCACTCTCTTCTACATCCATCTTCTCCTGCCCTTGGACATTGGACCTCTTTGTTCTCTGGCCTTTGAACTCCAAAACTTACAGGAAGTTACATGGTCAGCTTCCTGGTAGTATAAGTTCCAGAGCCAATTCCCATCATAAACCCCCTCTTATATCTTTCTATATATCCTAACAATTCTGTTTCTGCTGTTCTTAGCCCTGAATTTATCACACCAGAATGAAAAATCATAACCTCTTTTTGAAGGGGGGTTAGGTGGGATAAAATTGAGACTAGTTAGGAGAATGGGTAGACTCTAACTTCTCCATTCAGTACTTTGTTTTCTTCTCAACTGAGCATGTAACACTGCTGCATGGTGGTCCCTGTAGTTCTATTTTTTGTTGCCAGTGAGGTGTTCACCTGTCCATTTGTACAGTCATCCACACCAGTCTGCATTAATACTCTCTCCAACCCTGTGAGTTAACCCTTGCTATCTCCATTTTCAGTGGGGCCAAGAGGACTGAGTAACTTGCCCAAATTACCCAAGTAGTAAGTAGCAAACTCGGGTTCCAACCCCCCATCAGTCTGATTCCAAAGCTGGGATCTTTCCCTGCACCATCCCTGTTGGATTCTGCTCCTCCAGGTGACAGACCCAGGGAAAGTAAGAACTGAATGGTTTTCCTAATCTTACAAAATGGCAGCCAAGCCATGTCCATTCAGATATCAACTTTCTCACTCCCCAGTAGTCCCCAGGAACCCATGGAACAGCCTGTTCTTTTGACTGGATGGCAACCAGGAGGAATTTCAGTATTTTCTAACCAGAAGGCCTCACCCTTCTCACCCTTGCCTTTGTTTGCTGCTCTCTAGTTTTTCAAACGCAACCCCCCTGATTGACTGTGGGTGGCTGCCAAACACATCTGGCCCAAAGTAAGTCCAGAATAGCAGTCAGTCATCCAGGTGTGGGGTAGACCCAGCCAATGGGTCATCTGCGGTCAGCAGTGCCACCCCCTGATTGGCCTGGGTCTGGCCCTCCCCCCTCATCTTTGGAGCCTTCCTCCTGAGGACAGGCCCTGGGGAAGGAGGAGGGAAAGGGACTGGGCCAAACATTTGGAAACACTTGCCTTGCAAAGAGTCAGCCAAAAAAAGAGAGATTTAAACATTTCTTCTACCACACAATTGAGGAAAGCTTAGCGTGAAATTTCATAATTTTTATGCTTCATTAAGATAAAGTGTCATAGATAATGTGCAGAACTTTGGTTTGTCTTCAGAGGTAGAATCCACCATGGACCCTAGAATGGGGAAGCTGCTGGGAACCGTGGAGGCTCCAGAGCAAACTCCTCTTATGTGGATGTGGAAATAGCCCAGAGAGGGAAAGGACTTTTCACACTAGAGGGTGGCTATGCTGGGATTTGACTCTGGGAATGAGGAAAACCAATGCTATTCTCTCCCTGCTCCTGCCTCTCAGCCCCTCCAGCCTGCCCATCAAATGGAAGGGGTCTCCAGGATGGGCGGTGCAGAGTGAGCAGGAGAAGGGGCACAGAGCATCAAGACCTTGTTCAGGAACAGGCAGTCACACTGTCTGAAGATCACTGGCCATGCATTTCCAGAAAATGCCATTGTTTTACAAATGCTACTGTTATTTAAGTTCAGCCCCCAGGCAAGCCAGTTTGCTGAGCACCCTTGGCTAGGGGCTTGTGGGATTATCATGACTGACCCTGTCTGTTGGCTCTCTAAGGTTGCAATGAGGAATCCAAGGCATAGAGAGCTGATGCAACACAACAATGGGAGTAAAGCCAGGATTTGTACCCAGACGATCCCTTCCTTTCTCTGGCCACCTGCAAGAGTTTTCAACAACCAAAAAATAATATTGTGTGTAGCCAAGGTTTTGTAGGAAGCGGAATCCCACCCAAAAGGACCCATAGAGGCAAAATTTAATGAAGGAACCATTTACAGGTAACTGTGGGCAGGGTTAGGGAAGCTGGCAAGGGATGTAGAGGCTCTCGGTGCTCATAATGCAGGAAGTCATCACCTTCTTTGGGTCTGAAATGATGAGGGAGGAAGTAGTGGTATTGGCAGTCAATAAGAACTATGGCAGGGACCAGGGGATGACCTGCTGCCAGCCACTTCTGGGACTTGTCTGGCCCCTGAAGATGTTTAAGATTGCAACTTGGTCATCAGAAAAGCAAATCCCCTCCCTCTCTCCTTCTTCTCTCCCACCTCCCCCAACACCTGTGAGTGTCCTCACTGGCTGACCCCACCTGGAAAGCAGGGTGCAGGGGACCCTCAGTGCTGCAGCCTATGGATTAGATCCCAATGATACACCTGCTTTGAACCATATGGCATTTTCTATAAAAAACAGCCTTCATTGCCAACACTTAGAAGTTGGAGCCATCACATTAAAATCTGTATTTCTGGCTCCTTTTGAGGGAGAGGGAAGATTTGTTATCACTGGACCTGTGTTTCATTTGGCAGAGGGAGGCTGAAGCTGAACCACCGCCCTGTTTAGGGCTGCTGTGTTCGCCAACCCCACTCTCTGTCCTCTCAAACCCTACCCCTCTTTGTCCATTGATGACTCCTGCCTGGGCCCCAGAGTTTGTTATGTTCTTGGAGGGAAGGTAGAAAAGCAGAGCCAGAGAGGAGGAGTGACTCCGCCAGGGTCAGCAGCACCTGGACTGGCACTCAAGTCCTCTACCCTGCAGCCCCAGTTGAGTGTTCCTTCAAGGCGCATTTTGCTGTCTCATGGGGGCTTTGCCTACTGCAGTGATTCACCCCAATCCCCACTGGATCTGGGACTCTTCAACCTGTGCCATGAGGACACAGACCCCTGCAGAGCCCACCCTTCTCTGAGTTCATGTCAGAGAACTGGGTTTCATCTCAGGGTCAGCATCTCCCAGGCGTGCAGCTGGAGGAGGAAGCCGCCAACATGCGGGTGGATCTGCAGGTGGCTAGGCTCCGGGTTTTACAATGATCCCTCCCGTTTGTCCTGTTGTTTCATACCTCACAGTACCCCCACAGACAGTGTCCTGTGACCTCTGGGATGGCCCCACCAGATGAAGGAGGAGGGCTTCAAAGGGGGCTGCTGGGTCAGGGGGCAGGTGGCAGCACTGGGGCTGAGCTGGGATTTGATCCTGTATGTAGGTCGTCTTGTCAGGAGTTCACTGCAGAACTGTGGAACTGGGTCTGACTGGTTGTGAGGAGGGGTCACCAATTTAGCTTTGGATTTCCCTAGATTGGCTGCATGGTAGTCCCAGGTCAGGTCACTGAATGATGGGGCAGAGCAGGCCACACCCAAACTTTTAGAGAAGCTGGGCTTACACTTTGGTGCTGTCTGATGCCACCAGCCCTCACTCTTGCCCATCTGTGGCCTATATTCTCAACTGAGGCAGCAGAGATCCCAGTTCCAATCCAGACTCTGCTGCCTGGAGTGGCAGGGTCTGTCCTGTTCTGGCAGCACCTGCCCCTGCAACTTCATTCAGGGATCTCCTTCCTGCATTTCTTGTCCAAGGCTTGAACTCACTACTTTCAGCTCCAAAAACCATGTCTTCCTCATTTCCAAGGAGGAACAGGGGCTAAAATCTTTTGAGCCCACTCCCACAGAGTGAGGGCAGAAGAAGAGTGCTCATTCTGTATCATAGAGTGGAGTTCCTGGAGAGTCAGATCTGCCCTCAGCCACTATCTAAAACCCACCTCCTGCACAGCTCCATTTGTCTTCAAAGCCTTTGTCATCATTTGCAACATGATGCATTGACTTACTTGGTTTTCATTGTGTCTCCCTGTTCTCATGAAAGTGAGTGAGTTCTCATGAGATCTGGGAAAAAACACTCCGATGATTCAGTCATCTCCACCTGGTCCCACCCTTGACACATGAGGATTATTTAATTCAAGGTGAGATTTGAGTGGGGCACAGAGCCAAACCATATTATTCCACCCCTGGCCTCTCCCAAATCTCATGTCCTCACATTTCAAAGCACAATCATGTCCTTCCAACAGTCCCCCAAAGTCTTAACTCATTCCAACAATAACCTAAAAGTGCAAGTCCAAAGTCTCATCTGAGACAAGTCCCTTCCACCTGTGAGCCTGTAAATTCAAAAGCAAATTAGTTACTTCCTAGGTACAATGGGGTACAGGCATTGGGTAAATACATCCATTCCAAATGGGAGAAATTGGCCAAAAAGGGGCTACAGGCCCCATGCAAGTGTAAAATCCAATAGGGAAATCATTAAACCTTAAAGTTCCAAAATTATCTCCTTTGATTCTATGTCTTATATCTAGGTCACGCTGATGCAAAAGGTGGGTTCCCACGACCTTGGGCAGTTCTGCCCCTGTGACTTTGCAAGGTACAGCCCTCCTTTCTGGTTGCTTTCACAAGCTGGCATTGAGTGCCTGTGGCTTTTCCAGGCACCTCGTGCAAACTGTCAGTGAATCTACCATTCTGGGGTCTGGAGGATGGTGGTCCTCTTCTCACAGCTCCACTAGGCAGTGCCTTAGTAGGGACTCTGTGTGGGGGCTCCAACCCCACATTTCCCTTCCACACTACCCTAGCAGAGGTTCTCCATGAGAGCCCCACTTCTGCAGCAGACTTCTCTCTGGACATACAGGCATTTCCATACATCCTCTGAAATCTAGGCAGAGGTTCTCAAACTTCAATTCTTGACTTCTGTGCACCTGTAGGCTCAACACCACATGGAAGCTGCCAAGGCTTGGGGCTTGCACCCTCTGAAGCCATGGCCTGAGCTGTACCTTGGCCTCTTTTAGCCATGGCTGGAGCTGCAGGGAGACAGGGCACCAAGTCCCTAGGCTGCACACAGAAAGGGTCCCTGGGCCTGATTCATAAAACCGTTTTTTGCTCCTGAGCCTCTGGGTCTGTGATGTGAGGGGCTGCCATGAAGGTCTGCCATGCCCTGGAGACGTTTTCCCTGTTGTTTTGGTGATTAACATTCAGCTCTTTGTTACTTATGCAAAATTCTGCAGCAGGCTTGAATTTCTGCACAGAAAATGGAGTTTTCTTTTCTATTGCATCATCAGGCTGCAAATTTTCCAGTTTTATGGTCTGCTTCCTTTTGAACATTTTGCCACTTAGACTTTCTTCTGCCAGATACCCTAAATCATGTCTCTCAAGTTTAAACTTCCACAGATCTCTAGGGCAGGAGCAAAATGCCACCAATCTCTTTGTTAAAGCATAACAAGAGTCACCTTTGCATCTAAGAAGTTCCCAACAAGTTCCTCATCTCCATATGAGACCACCTCAGCTTGGACTTTATTGTCCATATCACTATCAGCATTTTGGTCAAAGCCATTCAACAAGTCTGTAGGAAGTTTCAAACTTTCCCTCATCTTCCTGTCTTCTGAGTTCTCCAAACTGTTCCAACCTCTGCCTGTTACCCAGTTCCAAAGTCACTTCCACATTTTCAGGTATCTTCATAGCAGCATCCCACTCCTGGTACCAATATACTGTGTTAGTCCATTCTTATGCTGCTATAAAGAACTGCCCAAAACTGAGTAGTTTATAAATAAAAGAGGTTTAATTGACTCACAGTTCCACATGGCTCGGGAGGCCTCAGGAAACTTACGATCATGGTGGAAGGTACTTCTTTACAGCACAGGAGGAGGGAGAATGAGTGCCGAGCAAAGGCAGAAGCCCCTTATAAAACCATCAGATCTTGTGAGAGCTCAGTCGCTATCATGAGAACAACATGGGCAAATTTGCTTCCATGATTCAATTATCTCTACCTGGTCCCGCCTTTGATATGTGGGGATTATTACAATTCAAGGTGAGATTTGGGTGGGAACACACAGCCAAACCACATCACTTCCCCTCTACATGATGCAAACTTTACAGGGGTGGGGACTGAACCTGTGAGGTTCAGTGCTGTATCCTTTGTGCATGGAACAGTGTCTGGCATATCATAGGTGCTCCAAAGTATTTGTTAAATGAATAAATAAATGCCAATACATTGTTTGCCTCCCATGGGGTGGGTGTCTGCCCCTCATCTCTCTTGTCCTTTACCTGTCCCCACAGGTGCTATCCCCACTCTGAGCTGTCAGTCCCACCCCCTGGCCACTCCAAACTGAACTATGATGTTGCCACCCTCATTGATTCTGGGGGCTTCTACCTTCTGTAACCCCTGACACCATGCTCCCTGCTGGACTGGGCTAACATGGGCCATAAAACCTAGATTAGTTAATAATGCAAGAAACACTTCCCCTAGGCCTCCAATGGGTAAGGCTTTGGCCTTCTAAGTTTACAATCTAGGGGTTAGAGGAGGCAGAAAAACAATCAACAAACATGGCACCAGACCCTGGGAGTGGCCTGGATGAGGACAACAATGTCACATCCTTCAAGGGCGGGATCTCAGTGGGTTGTTGCGTGCCTTCGGTTGCAGATGCCAGAAGCCAAATGTAACCAGCTTAAGTCCAAGAGGAACATCTATTGGCTCAAGTCCTCAAAGATGGAAAAGGAGCATGAAGTGGACATTGCAGAAGGGCCAGCAAAGCCAGAAGCACAGAGTGACATTTTCTTCACAAGGGTACCTGCTTCTCTTTGCACACTGTGGCTTAGTTTTCTTCTGCTACAGTTAACTGGGGAGACATGCCCCTGGAGCCATGTCTGATTCAAGAGGAAAAGGTCTTCTGTCTCCTGCTCTCCCCTGGAAAATCCTTTGGAAGGATGTGGTTGGCTCACCTGGGGTACGAGCTCCCCCTTGGGCCCAGGACTGTGGTCTAAGAGATGAGGCACCAGGCAGCCAGGAGATCTCACACACGCCTCTGTGAGCAGAGAGACAGGGACTGCTACCAGACAAGGAGGGAGAGGGCTGGGATTGCACAAAGGGCTCTCTCTAGGTACTCCCTGGGACCTGGGTCTGCAGCCATATCACACCTCCCACTCCTTGGCCTGCCTAGTTGGGCTTCTTCCTGCCTGGTGGCCCATGCTGTAGAAGACCTTCATGCCTTGCTATTGAGACTGTGCACGCTATTACCCTGTGCCTAAGGCTACTGAGTTTCCACCCTGTCCCAGAATCTAGATGCCCTCTGTCCTTACCTGCACAACAGAATGATCGCTGCTGCCTACCCACCAGCCTCTGCATATGCCCTCCTCACACCCTCGCCCCCACCCCCACGAAAGCAAACTCCTATTACCTTGTAATACTCAGTGCAAGTGCCAGCTTCACCATTCTCAGCTATTCTTGGGCTCTCAATTCCCAGGCCCTCCTCAGACTTCCCTAGTCCTCTGAGCCCAGCAGGCTGCAGAGCCAGGGGCTGAGGGCTGGGCCATAATAGGTCCATGCCCTGGAGCATGGATCTTCCGAGTGGCTCTTTGTGGCTGAACAGGGGCCGTCTTGGTTTAGTGCCTGGACTGGGATTTTTTCCTCTTTTCTCCCCTGTGCATCTCTGCCTGTCTCCCTGTGCAGATGGGAACCCAGGGAAAGACTACTGGAGCCCCACTTTAAGTGATGTGCAAAACATCCCAGGGGCCAGCAGGCTAGTGCGGTGAAGGACAGGCTGTCAGGTGTGTGGGGGGTAGGGAAGTGGGGCCTCAGTTCCCTTTGCCTGGTTACCTTGGAGCCCATCTTACTAAAGAGGATGGTTTCATTAGCTGGGCCCTGGTGTCCCAGAATTCTGGGTAAATAAATTATCTTGAGGATCCAACTACCAGGGTGGCTTTGCCTGACTTTACTTCCTTGGAAGCAACCTTGAGTTCCTGGACACAGTTGTGCCTACCACTTGCCACTCAGCTGTCCAGAGAGGACACACCAAGCACACCCACAGTGGGAAGCTCTCAGAGGGCACAAAGGCCCAGTGGTCAAAGCAAGCGGATGCAATAGAACAGGCTGAGGGAGCCCAATAGCAGTAGCACCAAGAACTCACTGCAGGCCAGGCATCCAGAGAGCACACTCCATGCCCACATGCAGCTCACAGTCCAGTGGCTGGCTTGGCTGTGGGAGACGCCGGTGACTCACTCGGTACCGTTCAGCCCATGTGAATCATGGCGCCGCCGGTTGCCCAGGCCAGGCTGCCGGCCAACCTCTCTGCACAGCTGGGTAACATTAAGAACTTGGCGACGCCCGCAGCATGCAGCAGATCCTCTGGGCCCTCTTGCTGTTGTTGTCAGATGTTGATAGGAGTTTGGGAAGCAAGTGAGGAGCGTGTTCATTCTGGGCTGGGTCAAACCTGGGCAGGGATGAAGGGCAGGATGGGCCTGAGGTGACAGCCTGCAGGGCATCTGGCCCCTCTTTAGTTCAGTTGTCAGCTCTGAGCCATGGCATCCTGGGTGCATTCATGATCTTCTCCATGGCCCAGGGTCCCCATCTATTAAACGAGATATTGGGGGATCCTGGGAGGACCGAGTGAGAGTGTATATAGAGAATACCCAAAACAGTGCTGGCACATAACAGCTGCCCCACACGCCTTAGCCACCCTGGGTGCCTCAGTCTCTCCTGTGTCCCTTTCTCCTCCCCCACACCTCCCCATCTGTCACCCCATTCACACATTCACACCAGCCACAGTTGGCGGGCATCCACGTTCTCTTGAGGGTCTACCTGCTCCTTCCCATCCTCTCTGTCTCCTCCCTCACCAAGATTTTCTTAATATTCTAGGCTCTAGAGTCCTAGAATGTTCCAGTTTCTAGCACTCTAGAACATTCTAGGCCCCACCAAGCATGTGCCTCTGTGTCTTTGCTCACTAGGTTCCCTCAGCCTTCAACACCTTGAGAGCTTCTTTGGAGGCCCTAGCAGGGGTGCACAGCTACTTATATACCCTTGGCTGAAGACCAGTCCTCTCTGTCGGAGATGGTCTTAAGTGCAGCTTTGGGAGCGACGCGCACAGAGTGGTGAGGGAGGAAGGGGACACCTGCCCAGCCAGCCAGATCAGCCGAATCAACTTTGGCCATCAGTGGGGTGACAGATGTCACAGCCAGATCACCCTCACATTCCCCTAGTCTTGAATACCTTTCCCCATCTTCTTCACCTGGCACTTTTTCTTGTGGCAGGAGATGGCAGGATGAGATTGTGGTCTTCCATCCACGCAGGTCAGTGACAGTCCTCAGCTCAAATCGCCTCCTCTGTGAAGCCTTCCTAATCTCACCTCCCCAACCAGGTGGACTCCTGTGCCCCATGGAGAGGTAGACATCCACATCCCACAATGGCCCACCCCATTGCTCCGTGCTCACCTCCAATTTCCTCCCACATAGGAGCTCCTGCACAGTAGACAGCCACTGGGGCAGGCTCGTGGGGGCAACCTCCCACACTTTTTGAAAGACTAAATGAAGGACTAACAGGAGGTGGGGAAAACGCTGGCTTGGCAATTAGGAGAGCAAAGCTTCCATGTTCTTCCACACCCCTAATCTTTGTCCCAGACCTTGTCAGGCCTTGTTTTCTATTTGAGGACCCCAGGACTCTGAGAAGACCCCAAGCCAACCTGCTCAGTTGCCGGCTGAAAACCTCAAACTATCAAGAACATTGACCATGGTCTCCTTGGGTACACTCAGGAGGTTTATGAATGCTCCAATTACCCTGTAGTCTCATGGTAGGAGAGAGAGATGGAATTGGGAAGAGACCTGAGAAAGTGTTTTTTTTGTTTTTGTTTTTGTTTTGTTTTGTTTTGAGATGGAGTTTTGCTCTTGTTGCCCATCTGGAGTGCAATGGCGGGATTTCAGCTCACTGCAGCCTCCGTGTTCTGAGTTTGGGCGATTCTCCTGCCTCAGCCTCCCAGACAGCTGGGAATACAGGCACGCACCACCACGCCCAGCTAATTTTGTATTTTTAGTAGAGATGGGGTTTCATTATGTTGCCTAGGCTGGTCTCAAACTCCTGACCTCAGGTGATCCAACTGCCTGGGCCTCCCAAAGTTCTGGGGTTACAGGTGTGAGCCATCACGCCTGGAAAGACCTGAGAAAGTTACCATCATATTTCAGTTAATGAAATCCTTTGACAGCTTTCTGTTTTGAGTCCCCTACTGCATGTACATCTGCAGGGAGGCATGGAAGTGAGGTGGGTAGGGGATGTGGGGAGAGGTGGTGATATACCCAGATCCTTACAAACATCTAAAATTATTCAGGATTCATTTTTTAAAAGTTATCCAAAGATTAGATTCCCGGAAATGGGGAGAGAGTTCAGCCTCTGGAAGATTAACACTGTGCAGCTGATTTGTCCAAGTCCGACAGATTTTTCTCCCCGAAAGACTGCTGCGCCTTGGGACCCTGTAATGATACTGCTGGGAGCCCCAGCCCTCTTGCTTCTCTTTCCTTCTCTCCATTGTCTCCCGAATGTCCCAGCCTCTTCCTGGCTAGTAGATGCTGATGGCCCTGAGTGACCATCCAAGTGGCTCCAAGCCTTGGATTTCTCTCCTAGGAAACAGAGAATAATTTTTCTCTATCATGCTCATAGGGAAGATGAGGGCTGTGGAGACAAAACGGGCTCAAACATGAGAAATAACAAATTTCCTATTAAATGTAAAATGGTGAAGAGGAAAAGGAAGTGAGCAGAGAGCTGGGACTTGTGGATCTGAGCCGTGGCTTCCTCTAGTTCATGAAGGGATGGACCTTGTTTGAGTCACTCACCATCTCTGGACCCTGGTTTTCCTGATGTATAAGTAAGTGTTTTGGATCTGCTCATTTGGGGGATGTGGCCAGCTTCCACCTTCCAGATCTTGCATACCCCATTTCCTGTCCTAGCAGCCCTGGAGGAAAGGTTCCCATCAGGTTTGGTGAAAGTTTCTTTCCAAACGATACGGCCATGGAATGCTGGGTTGGGATCTACTCGGAGGCTGCGGCTCCCTCCACCTCCGAGACCACGCCAGCAGACTGGGGCTTTCACATTTTGAAACAAGCTATGGAATCTGACCTGGCCTGGATTTCCCGGTAGTGGGGTTATGTCCTTCTGACTTGGCCATCTGAAGTAGGACCCCAGGCAAGAGGACACCTTCTCAGAAACTGATTCATGTTTATGAAAGTCATTCATCACTGTTCATGGCAGAATTTCCTCCAGGATTGGTTTCTCCAGCAGTGAGCTGTCACGCCAATACCACGTAGAAAGCTTGGGGGTTGAGGGTGCTAGAGTCTCGGGCCAATCATGATGTAGATGCGGACATGAGCTCCAGTTCCTTCCTGGTTTTGCCACTTCCTAGCCATGTAGCCTCAGAGAAATCACTTGACATTCCAAGTGGGATGGGGGTAATTGGATCACGGGGGCGGTTTCTCCCATGCTGTTCTCCTGAGAGTCAGTGAGTTCTCACAAGATCTGATGGTTTTATAAGTGTTTGGAAGTTCCCCTTTCGCTCTTCTCTCTACTGCTGCCTTGTGAAGAAGGTGCCTGCTTCCCCTTAGCCTTCTGCCATGATTGTAAGTTTTCTGTGGCCTCCCCAGCCATGTTAAACTGTGAGTCAATTAAACCTCTTTCCTTTATAAATTATCCAGTCTCGGGCAGTTCTTTGTAGCACTGTGAAAACAGACTAATACACCCCCAAACCTGGCTACCCCATCCATCAAAGAGGGACAATAATAGTGTGGCCAATAATTAGATTGCATTCCCCCAAAGCAGATCCCAATACATAGATTTGATTAAAGTAATTTATTTGGTGATGACCCAGGAGTCAGGGGTCAGGACCAAGAAGTGAGAAAGGAAGGGAGGTAAATTCATTCAAGTGGGAAGATGGGCAGGTCTTCACCGAGGGCAACCAGGCTTGATCCCCCAGGAGCCTCTGCAGGAGTACATGGAACACACCTCAGAGCTGCTCCACTGTGGGGTGAGGAACCTGGGTGTTTATCCATTATCTGTGGGCTGCTCTTAGGATGTTAGTGCCTCAGAACGCCCCACCTACCTCGTGTGTGAACCAAGCACGCC
>NW_012103332.1:350246-352716 GCF_000951045.1 Mandrillus leucophaeus | reverse complement strand
AGTGGGGTTATGTCCTTCTGACTTGGCCATCTGAAGTAGGACCCTAGGCAAGAGGACACCTTCTCAGAAACTGATTCATGTTTATGAAAGTCATTCATCACTGTTCATGGCAGAATTTCCTCCAGGATTGGTTTCTCCAGCAGTGAGCTGTCACACCAATACCACGTAGAAAGCTTGGGGGTTGAGGGTGCTAGAGTCTTGGGCCAATCATGATGTAGATGCGGACATGAGCTCCAGTTCTTTCCTGGTTTTGCCACTTCCTAGCTGTGTAGCCTCAGAGAAATCACTTGACATTCCGAGTGGGATGGGGGTAATTGGATCACGGGGACCGTTTCTCCCATGCTGTTCTCCTGAGAGTGAGTGAGTTCTCACAAGATCTGATGGTTTTATAAGTGTTTGGAAGTTCCCCTTTCGCTCTTCTCTCTACTGCTGCCTTGTGAAGAAGGTGCCTTGCTTCCCCTTAGCCTTCTGCCATGATTGTAAGTTTTCTGTGGCCTCCCCAGCCATGTGGAACTGTGAGTCAATTAAACCTCTTTCCTTTATAAGTTATCCAGTCTCGGGCAGTTCTTTGTAGCACTGTGAAAACAGACTGATACACCCCCAAACCTGGCTACCCCATCCATCAAAGAGGGACAATAATACTGTGGCCAATAATTAGATTGCATTCCCCCAAAGCAGATCTCAATACATAGATTCGATTAAAGTAATTTATTTGGTGATGACCCAGGAGTCAGGGGTCAGGACCGAGAAGTGAGACAGGAAGGGAGGTAAATTTATTCAAGTGGGAAGATGGGCAGGTCTTCACCAAGGGCAGCCAGGCTTGATCCCCCAGGAGCCTCTGCAGGAGTACATGGAACACACCTCAGAGCTGCTCCACTGTGGGGTGAGGAACCTGGGTGTTTATCCACTATCTGTGGGCTGCTCTTAGGATGTTAGTGCCTCAGAACGCCCCACCTACCTCGTGTGTGGATCAAGCACGCCCCTATGACCAGAGAATACCCTCAGCCACAGAGATGCAGGAAGTCAAGGCTATGTTTGGGAACTCTAGGGTAAGCAGAGGTGCATGGCCAGGTGCTGATGGTGCCTGCTGTGCCAACTCGGTTGCTATGAGGGTGCTGCTTACAACAGTGCCTGGCATGTGACCAGCTCCAAAGAACTCACTTATTATTACTATTAGCTATGCCCCAACTTCCTCCATTCCAAGTGAACCCAGAGTTTGTTTCAGCATCAACCTTTCTCCTTGTAGCCATGGGTTTCAACGGAGGCTGACTCCAGCCCAGCTCCATGGCTGGGGTCTTGGCAGGCGTAAATCAATCGTGGCCCACATCTATAGTACCTTTTCTAAAATTTTCCTCAGGAGAGGAACCAGAGCACAGGTTTACCTCCAGGATAAGCTTATCACCTTCTCACAGGGTCAATATCTGTGTTTCCTTCTTTAAGAGAACAAAAGTCTAGGTTGGGGAAGTTCTCCTGGATAATATACTGAAGAGTGTTTTCCAACTTGGTTCCATTCTCCCAGCCACTTTCAGGTACACCAATAAAATGTAGGTTTGGTATTTTCATGTAGTTCCATATTTCTTGGAGTCTTTGTTCATTATTTTTCATTCTTTTTTCTCTAATCTTGTCTTCACACTTAATTTCATTGATTTTCAATATCTGAAATTTCATTGATTTTCAATATCTGATATCCTTTCTTCTGCTTGATTGATTCAATTATTGATACCTGTGAATTCTCCATGAAGTTCTCATGCTGTGTTTTTCAGCTCCATCAGGTCATTTATGTTCTTCTCTAAACTTCTTATTCTAGTTAGCAATTCCGCTAATGTTTTTTCAAGGTTCTTAGCTTCCTTGCATTGGGTTAAAACATGCTCCTTTAGCTCAGAGGAGTTTGTTATTATCCACCTTCCAAAGCCTACTTCTGTTAATTCATCAAACTCATTCTCCATCCAGTTTTGTTTCCTTGCTTGCAAGAAGTTGTAATCCTTTGCAGAAGAAGAGGTATCTGGTTTTTGGAATTTTCAGCCATTTTGCGCTCATTTTTCATCATTTTCATGGATTTATCTACCTTTGGTCTTTGACATTGGTGACCTTCAAATGGGGTTTTTGTGTGGACATCCATTTTGTTGATGTTGATGCTATTCCATTCTGTTTGTTAGTTTTCCCTCTAACAGTCAGGCCTCTCTGCTACAAGTCTGCTGAAGTTTGCTGGAGGTCCACGCTAGACCCTGCTTGCCTGGGTATCACCAGTGGAGGCTGCAGGACAGCAAAGATTGCTGCCTGTTACTTCCTCTGGAAGCTTCATCCAGAAGGGCACCTACCAGATGCCAGCTGGAGCTCTCCAAGATACTCCTCAAGAAGAGCAACCCCAAGACACATAATCATCAGATTCACCAAGGTTGAAATGAAGGAAAAAAATGTTAAGGGCAGCCAGAGAGAAAGGTCGAGTTATCCACAAAGGGAAGCCCATACA
>NW_012103332.1:343772-347387 GCF_000951045.1 Mandrillus leucophaeus | reverse complement strand
ATGCAGCTGGAAACCATCATTCTCAGCAAACTATTGCAAGAACAGAAAACCAAGCACCACATGTTCTCACTCATGGGTGGGAACTGAACAATGAGATCGCTTGGACACAGGAAGGGGAACATCACACACTGGGGCATGTTGTGGGGTGGAGGGAGCGGGGAGGGATACCATTAGGAGATATACCTAATGTAAATGATGAGTTAATGGGTGCAGCACACCAACATGGCACATGTATACATATGTGACAAACCTGCACGTTGTGTGCATGTACCCTAAAACTTAAAGTATATTAAAAAATAAAAATAAAAAAAGAAAACAATTTTCAACCCAGAATTTCATATCCAGCCAAACTAAGCTTCATGAGTGAAACAGAAATAAAATCCTTTACAGACAAGCGAATGCTGAAGGATGTTGTCACCACCGGGCCTGCCTTACAAGAGCTCCTGAAGGAAGCACCAAGTATGAAAAGGAAAAACCAGTACCAGCCATTGCAAAAACATACCAAATTGTAAAGACCATCGACACTATGAAGAAACTCCATCAACTAACAGGCAAAATAACCAGCTAACATCATAATGACAGGATCAAAGTCACACATAACAATATTAATTTTTGCTGGGAATAGGCCCCCAAATTTGGCCATAAACTGGCCCCAAAACTGGCCATAAAGAAAACCTCCGCAACACTGTGACATGTTCATTATGGCCATCACACCCACACTGAAGGTTTTGGGTTTACCAGAGTGAAGGTAAGGAACACCTGGCCTACCTAGGGCAGAAAGCTGCTTAAAGGCATTCCTAAGCCACAAACAATAGCATGAGCAATCTGTGCCTTAAGGACATGTTCCTGCTGCAGATAACTAGCCAGAGCCCATCCGTTTATTTCAGCCTATCCTTTCGTTTCCCATAAGGAATACTTTTAGTTAATCTATAATCTATAAAAACAATGCTTATCACTGATTTGCTATCAATAAATATGTGGGTAAATCTCTGTTCAGGACTCTCAGCTCTGAAGGCTTTGAGTCCCCTGATTTCCCACTCCATATGCTATATTTGTGTGTGTGTGTCTTTAATTCCTCTAGTGCCACTGGGTTATGGTCTCCACGACTGAGCTGGTCTCAACAACTTTAAATGTAAACAGGCTAAATGTCCCAATTAAAAGACACAAACTGGCAAATTGGATAAAGAGTCAAGACCCATTGGTATACTGTATTCATGAGACCCATCTCACACACAGAGACACACAAAGGTTCAAAATAAAGGGATAGAATAATATTTACCAAGCAAATGGAAAGCAAACAATAGAAAACGAAAAAAGAAAAAAAGCAGAACTTGCAATTCTCGTCTCTGATAAAACAGACTTTATACCAACAAAGATCAAAATAGACAAAGAAGGGCATTACATAATAGTAAAGGGATCAATGCAACAAGAAGAGCTAACTTTCCTAAATATATATGTACCCAATACAGGAGCACCCAGATTCATAAAGCAAATTCTTAGAGACCTGCAAAGAGACTTAGACTCCCACACAATAATAGTGGGAGACTTTAACACCCCACTTTCAATATTAGATAAATCCACGAGACAGAAAAATTAACAACAATATTCAGGACTCGAGCTCAGCTCTGGACCAAGCAGACCTAGTAGACATCTACAGAGCTCTCCACCCCAAATCAACAGCATATACATTCTTCTCAGCACCACATTGCACTTATTCTAAAATAGACCACAGAATTGGAAGTAAAACACTCCTCAGCAAATGCAGAAGCATGGAAATCATAGCAAACAGTCTCTCAGACCACAGTGCAATCAAATAAGAACTCAGAATTAAGAAACTCACTCAAAACCGCACAAGTATATGGAAACTGAACAACCTGCTCCTGAATAACTACTGGGCAGAAACCAGGAAGTTCTTGGAAACCAATGAGAACAAAGGCACAACGTACCAGAATCTCTGGGACACAGCTAAACAAGTGTTTAGAGGGAAATTTATAGCTCTAAATGCCCACAGAAGAAAACAGGAAAGATCTAAAATTGACACCCTAACATCACAATTACAAGAGCTAGAGAAGCAAGGGCAAACAAATTTAAAAGCTACTAGAAGACAAGAAATAACTAAGATCAGAGCAGAACTGGAGGAGATAGAGACACAAACACACACACACAAAAATACTTTCAAAAAATCAATGAATCCAGGAGCTGGTTTTTTGAAAACATTAACAAAATAAATAGATGACTAGCCAGGCTAATAAAAAAGAAAAGAGAGAAAAATAAAATAGACACAATAAAAAATGATAAAGGGGATATCCTCACTAATCCCACAGAAATACAAACTACCAACAGAGAATATTGTAAACAGCTTTATGCAAACAAACTACAAAGCCTAAAAGAAATGGATAAATCCCTGGACACATACAGCCTCCCAGGACTAAACCAGGAAGAAGTAGAATCCCTGAATAGACCAATAACAAGTTCTGAAATTGAGACAGTAGTTAATAGCCTACCAACCAAAAAAAGCCCAGGACCAGATGGATTCACAGCCAAATTCTACCAGACATACAAAGAGGAGCTGGTACCATTTCCTCTGAAACTATGCCAAACAATCAAAGAAGAGGGACTCCTCCCTAACTCATTTTATGAGGCCAGCATCATCCTGATACCAAAACCTGGCAGAGACACAACAAAAAAAGAAGACTTCAGGCCAATATCCCTGATGAACATTGGTGTGAAAATCCTCAATAAAATACTGGCAAACCGAATCCAGTAGCAAGTCAAAAAGCTTATCCATCACGATCAAGTTAGCTTCATCCCTAGGATGCAAGGTTGGTTGAACATACGCAAATCAATAAACAGAACCAATGACAAAAGACACATGATTATCTCAATAGATGCAGAAAAGGCCTTTGATAAAATACAGCATCCCTTAATGTTAAAAACTTTCAATAAACTAGATATTAATAGAATGTGTCTCAAAATAATAAGAGCTATTTTGACAAACCCACAGCCAATGTCATTCTGAATAGGCAAAACTCGAAACATTCCCTCTGAAAACCGGCACAAGACAAGGATGCCCTCTCTCACCACTGCTATTCGACATAGTATTGGAAGTTCTGGCCAGGGCAATTAGGTAAGAGAAAGGAATAAATGGTATTCAAATAGGAAGAGAGGAAGTCAAATTGTCTCTGGTTGCAGATGACATGATTATATATTTAGAAAACCCCATTGTCTCAGCCTAAAAACTTCCTAAGCTGATAAGCAATTTCAGCAAAGTCTCGAGATACAAAATGAATGTGCAAAAACCACAAGCATTCCTATATGCCAATAATAGACAGAGAGCCAAATCATGAGTGAACTCTCATTCACAATAAAATATCTAGGAATACAGCTTACAAGGGATGTGAAGGATCTCTTCAAGGAGAACTACAAACCACTACTCAAGGAAATAAGAGAGGACACAAACAAATGGAAAAACATTCTATGCTCATGGATAGGAAGAATCAATATCATGAAAATGGCCCTACTGCCCAAAGTAAATTATAGATTCAATGCTATCCCCATCAAACTACCATTGACTTTCTTCACAGAATAAGAAGAAACTACTTTAAATTTCATCTG
>NW_012103332.1:342004-343722 GCF_000951045.1 Mandrillus leucophaeus | reverse complement strand
AACTCATTTTATGAGGCCAGCATCATCCTGATACCAAAACCTGGCAGAGACACAACAAAAAAAGAAGACTTCAGGCCAATATCCCTGATGAACATTGGTGTGAAAATCCTTAATAAAATACTGGCAAACCGAATCCAGTAGCAAGTCAAAAAGCTTATCCATCACGATCAAGTTAGCTTCATCCCTAGGATGCAAGGTTGGTTGAACATACGCAAATCAATAAACAGAACCAATGACAAAAAACACATGATTATCTCAATAGATGCAGAAAAGGCCTTTGATAAAATACAGCATCTCTTAATGTTAAAAACTTTCAATAAACTATATATTAATGGAATGTGTCTCAAAATAATAAGAGCTATTTTGACAAACCCACAGCCAATGTCATTCTGAATAGGCAAAACTCGAAACATTCCCTCTGAAAACCGGCACAAGACAAGGATGCCCTCTCTCACCACTGCTATTCGACATAGTATTGGAAGTTCTGGCCAGGGCAATTAGGTAAGAGAAAGGAATAAATGGTATTCAAATAGGAAGAGAGGAAGTCAAATTTTCTCTGGTTACAGATGACATGATTATATATTTAGAAAACCCCATTGTCTCAGCCTAAAAACTTCCTAAGCTGATAAGCAATTTCAGCAAAGTCTCGGGATACAAAACCAATGTGCAAAAACCACAAGCATTCCTATATGCCAATAATAGACAGAGAGCCAAATCATGAGTGAACTCCCATTCACAATAAAATATCTAGGAATACAGCTTACAAGGGATGTGAAGGACCTCTTCAAGGAGAACTACAAACCACTGCTCAAGGAAATAAGAGAGGACACAAACAAATGGAAAAACATTCTATGCTCATGGACAGGAAGAATCAATATCATGAAAATGGCCCTGCTGCCCAAAGTAAATTATAGATTCAATGCTATCCCCATCAAACTACCATTGACTTTCTTCACAGAATAAGAAGAAACTACTTTAAATTTCATCTGGAACCAAAAAAGAGCCCGTATAGCCAAGACAATCCTAAGGAAAAAGAACAAAGCTGGAGGCATCACGCTACCTGACTTCAAACTATACTACAAGACTACAGTAACCAAAACAGCATAGTACTGGTATTAAAACAAATATATAGACCAAAGGAACAGAACAGACACCTCAGAAATAATGCCACACATCTACAAACATCAGATCTTTGACTAACCTGACAAAAACAAGCAATGGGGAAAGGATTCTCTATTTAATAAATGGTATTGGGAAAACTGGCTAGCCATATGCGAAAAACTGAAACTGGACCCCTTCCTTACATCTTATACAAAAATTAACTCAAGATCAATTACAGATTTAAAGGTAAGAACTAAAACCATAAAAAGCCCAGTAGAAACCCTAGGCAATACCATCCAAAACATAGGCATGGGCAAAGACTTCATGACTAAAACACCAAAAGCAATAGCAACAAAAGTCAAAATTGACAAATAGGCTCTAAATAAACTAAAGAACTTCTGCACAGCAAAAGAAACTAGCATCAGGTAACCTACAGAATGGGAGAAAAATTTTGCAGCCTATCCATCTGACAAAGGGCTAATATCCAGAATCTACAAGGAACTTAAACAAATTTACAAGAAAAAACAAACAACCCCATCATAAAGTGAGCAAAGGATGTGAACAGACACTTCTCAAAAGAAGACATTTATGTGGCCAACAAACATGAAAAAAAGCTC
>NW_012103332.1:335019-335639 GCF_000951045.1 Mandrillus leucophaeus | reverse complement strand
CCAAGATAATCCTAAGCAAAAAAAACAAAGCTGGAGGCATCATGCTACCTGACTTCAAACTATACTACAAGGCTACAGTAACCAAAACAGCATAGTACTGGTATTAAAACAAATATATAGACCAAAGGAACAGAACAGACACCTCAGAAATAACGCCACACATCTACAAACATCAGATCTTTGACTAACCTGACAAAAACAAGCAATGGGGAAAGGATTCTCTATTTAATAAATTGTATTGGGAAAACTGGCTAGCCATATGCAGAAAACTGAAACTGGACCCCTTCCTTACATCTTATACAAAAATTAACTCAAGATCAATTACAGATTTAAAGGTAAGACCTAAAACCATAAAAAGCCCAGTAGAAACCCTAGGCAATACCATCCAAAACATAGGCATGGGCAAAGACTTCATGACTAAAACACCAAAAGCAATGGCAACAAAAGTCAAAATTGACAAATAGGCTCTAAATAAACTAAAGAACTTCTGCACAGCAAAAGAAACTAGCATCAGAGTGAACAGGCAACCTACAGAATGGGAGAAAAATTTTGCAGCCTATCCATCTGACAAAGGGCTAATATCCAGAATCTACAAGGAACTTAAACAAATTTACAAGAAA
>NW_012103332.1:332390-334312 GCF_000951045.1 Mandrillus leucophaeus | reverse complement strand
AACGAGTTAATGGGTGCAGCACACCAACATGGCACATGTATACATATGTGACAAACCTGCACGTTGTGTGCATGTACCCTAAAACTTAAAGTATAATAAAAAATAATAATAAAAATAAAAAAGAAAACAATTTTCAACCCAGAATTTCATATCCAGCCAATCTAAGCTTCATAAGCGAAACAGAAATAAAATCCTTTACAGAGAAGCAAATGCTGAAGGATGATGTCACCACCGGGCCTGCCTTACAAGAGCTCCTGAAGGAAGCACTAAGTATGAAAAGGAAAAACCAGTACCAGCCACTGCAAAAACATACCAAATTGTAAAGACCATCGACACTATGAAGAAACTCCATCAACTAACAGGCAAAATAACCAGCTAACATCATAATGACAAGATCAAAGTCACACATAACAATATTAATTTTTGCTGGGAATAGGCCCCCAAATCTGGCCATAAACTGGCCCCAAAACTGGCCATAAAGAAAATCTCTGCAGCACTGTGACATGTTCTTGATGGCCATCACACCCACACTGAAGGTTTTGGGTTTACCGGAATGAAGGTAAGGAACACCTGGCCCACCCAGGACAGAAAGCTGCTTAAAGGCATTCCTAAGCCACAAACAATAGCATGAGCAATCTGTGCCTTAAGGACATGTTCCTGCTGCAGATAACTAGCCAGAGCCCATCCCTTTATTTCGGCCTATCCTTTTGTTTCTCATAAGGAATACTTTTAGTTAATCTATAATCTATAGAAACAATGCTTATCACTGACTTGCTGTCAATAAATATGTGGGTAAATCTCTGTTCAGGGCTCTCAGCTCTGAAGGCTCTGAGTCCCCTGATTTCCCACTCCATATGCTATATTTCTGTGTGTGTGTCTTTAATTCCTCTAGTGCCACTGAGTTATGGTCTCCACGACTGAACTGGTCTCGACAACTTTAAATGTGAACAGGCTAAATGTCCCAATTAAAAGACACAAACTGGCAAATTGGATAGAGTCAAGACCCATCAGTATGCTGTATTCAGGAGACCCATCTCACATGCAGAGACACACAAAGGCTCAAAATAAAGGGATAGAGTAATATTTACCAAGCAAATGGAAAGAAAAAAAAAAGAAAAAGAAAAAGAAAAAAAGCAGAGCTTGCAATTCTAGACACACAAAGGCTCAAAATAAAGGGATAGAGGAATATTTACCAAGCAAATGGAAAGAAAAAAAGCAGAACTTGCAATTCTCGTCTCTGATAAAACAGACTTTATACCAACAAAGATCAAAATAGACAAAGAAGGGCATTACATAATAGTAAAAGGATCAATGCCACAAGAAGAGCTAACTTTCCTAAATATATATGTACCCAATACAGGAGCACCCAGATTCATAAAGCAAATTCTTAGAGACCTGCAAAGAGACTTAGACTCCCACACAATAATAGTGGGAGACTTTAACACTCCACTTTCAATATTAGATAAATCCACGAGACAGAAAAATTAACAAGGATATTCAGGACTCGAGCTCAGCTCTGGACCAAGCAGACCTAGTAGACATCTACAGAGCTCTTCACCCCAAATCAACAGCATATACATTCTTCTCAGCACCACATTGCACTTATTCTAAAATTGACCACAAAATTGGAAGTAAAACACTCCTCAGCAAATGCAGAAGCATGGAAATCATAGCAAACAGTCTCTCAGACCACAGTGCTATCAAATAAGAACTCAGAATTAAGAAACTCACTCAAAACCGCACAACTATATGGAAACTGAACAACCTGCTCCTGAATAACTACTGGGCAGAAACCAGGAAGTTCTTGGAAACCAATGGGAACAAAGACACAACGTACCAGAATCTCTGGGACACAGCTAAACAAGTGTTTAGAGGGAAATTTATAGCTCTAAATGCCCACAGAAGAAAACAGGAAAGATCTA
>NW_012103332.1:269838-332340 GCF_000951045.1 Mandrillus leucophaeus | reverse complement strand
AAATGCAAGTCAAAACCACAGTGAGAGAGTGTAAATTAGTTCAACCATTATGGAAGATATTGTGGCGATTTCTCAAGGATCTAGAACCAGAAATACCATGTGAACTAGCAACTCCATTACTGGATATATATACCCAAAAGATTATAAATCATACTACTATAAAGACACATGCACACATATGTTTATTGAAGCACTATTTACAATATCTAAGGCTTGGAACCGACCCAAATGCCCATCAATGATTAACTGGATAAAGAAAATGTGGTGCATATACACCATGGAATACTATGTAGTCATAAAAAAGGATGAATTCATGTTCTTTGCAGGGACATGGATGAAGCTGGAAAGCATGATTCTCAGCAAACTAACACAGGAACAGAAAACCAACAACACATGTTCTCACTCACAAGTGGAAGCTGAATAATGAGAACACATGGACACAGAGAGGGGAACATCAGACACTAAGGCCTGTTGGGGGGTGTGGGGCTAGGGGAAGGATAGCATTAGGACAAATGCCTGATGCAGATGATGGGTTGATGGGTGCAGCAAACCACTATGGCAGGTGTATACCTATGTAACCTGCACGTTCTGCACATGTACCCCAGAACTTAAAGTATAATAATAATAAAAAAAGAAAACAAAAGGCTTTGGCATTTTTCCTTTAGTACCCTCCCTGTCTTCACAAAGGTCTCGGGTTTGCAGTCAATGTGCCTGTTTCTTGTTCTGACGTCTGGAGGGCTGGGCCTAGAAAGGAGGAAGGCAGTCATTTGTGATGAAACTGAGAAAGTTGAATGAAGCTTCCACATTCTTGCAAATTCACACCTTCTCTGAGTGCTGCACTTAACCACATGCTAAGTATTTTGGTGCCTTCTGGGGGCCTGGGAGGCTGGATGAAATTGTTGAGTGATGAAGTAATTTTACTTGGAATGAATACTGAATTTTTTTCTTGCAACAAAGAGACACCAACATGTATCTGACTTTTTTTTTCTTGGTAATTAATTTTAGGAAGTACTTGTGAATGCAATCAAGATGAGGGTGGACAAAGTCATACTGGGCGTCGTCTCAGAGCTGTAGAGCCAAACAACAGCCTTAATGAGCAAAGCCACGTGGTCTTGGGGTTGGAGGGAAGGTTAATAACTGACTCTAGGCCTCAGCAATGCTGGAGGGACACTGAGGGCTCACTCAGGCCCAGAGATGTGGGGAACCCTGGAGGCTGGGAGTCTCCTTGACCCCTGCATAGAAAAACAATGCATTAGGGAGAAAGTCCTTCACTTTTGCTGCTTTATAATGGCCTGATAAAGCTGTGTGGACCCTTCTGGTAAATTGGGACATTGGCTATTATAAAAGAGGTGCCCAGGCAGTGAGGGGGAGAAGTTAATAATATTAATAATAATTCTGATGATTACTCTGCATGAGGCACTCTTTCTATTCCCTATAGCTCTCCTGCAAGATAGACATTATTAGGACCATTTTTATATGCAAGGAAATTGAGCCTCAGAGCATTAAGTAACTTGCCCTGGAGCATGTGTCTGGTAGCAGGGCAATCAACTGTCCCGATTTGCTTGGGACTGGTGTGGTTTCGGCACTGAAATTTCTGCATCTCTGGAAACCTTCTACTCTGGGCAAACTAGGACAGTTGGTCACCCTAGAGGAGTCAGGGCCTATGTGATGGCCAGGTCCACGTGGTTCCCAAGACTGTTGCTCTCAACACTGTGCCAGCCTCATACGTAAGGCAAAGCTCTTTCCTGTAAGGCCGCATGAATAGGAAGCTGCAGAGGAAGAATTTGAACCCAGGACTGTCTTCCTCCAGAGTGGGTGTTTTCTTACCAGGCCATCAAGACAGGAGCACCTGACTGTTGATACACAATAACAGAAGGTTCCAGAATGCCTTCAGCCCTGTGGTGCTGCTGTGAACCGATAGGTAGGCCTAGTAGTTATGCCTTTCTAGGGGACGCACATATTCCTGGGGGAGAAGCTGGAGTCTTTGTAGCATCTGCATCCTGGCCCTAGCTTGGGGCCAGGCCTGGTGAAAGCAGGGATGTCCTAAAGCTTTGAGGAATGAAGGAGGGAGGAGATTGCACACAAGGTTGCTTTCATTTAAAGAGCAACACCAGGCTGGGCAAAGTGGCTCGCGCCTATAATTCCAGCACTTTGAAAGGTCAAGGAGGACAGATCACCTGAGGTCAGGAGTTTGAGACCAGCCTGGCCAACATGGTGAAACCCTATCTCTACTAAAAATAAAAATAAAAAATTGTCCGAGCATGGTGGCGGGTGCCTGTAATCCCAGTTACTTGAGAGGCTGAGGCAGGAGAATCACTTGAACTCAGGAAGCAGAGGTTGCAGTGAGTCAAGATTGTACCACTGCACTCCAGCCTGGGATGACAGAGAAAGAGCAAGACTCTGTCTCAAAAAATAAATAAATAAATAAACAAACAAACAAATAAAGAGCAGCACCAATGTTCAACCGCTCAATAATCAGCAGACACAAATACAGATATAAAATAAAGACCAATTTTAGTTGAGGTGTCACTTCTCTTTGTCTCTCTGTCTTTGTGTCTGTCTCTCTCTCTCTCTCTATATATATATGTATAAATAATATATAACATATTCTGTCACCATATTTATATACTCACAAAAGTTTTTCAAGCTGTTTCTCCTTCCTTGAAGCTGTTTTGAATTTATGAGCAACTAGAGTGGAAAACTTGTTCTTCATTGTGGCTGGCATTAAACATCACATTTAGCTGCTTGTCCTAATTATCCCTAGATTTGTTTCCATGTTTTGCTACTCCCAGGAAACCCTGTCTTTCCAACCTCTCTGGTTCCAGGGCCCCTGTGTTCTCCTTCCTTGTAGCCAGAACAGAGCCCAGATGGAAAGATGTGCCAGGCGAGTCTATTTCAAGTGACTTTACACCTTGGCTGTTGCCACGCTTCTGGTGTGTTCTGATATCCGCTCTCCTCTCTTTCTATGGTAATACAAGCCTGACGTTTTGGCTGAGCCTACAGCCACCCCCAAAGTAAAGACTACATTTAGCAGCATTCTTTGCAGCCAACTGTGGCTCTTTGAGTAAGTTTTGGCCAAAGGGTATGAGTGTGACTTATACAAGCTCTGAGTTATGCCCCTAAAGGGAAGCCTTGTACCCTCTCCAGCACCATTTCTTCTCTCCCTGCTAGTTGGAATACAAGTGTGTTGGTGAACTCTTTGGGGAGAATTTCTTCATTTATTTAACTGGGATAATCCTGAATGAAAAAGCAAACAAAGAAATACGACTCCATGGTGGATAACCAGCAGAAATAAAAGACAATAGAAATAGACCTACAAAGATGTCAGATATTGGAATGGTCAGAGGCTGACCACAAAACAACATCATAGAGATGGCAGAACAACATCCTGGGAGAAGCTTGGGTTCCTGTTACCTTGGGGGCTGCCTGGCTAGCCTGCATATGTAAGGGAGAAGTCAATGTCTACCTTGGGCCTCTGCTATGGTAACTGACTCCATATCCAAGTAGCATACTGCTTCTCTGTAGCAGCTAATTTCACTCCGGAGTCACTGTCTTCCAATCAGTATGTTAGTAGATGCTATGGTTTGGACATGGCTTGTTTGGCCCTGCCAAGTCTCATGTTGGAATTCGATCCCCAGTGTTGAAAGTGGGGTCTTGTGGGAGGTGTTTGAGTTGTGGGGGCAGATCCCTCATGAATGACTTGGTGCCATTCTTGTGGGAGTAAGGAGTTTTCATTCTTAATTCCTGCAATATCTGGTTGTTGAGAAGAGCCTAGCACCTCTTTCCATACCTCTCTCAGCTCCCCCTTCATCATGTGTTCTCCACATACCAGCTACCTTTTGCCTTCTGACATGAACAGAAGCAGCCTGCAGTCCTCACCAGAAGCAGATGCTGGTGCCATGCTTCTTGTACAGCCGGCAGAACTGTGAGCCAAATAAGCATCTTTTCTTTATAAATTACCCAGCTTTGGGTATTCCTTTGCAGCAACACGAGTGGACTAATAATAATGTATTTATTAGCACGGACATTTTCAGAAATAGCTTAAGCTGACACCAAACAAAATCTTCAACTTCTAGGGCTTTTTAAATCATAATTTTGGTGAGAACCTGACCATTCTTTTTTTAACAGATGGCAATTTCAAGGGTCCAGAAGGCTCTAGAATTGGTTGGAATTGGTAGAAAAAGAGAAGGAGATGATGATGGTGGAGGGCAAAGAGAAGGCATGATAGCATCTAACCTTTATTAAGCAATAACTGTGCACCAACACTATGCTAAACACTTTACATGTATACTGCTGTGAGTTATGCACTATTACAACTTCCACTTTATAAGTGAGGAAACTGAGGCTTGCTATGCCCAGTCACACTGGCTTCCCTGCAGTTTCTCTCTAACATTGTGCTTCGTCCTATGATCATCACTTTGTATATGCTATTCCCTCTGTCCTGAATACCCTTTCTACCTCAGGTTGTCAGATACACAAACAAAACTCAATGAATAAACAAAAACAGGAGGTGCAGATAAATGCGGAATATCAGATCAACAATGAGTAAGGTTTTATTATAAACACATCTCATGCAATATAATAATGTTATGCTAAACATTATTTGTTGTCTATTTGAAATTCAAATTTAACTGGGTGCCTGGGCAGCCCCATTTATTTTTATTTTTATTTTTTATCTTATTTATTTATTTATTTACTTATTTACTTATTTATTTTTAGACAGAGTCTTGCTCTGTCACCAGGCTGCAGTGCCGTGGTGCAATCTTGGCTCACTGCAACCCCTGACTCCCTGGTTCAAGCAATTCTCCTGCCTCAGCCTCCTGAGTAGCTGGGATTACAGGCACATGCCACCACGCCTAGCTAATTTTTGTATTTTTAATAGAGACCGGGTTTCACCGTGTTAGCCAGGATGGTCTCGATCTCCTGACCCCGTGATCTGCCCGCCCTCGGCCTCCCAAAGTTCTGGGATTATAAGCGTGAACCATCGCACCCAACCCTGGGCAGCCCCATTTTTATCCCAACCCTCTTACCTTTTGTTTGTTTGTTTGTTTTGTTTTGTTTTGTTTTAAGAGGGACTCTTGCTCTTGCCCAGGCTGGAGTACAATGGTGTGATCTAGGCTCACTGCAACCTCTGTCTGCTGGGTTCAGGTAATTCTCATGCTTCAGCCTCCCAAGTACCTGGGACTACAGATGTGCACCACCACACCCAGCTAATTTTTTTGTATTTTCTGTAGAGACAGGGTTTCACCATGTTGGCCAGGCTGGTTTCAAACTCCTGACTTCAGATGATTCACTCACCTTGGACTCCCAAAGTGTTGGGATTACAGGCGTGGACCACTGTGCCCAGTCCCAATCCTCTTACTTTACCTGGGTATTTCCTGCCTACCCTTCCAATCTCAGCTTGAGTGCAGCTTCCTTAGGGAAGCCTTCCCTGACTCATAGCCCAGAAGGAGCCCCTTGCATATAGCTTCTCCAGGACCGTGCATCTTGTCCTTACAGCCCTTATCTCCATTGGACTGTTTGATTAACTTGCTCTCCCTCAAGTGGACTGCAATGACCTTGATGGCAGGGTGCGCACCTGCTTTTGGTCTCCATTGCATGTCTCCCTCGCTCCTAGCACATGCCTGGCACATAGCACATACATGAAAAAAGAGTTGTGGAATGAAATAAAGGGCAGTGGAGTAACTGGCCTAAGACCCCCCACTTAGCAAGTAGGAGAATTCACAGTCGGTGCTAAGAAGCAAAGGCAAGAGATGTTTGAAAGGAAAACCTCTCTCCTTAGCATGGCCTCTTGGGCCTGCCACCTGCCTCCGTGGCCCCTCTTGAGGAAGGCAGCTCCGTGGGTTAGTCACGGTCCCTGGAGCAAGACTGCCCGAGATGGAACCCAGGCTCAGCTGCTGAGTATCTGGATGGTCATGGGCTAGCCACCTCACCTCCCTAGGTCTCAGCTTCTCTGTCTGTAAAATGGTGAGCAAAACCTCTCATAGGGCTTTTGAAAGGATTAAGCGAGTCAAGACCTATGAAGCCATAGAACAGTGCCTGGCACCTCCTATGTGCCCTGTAAATGTGAGCGACTGTGATGCCACCTCCACCTCGCTCGCTGTGTTCCAGCTGGGCCTGAAGAGTGCCTTCAGACCCTGGGGACTTTGCATGTGCTATTTCCTCTGCCGCTGAAGCACTTCTCATCTTTTTTTTTTTCCCTGGTCAGCTCCTTCCCGTTCTCTAGAGCTCATCTCTGCTCAGAAAGGTCTTTCTTTGGCCGGGCGTGGTGGCTCACACCTGTAATCCCAGCACTTTGGGAGGTGTAGGCAGGCAGATCGGGAGGTCAGGAGTTTGAGACGAGCCTGGCCAACACGATGAAACCTTGTCTCTAGTAAAACTACAAAAATTAGCCAGGCGTGGTGGTGTGCACCTTTAATCTCAGCTGCTCAGGAGGCTGAGGCAGAACTGCTTGAACCCAGGAGGCGGAGGTTGCAGTGAGCCAAGATCACACCACTGCACTCCAGCCTGGGTGAGAGAACGAGGCTCTGTCTCAAAACAACAATAACAACAACAACAAAACCTTTCTTCTTCCCACCCACTGAAGGTTCATACTCTTTCCCTCCCCATCCTGTTTCACTGGAGCCCTGTGTGCAATATGTAACGATATTTGGTGTGTATTTGTATAGGGTCTGTTTTCTTCTACCAAACTGTAAGTTCTACAAGGACAAGGACCTCTCCTGATTTGCTCCCCATGACATCCACAGTGGCCAGCATAGCACCGCACCAGTCATACAGTAGGCACTCATGGTGAACTAATACACAGTGACAAAACCTGCAGGACCTGGTGGCTGATGGCATGGAGTAGGGAGAAGAGAGGAAAAGGAGGGTCCTGAGAAGTGGGGGACAGCTTTGCCTTTAATGGAAGCAGGGCATGGGGAGGGCCCTGGATGCCGTTCAGTTCAGTAAATGTTTATTGAGTGTCTGCTAGTTGTTCTACTTCTTTCCCATCAGTTAATCACACAAGCTAAGTCAGAACATGGAAAACATCTCATGGGCCAAATAACACAGATGAAAGCTCTATGACCTTGGAAGACACTCCCATAGCAGCCGCCTTGAGATCTCTATGTGTATCTAGGGACAGATGGAAATGAGAATCATAATTGATGCCAGGAATTGCCAATTTAAAAATACAAATGATATACAGTGATTTTTTAAAATCCCATAAGATGCATATATTTTCCATTTTGCTAAAATGATAACTGAGTCTTAGAGGCAACAAGTGATTCGTCCAAAATCACAGAAAGTAGCAGGACTGTTGAGGTTTTACCCTTTGTCCATCTGGCTCTAATGCCTGTGCTGTTGCCCCATTTACCCTGCAGCCTCTGAAAAGCTGAACCTTGACATGATTGGTCCGGCTGCCAGTCCCAGCTTAGCTCGATACAACAGGAGCCAGAGGTCTCACGGTTCATGCACTCAGTGCTGACCAAGCACGCCCTCTAGGACCTACTGCTGGGGGAGCAAACTCAGCAGTCATTATTCTGATTTGCTATTCTTTTGTTAATTCTTTCACCTTTTGATTTACTGATTAATGCATTCATTCATTCATCAAAATGAATTGCACAGGCAGACATGTAAATAGGAAATCATAGCAAGATGTGATTACTTGGGAGTGGCAGTGCTGGAGCAGATTGGCCCTTGTGCCACCAAAGTTCCCAGGACTGGAGGACCAGACCAGTTCTTGAATCTCTAGGATGGGGTGCAGAAATGGAAATCCACTGGAGACATTAAGCATGGCGGCTCCTGTTGGATCCCTGGGGAGCCTAGGCATATCTCATCTCTTGTTAATCCTCATGTCCTTGCTGCCTTAATCAAAAGCAATCACAGTATGTGTGACTTAAAAGGAATGGCCAAGAGGGATTTAATTCAAAACAGGCATGTCTAAAGCTAAGCACACCACTGGATGGGAATCAAGTGATTATGTGAACAAAGAGAAGGTAGCAAGTCAGAGGCCATCTGTTCATTCACAGGCACTCCTCAAGGACTCCTCAGTGCCAGGGCCAGGGCCTCATGGGCCCTACAGTCTAGGGGGCAGAAGAACAATGAACAATGACCATGCGCAAGCCACGTGCTGGAAGGAGGGATAAACACAGAGCTGTGAGCCTGGCAGTCTGTGGCTATAACTGTCCATCTCACCACTGTCCACACTCAGGACCTGGAGGGCAGAGTGTGCCTCTTCATAGTGTCTGTCTCTCCAGGCAAGGCTGCTAGAGTGCAAAGTGAAAATGGTGGGCCCCTTTTTCAAACTGGAGAAAAGATGTTGACATAGATGTGGTGAAAAGGGAACACTTTTACATCGCTGGTAGGAATGTAAATTAGTTCAACCACCGTGGAAAACAGTGTGGGGATTCCTTAAAGAACTAAAAGTAGAACTACCATTCAATCCAGAAATCCCATTACTGGGTATCTACGCAAAGGAAAAGAAGTCATTATATGAAAAATACGCTTGCACACGCAAGTTTATCGCAGCATAATTCACAATTGCAAAGATATGGAACCAACCTAAGTGCTCATTGACCAACAAGGGGATAAAGAAAATGTGGTATATATGCACCATGGAATACTACTCAGCCAAAAAAATGAACAAAATAATGTCTTTTGCTGCAATTGGACAGAGCTCGAGGCCTTTCTAAGTGAAGTAACTCAGGAATGGAAAGCCAAATATCATATATGCTCACCAACAAGTAGGAGCTAAGCCAAGAGGACACAAAGGCGTAAGAGTGATCGGGGACTCGGAGGAAGTTGGGAGTGGGGTGAGGGATAAAAAACTACATATTAGGTACAGTGTAACTGCTCAGGTGACAGGTGTACGAAAATCTCAGAATCACCACTTAAGAACTTATCCACATAGCCCAAAACCACCAGTATCCCAAAAACTATTGGAAAAAAAAAAGTTACTGAAATATAAAGTATCTTTCCTTTTGTGGTTTTCTTCTTGCTCTGTGATAGTGTTTCTTTAAATTTACTATTAAACTGCAATCATGGCAGGGTGAGGTGGCTCATGCCTGTAATCCCAGCACTTTGGGAAGCTGAGGTGTGCAGATCACCTGAGGTAAGGAGTTTGAGACCAGCCTGACCAACATGGTGAAATCCCATCTCTACTAAAAGTACAAAAATTAGCCGGGACTAGTGGTGGGCACCTGTGATCCCAGCTACTCAGAAAGTTGAGGCAGAAGAGTCACTTGAACCTGGAAAGTGGAGGTTGCAGTGAGCTGAGATCACACCATTGCACTCCAGCCTCAGCAACAGAGCGAGACTCCATCTCAAAGAAACAAAAACAACCAAACAAAAAACCCTGCAATCTAAGTTAAAATAAAACTAAAAATCATTAGCATGAATTTTATCACTTATCTTTATATTGTGTGATGCCAGTCTTCCAAGCAAATATGAGTGCATCGATCTCTTATATAGAATCTCAGGAATTACACATTCCTATTCTATCTTGTAGCTCCTCTAGGCACATGTATTTCATTCTTAACTAAACACTGGAAACAAGGCACAAAACAAATTCATTGGTTTTGGTTGCACCTCTGACACAGGCACATTCTACCAATGCTCTCTATCTGTGCCTTCCTGCTGAGTAAGGAAGGACTGGGCAAAAAGGGAATTGTGTCCTGCCCTGTCTTTCTTTCAATGCCATCATCTCCAGTGTTGGTGACTGGTTAATTCAGAGAAGCAACATCTGTACAAAAGGATTGGACAAGGTCCCTCCGTCATTCATGTTTCTTTGAACATCATGGCCTTTTTTCTGCATTTTGACCCAAGTTTGGGTTGTAACAAAAAGCATGGGCTCCAGGGGCAGTCGGAGTCCCTGTTACTGAGATGGAGAGGCCTCATGCTTGTGGTGCAGTTGCTCTGGGTCGCGCTAAACTCTCATGCATCATGGATCCATCAGAATTCCAGACCTGCTGAGTGCTTCATGGAAACGGGGTGGCAGGGAATGGCGGGTACACTGCATGCTGTGGTGTCTCCTCTGCTCATGTGCAGGCTCTATTGTCCCATCAGACTTCACTTACAAAACACAAGTTCAAAGACAACACCCTTAAGAATTTCAAGACTGTGATAGCAAAACATTAAACCAATCATGGGGCCCAAGGCCTTGGTAAACTTTTGCTGATGAAAGAAAACTTTCCCCAACGTGATCATATTTGACTTAGGATCAGTAGGTTAAATGGAAGTCTTCTAGGCAGGGAAGGGGTAAGATAGGCCTAACTGGAGGCAGGAGAAAGTATAGCATGATGGGAAATTGTGGTCAAATTGGCAAGGCTGACAGATCTTGTGCCTGGGAGGGAGGGGCACTTATGAGGCTGAATAGGAAAGCTAGAGCCAGATTGAAGCCATCTTTGTCTTCTAAACTAAGGACATTGGAACTCTACTCACTGTCAATGGAAAACTAGTGAAGATGCCATTAGGTCTTGGGTTCAGAAAGAGGAATCCATTGCAGGGGAAGCTGGATTAGAGGAACTGGCAATGAGACTGATGCAAACAGTCACAGCCTAGGGCCATGGGGGCTGGACCTGGATGGGGCTTCAGGACTGGCAAGAGGGTTCCATTTGAGGGAGAATTCAGAGGGACAACCAAGAGAGGGGGTGAGTAGCCTGCAGGAGGCAGAGAGGCAGGTGGGAGCTGAGGGCAATCCATGGCTTGCTTTCCCATCTGGTCGGCTGCATTTTCTAACTTCTGAACTCAAGAGCTTGGAGACACTACAGGGTTGAGAGACCTCTGAAAATTCCCTTTGGATCCCACTGCCTGCAATTTCTTCCATTTACTGTTTTCTTCTGCTCAGGATGAGCGCATTTAAGCAAGGGAAGGAAAACATTGCACACGGCATGTTATTTTTTAGAAAACCCATGGCACAAATAAAAAATATAATATTTCAAGGCTTCGTTTATTTGCAAGGAAGAGACCGTGTCTGCCTATAGGTTCTGGATAGCGCCCCAAACCCCACTGGCCTCTGTAAACACTCTTGGATGGTAAATAATAGTCGCACCAGTGTTAAATCTATTCGTTAGGGTCTTGGCATGAGCGTACCGTGATTTCAGAAGTCCCTCTTGAATTCTAGGAAACAAAACTTACTGCTTGGGGTTTCTATGCAGAGTTACCGCTGGAGAAAGGTGGAAGGTCGTGTTCGTGCCAACGGAAACTTGTTATTTTTATTTACTTATTAGGTCATGAGCATCATCCATACCTTATGCTTGCAACATAAACTCTCTCATATATATAACTATATAGCATGAGAGTGAGATTTTCCTCACACTCCTAGGTTGGAGCCTGGGCCCCCCTCTTATATGAGAAAACAGGGGCTTCTGGAGGCTAGTGACTTGCCTAGCATCATACAGTTGGAAAACACTAGAACTTTCTCTCAGTGCTTCATGGTCCAAGTTTCCACTAAACCAGTGTTTCGTTTTTCCATGAAAACGTTCCTGTTAAAGAGCAAGGCCGTCCTGAGGGTTCTGGGAGAAAAGTTTACAGTGAGTTCCTCTAATGAGAAAAATGTGATAAAAATCTAATACTTTATCTTCATTCATGCATACCTTCCGTCTTATTGTATACTACACCAAGTCTGTTTTTAACATAGAAATAGTGCTTTGAATGACTTCTCAGAAGGATAAATGCTTAAGAACACATGTCACATTTATCTTGTGTCTTGGCCACTAGGTAAGTCCCTGCACTACTCAACCTCACACTGAGGTGAACTGCTCCATACTGTAGCTGCCACTGAGCCCTAAAAACAGGATGAGAAGATATATATCACCCACAATAACGCTACCTAACCAACAAACCCAGAATCTCAGCAGCACACAACAGTCAGCATTTATTTAGCTCAGAGGTCAGCTGGAGGGTGACTGATCTCGGCCCATGCTCAGCCAGGCTCCCCAGGGGCAGCCCAGCTCAGGCCCCACAGACCTCTCATCCTCCTCCAGAGACCAAGGCTCTAACCCAGGTGTGCTCTTCTCATGGCAATGGTACAAAAACCCAACCACCCAAACACATCCCGACCACTGGTCATGTCACACCTGTTAGCATTCCACTGAGCAAGGCAAGCTATGTGGCTGAACTCCAAGTCAATGGGTGGGGAAATAGTCTTGTTTGTTTGTTTGAAGAGATAAAACTGAAATAATAATATGGCAAAGAGTGTGGATACATGGAGAGGTGAGGATTTGGGGCTATTAATGAAATCTTCCATAATTGTGAGATAACTAGCCAGGTTATTATCTGACAGTCCTATTGACTTGTGTCAGGGACCGACATTTTAATGACAGCTCAGCTACTTTTTAGAAATGTGACCTTCTACAAGATCTTTTCTCTCTCTGAGCCTTAGTTTTCTCCTCTGTATAGAAGGAAAAATAGCTCCTTTTTAATAGAGGTCTTACCAGGATGAAGTAAATGATTTTATGGAAAAGCATATTATGAGAAAGCACTGTGAAGACATGCTTACTATTAACCCATGTCATAGGTTTCTTGAGTTGCTATACTTAGCTCCAAATAACTTCTGATGTTAAAAATAATCAAATCCAGACTATTGGCTGCTTTAGAACAGGGATATAATTATCAAAAGTAATGAAAGCAACAACTACAGCCTCCGTGACAAAATAACAATAGGAATACAGTTGGCCCTCTGCACCCACTGGGCATTGGGTCCAGGATCCCCGAGAATATCAAAATCCATGGATGCTCAAATACCTTCTAATCAGCTCTCAGTACCCATGGGTCCCATGTGGACACCGAGGGCTGGCTTTACTGTCATAAAAAGTAAATGTACTTTACTGTACTTTAATGTCGTATTTACAATTGTACTTCCTAGCGGTATCTCAACCACTAAGATGTAGTACTTATTCCAATGAGTGTTTGCTGGGTGAATGGATGGATGGATGGATGGATGGATGGATGGATGGATGGATGAATGAATGAATTGGAAACAACAGTGATGCATTTGAAAAACATTTCTCTGGTTTTAAAATTGACTTTCAAAGGGGAACTCTAGAAAAATATCTAGGTGAAGCACCCTGGGAAGCCAGAGTTTTACCTGCTTTGGGGAGTAATTACTCATCTCCATAGATAGATTGTAAAGGTTTTCTTCAAAAATCCCTAGCAGGCTTGCAGAGCCACACTTAGTGTTTGTCTTTTCTCTTCAGCCAAGTAAAACAGTTCTTCAAGCCAAAAGGTCTTATCTTTATTCTCTGTGACACGGTCAAGCCCCTAAACTTTGATAATTGGAGGAAAGAGAAATTGGCATATTATTGACAACCACAGATGTGTCCAGCATTTCCAAACGTCAATTCCTTGGTTCTCCCAAGCTCAGAGGGAAGCATTAGAATTCACAATTTACAGATGGGGCTCTGAGCTCAGCAAGATTGTGGAATTTGAACCCAGCGAACAGTTTAGGCTGGTTCTGGCTTTTTCCCTGGCCCACGATGGCACTAAATACTTGCTATTTGTTTGCTTATCAGTTAACTGAAGCTACTATTAGGGCAATAGCAATTTGGCATGGAACAAAATGATATAACACCTCTCAGCACCCCAGCTCTCATGGCAACAGCCTGAACCCCACCAGGCTCGATGAATGTTGATTCTGACAATGGTGTGGTCCAAGCCCCTCATTTTCCAGATGAGAAAACTAAGCTCCAAAAATGAGTGACTTTTTAGGGTCACACAGCTAGCTAGTGGCAGAGCTTGAGTTTGCTGGAAAGTTCTCTCTCTCTCTCTCTCTCTCTCACACACACACACACACACACACACACACACACACACAGCCAGGCTGAGGCAGGGGTTGTGGGGTGGGGGTGTGGTACCACCAGCTTCTTACTGTGAGGGACCAGGCCGCAAGCAATGCTTGTCATCCCCCCCTGCCTTTCAGAGTGGGGTTGAGAAACTGATGGAGGCTGAAGGCCTCTGCACCCTGGAGGACAGGGGAGTCTGTGGACACTGAACACATTTGAACGGCAGCCCCTCAGCCCGTACATTTGTGCAGTGATCCCCGGGACTGATTTCCCCGACCGGATCTTTATCAAAAGCATGACTGAGCTTCAGAAGCAGCCCAGCTGGCAGAGGAGACTTGGGAAAGAGCAGTGGCATGGTGGATTGTAAGTTGTCAGAACAGGAAACAGATTCGCAATGGTGGTTTCAGGCTGGTTTACTCCGTGTGCGAGGGCACCAGTCCGTGACGTGAAGGTCTGTTTTGGCAGGCTGTGGGCAGCTGAGGCATTTCTATCACATGGGTTGGGACCTTCAAATGGTCCGGCAGCTGCCCCTCTTTGCCTCTCAGAGTGAATGGCTGGGTAGATCTGACTCTGCATAAAGACCAGCTCTGCTTCCTGAGAGAAAGAGCTCTGCCCTGTGCCCTGTGCAGTTTCACCACTCTCCTGCTGTGTGAGCTTGACATATCACTTAGTCTCTCTGTGCCTCAGGCTCCTCCTCTTTCAGATGAGGGCAAGAGTAGTGGAGAGTAAATGAAATGCATAATTAAATGGTTCGTCCTCTAATATCATGGAGATTAAGTAATTTCAAAACCAGAACAATGCAAACAGAGGCGCTCAGCACATGTTGGTTACTGCTCTTACTGTTTCTGACCCTGTACCTTCTGATGCAGGCCAGTGAGACAGAGTTTTGGCTACTTCAACTCTGCCTGGAGTCATCAACCCAGCGTTTTTGGACCTGAGCATTTATCCCTAAAATTAACATCAACCGCTCATTGAACAGCTCCGGTTTGCCTGGCACTGTTTTCGTCCCTGTATATAGCATCTCATTTAATTGAAACAACGAATCTGTGCACTAATCATACAATAAAAATAGCCAGTGAGCATTATTTGAACATTGAGGTGGACTTTTAAACACTTTGCATGTATTAACTCTATTAATTAGGTTTTAGGTCTTATTTCCCCAATTTTGCTCGTAGAGAAACTTGCAGCTTAGATAGCTGAACTGAACAGACCAGGTCTGGACACTGCAGATCACAGGGAGACTTAATTTCCTCTGGATAAAACCTCTCTCTCTCTCTCTCTCTCTCTCTCTCTCTCTCTCATACATCCACGCCCCAGCGCCCCCCCCCTCCACACACACACTGTCACACATGTGTGCAACTGTGCATGGAAATAGTATTGTAATGATAGGGAAGCGGTTCCATGGGCTATCCAGGCAGCCTGCCTTGGCCTGTAATCTCACCTACCTGGAGCCCAGTGTAGGATGGAAGTGGCTGGGGGCCAGGAGAATGAGCTAAAGAGGCCCATGAGCAGCAGAGGCAGGGGCTGTGCCATAGCAGGGCAGGCTAGAAGCTGGAGCACAGTTGAAAGAGATGGTGTCCATTTTCACACTCCTGAAAAAGACATACCCGAGACTAGGTAATTTACAAAGAAAAAGAGGTTTAATGGACTCACAGTTCCATGTGGCTGGTGAGGCCTCACAGTCATGGCAGAAGGCAAAAGGCATGTGTTAAACATGGCGGCAGGCAACAGAGAATGAGAGAACCAAGTGAAAGGGAAAACCTCTTATAAAACCATCGGATCTTGTGACTTATTCACTACCATGAGAACAGTGTGGGAGAACCACCCCCATGATTCAATTATCTTCCACTGGGTACCCCCCACAGCACGTGGGAATTATGGGAGCTACAATTCAAGATGAGATTTGGGTGGGGACACAGCCAAACGGTATCTGATGGGATGGGGGCTGGATGTCCTGCTGGGCCCTGGCTTGCCAGTTTTTCTGGCATCAGGAGGATCTACAGGGGAGTCTAGATTTTCTGGTAAGCCAAAAAATAGCCATGTTTCATTGGCCCCCTCTACTCTGAGTGCACTCATCCCTCCCACAGCCCAAGCTCTCCCTAGTGAGTGAACTTCTATTCATTATTTCAGATCAGTTTGGGGGTTCCTCCTTGACTGTCCGAGAGAATGGTTCCCTGGGCTCCCATGGCATTTGGAACTTTCTTCCACCTGAGCATCTGCTTGTAGTCTGAGTTCTGCTCTTGACTGAAGAAACCTTCAGGGCCATCTGGGTTCTGCCCAGTTTAGGACAGGGGCATGGGACACAATGGGAGATGAATAAAAATTGGTTGACTGATGACAAATAGAAACCTTGGGGAGCAGGATCCAAAAGGAGTTTTTAATTAAAAAGGGAGAAAGAGGAATGAATACAACAATCTCATCGTACAGATCAGAAGGCTGGGACTTGGCCAATATTATGGGGCTGAACTGTGTCCCCCCAAATCCATATGTTGAATTCCTAACCTCCAGGACCTCAGAATGTGACAGTATTTGGAGATAGAGGCTTTAAAGGTGTAATTAAGTAAAATGGGGTATTAGAGTGGCCCCTAATCCAATATGACTGGTGTCTTCACAAAAAGGGGAAATTAGACACAGAGGCACATACAGAGAGAAAACCACGTGAAGACACAGGGAGAAGACAGCCATCTAGAAGCCAAGGAGAGGGGCCTGGAACTGATCCTTCCCTCACAGCCCTCAGGAAGAACCAACCCTGCCCACACGCTGATCTTGGACTTCTGGCCTCCAGAACTGTGAGACAATACACTTCTGATGTTGAAGGCTTCAAGGCTGTGGTACTTTGTTACAGAGCCCTAGCTGATTCATACAGTAAGTTGAAGGGACTTGTTTATTGCCACAGGTCTTGTGGTGGCAGAGCCAAGAGGTAAACCCAAGTCAGCTTACTCCAAGGCCCATTTGTTAATCTCCCCACTCTATGCATCTTTCTTAGGAGTTCTCCCAACTTCCTTTTGGGATAAGAACCGTTCTTGCATTTACCCAGCCTCTACTACTGGTACTCAAGTAAAACTCCATTTGATCAGGAGGAGAATGGTGATTCTGAAGCAGGATGGTGAATGGAAGAGTTAAATTCAATGGGCCGGGTGCGGTGGCTCACACCTGTAATCCCAGCACTTTGGGAGGCCAAGGCGGGTGGATTACCTGAGGTCAGGAGTTTGAGACCAGCCTGGCCAACATGGTGGAACCCCGTCTCTACTAAAAATACAAAAATTAGCCTGGTATGGTGGCATGTGTCTGTAATCCCAGCTACTTGGGAGGCTGAGGCAGGAGAATCACTGGAACCTGGGAGGCAGAGGTCTCAATGAGTTGAGATCACACCATTTGCACTCCAGCCTGGGTGACAAGAGTGAAACGCCAGCTCAAAAACAAACAAAAAAATTCAATGAACAAAACATGTGCTTACTATTTTATCTTGATGAGATTTTTATTGTAAAGACCATCAACCTTTACATTGACCCTTTCTGTGCATCTTATCTCAGGAATGAAAGCTTTACAACTGTATTGAAACAAATGTGTCTGCGTTAAGTCCCTTCACATATGAACTAAAGAACACACAATGAGGGGGACATCAGTGGTGTCTCCAGGCCTGGGGTCCAGCATCTGGACCAGGATGGTTCAGAATGTGGGCTAAGACATAGACTGTCTGGGTTCAAACCCTGCCGTTGCTGTTGTAACTTGAGGTAAGGCATTCAATCTCTCTATGTCTTAATTCCCTCCTCTTTAGCATAGGGGCAAAGCCAGTATCTACCTCAGACACTTCCTTTGTGTTCCCTGGGAGGATTGGCTGAGGTGGGTAGTGCATGCCCAGTGCTTACAATAGTGCCTGTTCTGTACTAAGTACTCTAGTAGGTGGGTTATTGCTATTGTTCTTACCATCATTGAGATCAGAGGTTCTTGAATGTCTCCACAGGTCAAAAGGGCTACAATAAATATTAAAATAATTTAAAAATCAATTATGGGTCAATCACACAAACACACGTAAAGGTTTGATTTTGTATTTTGCTTCCAAACACGGCTGATACAGGAATGCAGACACTTTGTGAGGCTGGCTGCTCTCCCTATTATTACTACAAACACCTCCCTGTGCCTGGAGTTTTACTTGGCACCTTGCACATGTTGAAGCTTCCTTCTCAACTACCTAATTCTGTGTTACGTAGTACTGAAGTCCATTTCCCAGGGCAGAAAAGGCCAGGAGGCTTGCCTGATGCAGGACCTAGGGAAGAGGCAGATCCCAGATTCTAACCCAGTTCTCTCTTACTCCAGAGCCCTTTTGGGGGGATTATTTCTATAGGGTCAGTTTCTAGGAGTAAAAGACTTCTAATTCTCAGAGCCCATTTTCCAACCTCTTGGATCCCTCTTGGAGTGCTAAGAACGTTATAGTTCCTCAAAAACCCAATGTCTGAATTGAATTAATGAGAAAAACAAAGCAACAAAGCAATGAGTTTAATTCATGCCCTGCCATGGGTTGGAATGTCGAGTTAGGCATCCTCATGCTTTTAATTACTCAGCCAAGTCGTGGTAGGTTCTGCATTCAGACTGAATGCCCTGGTCTTGTTCCTCTGTCTCCAGTGCACCAGGGGAATTTGGATTCCACCTTGGAAGGCTGTTGTTGGCACTTGGTTTGCAGAAAGGAGTCATGATTTTGCCTGTATCCAACAGTCATTGTGGAAGGGGGTGATGGGGTTCAGATGTTTCTGGTTTTTTCCCAAGAGTTTTCCTCCATCTCTGGTTGTCATTCGTTTCTGGTACTAAACATTCCATTTTCTAGGAACAGCTTGGGGATCTGACCATCTCCAGGAGCTGAGAGACAGAGAAATCGTGGATCCCTCAAGGATACCTTCAGGGGCAGGGAGAAGAGAGATGTATGAATTCCCCAGCCTCAGAGCTCCCAGGAATTGCAATGTGTTTCTCCTGGGAACAGTTTGAATAGTTAAATAAATACTGGCTGTAAAACCATTATGGAAACCAGGCAGTACTTGTCAATCATGGCAATTGCTAGGAATTGGAGGTGATGGCATGGGCTCAGAGAGATAATAGAGGAAGATGTAAAGAGCCATCGGTCTAAACATAAGAAGCTGGATAATAATGATAAAACTAACAATAACTAGCAAGGCCAAATTGTCTCAGTCTTCCTGGAATTTCTCTGGTTATAAAACCAAAAGTCCTGTGTCCCAGAAAGCCCCTAGGCTCTGGGCAAACCAGCACAGTTGATGACCCTAATAATAATGAGTATCTTAGATAACATGAGTTCATTCAAATAAAGAGATAGATTTGCAACACCTTTTAAACAATGGCTAAAATGCATCATCCTGAAATGTCTCAGGAAAAGGCATTTTGCAGTCCTTGGATGATAGTTCCACCATGAGCCCTGGAAAACCTCAGTTGCTCTCAGGCTCAGCACCTGAGAAGCCAGCCAGCCTTCTCAAGACATTTAGCTCTGACCTATCCCCTGAGACCTCAGGACTCACCAGAAGACCTGAAACCGTCAACACAGCCCCTTGCAATCTGCAAAGGGATGTGTCACCCATTATTCTACATCAGTCTCCCAGCAGCCCAGGAAAGCAGAAATAGTGGGCATGGCTGGTCCCATTTTTTAGATTAGCAAACTGAGATTCAGAGAGGTTTAGCCACTTGCCCAAGGTCACATAGCCAGTTGGTGACCAAGCCAGGATTGAAGGCCTGGTCTGGCTGACGCCAAAGTCTGGGGGCTTTTCACTGTGATATCTACAATTTCCCTGAGTTATTTCCTTCATGTGAAAAACCAAGATCTCATGCATCCAACAGACCAAGGCCAAAATTACCTCCACTCGAGGGAGTCTAGGGAGCACCTGGATGAGCCAAATCCCCACACTCCTGTGCCGGGCCATGGGGACAATGACACGTTTTCAGGAACCTCAGATCCTCCTGGGGCAGTCACATATGCTTAATGACACTGGCCAGCTGTGCATGGATGTAGCATTGGCTGCAGTGGATGGAGAGCGGCTTTGGAGTGAGATTAAGTGTGATTTACACCCAGCTCCATCCCTTACTTGCTGGGAGCCTTGGATTCCCCATCTGTAAAATGGCATTATGGTAACTTTGCAAGGTGATGGTGAGAATTAAGTGGGAGGACTTTTGTCCACACAGGAGACGGGAGAGTTACCATTCACTGAGCACTACCCTTGTGCCAAACATGGTTCTAAGCACTTTGATGGATGAAATAATTTAATAGTCTCTGCAGAGATGGGTTAGGCTGGTATGTGAGTTAGATGCAGGCCAGCAGAAATGGTACTGGAGCTGGGACAGGCAGGAGCAGCAGCTGCATAGGGTTGCTAGACACACGTTTTTAGTCTAAGTGTGCTCCGTGCAATGTTTGGGACATACATAGATCGAATAATTATATGAAATTCCAATTTAACTGGGCACCCTCTATTTTTATTTGCTAAATCTGGCAGCTTTAGGTCTGGACAACTGTCTCCAATAAAACCAAAGCATTTGTGGCTCACCTGCACTGTTCCTTCGGCACTAGAGGGTTAGAGGGGCATGCAGGGGGTCAGAAAGCCTTTTAAGCCTTAAATGTACCAAGTCAGGGCATCCCTGCAAGTAATTAATTTTGCCCATTTTCTCCAGCTTTCTATGCAGGCCAAGGGGATGATTTGCCAAACTCTCATGTTTGTCTAACTTTCTTTTTTGGTGACATCCATCATTCATCTGAATCCCCGTTTCTTTTCTTTCCTGATGCCAATCAAAATGATTTGTGTAGCTCCCCATTTCTCCTGCTGGTCCTTGCTTATACCCCACAATTATTTTGAGTATGAATAAGGAAGGAAATATTCTCTCTCAGGATCTTGTAAGAAATGTTTTAGGGTAGTGATTCTCAAAGTGTGGGCCTAGGACCACTGGCATCAGCATCACCCGGGAACTTGTTAGAAGTGCAAATTCATTGGAAACTCTGGGGTAGGGCCCAGCAATCTGTGTTTCCACAAGCCCACCAGGGCCTGCTGAGGCTCATTCAAGTTTGAGAACCTCTGGTTTAGGGGAAACACCTCGCATTAGGCAGCAGGAGAGTTTGGATACCAGTTCCATTCCTCCCAAGCTGATTCAGCTTATGAAAAGCACTCATTCTCCTACTCTGTTTCCTTCTGTTGAGAGCAGTGGTGGAACCAGGGCTCCTATTTCCTTGCAGATGAAGGCAACATGCAGGGGATCCCTCAGCACTGTGTCTGGGAGGAGGAGCAGTCAGCTAGGTGGAGGCCCATGGTGCTTCTTGTCCAGACCTAGACACTGCCTGTTCCCTGCCACCCAGCCTGCAGGTCCCCAGCCAAGAACAAAACGACGCGTGCTGCCAGTTGGCCTTGCAATGGGAGGTGGCCCAGCGCCAGCCCTTACTAATTGCTAATTTGCACTGAAACAGCAAACAAAGCCCTTCATGTGAATGCCCTGATTATTTGGCCAGTTCTCCCCCACCCAGGGGGCCATCCCCCAAATCTGGAGCCATTCACCCCAGGATTCCAGGAGGCCACTTGCGCCGGGGGTTCTTCCCAGTCCCAAGAAAAGTCAGTTTCTCTCTGCAGCTAATTGGGATTGGGGAGGAGCTTGCTACTTTTCTGTTCTTTTTCTTTCCAATGTTTATGCTTCACCACAAATAAGAGAATATAATGATTTTTCCCCTGTGGGCAGAGCTTTGGAGACAAAGCAGAGAGGTAGGAAGAGCAAGATCCTCAGCTCATTCACATTCACGTTGTAACCTTGTGAATTTCCAAGCTTTTCAGCCTTGCAGAGATTCACTTCCATACCTGTTTCAGGAGTATCCATTGGTGCCTTCCCAGCACTGAGACCTAGGTAGGAATGCCTCCAACTGCAAGTCATGGTCCAAGGACCTCCAAGTCTCCCCAGTGAGTCTGTTAACCCTGGTTTCACTTTCTCATGGCTCAACTCCCACATCCTCATTCTCTTTCATTCTCCCCCATTACCCTGATGCACAAAGTGCAATTCCTTCACCAAGTCAGCAAGAAAAGAGGAATCCACAGGTTCCAAGCATTCTGCAATCTTGCAGAGACAGAAAACTGGCAGGGGTTGGAGAGGGTGGAGGAGTTGAGTTGGGTGGCATTTCCCACCCTCTGACTACCCAGCTCCTGCACCCAACCCTGTCACATGCAGCTCCCCCAGGTCTCTAGAATTTTCAGAGCTGATCAGGCCATTCTTCCAGCAAGGGTGACTGTGTTTCTCAGAGGAACTTGGTTCCAAGAGCATGAACTTTTCTTCATCTTGTTACATCTCATCAATGAGAGTGGACTAAGTCCCTTTCTTTTGAAAGCTTACGTTTTAGTGGAAGGAGAAGAAAAAAACCCACACAAATGAGTAATTATAGAATGTGTCAGGTGGCGATAAGAGCCAGTGAGTTTGGATTTGGACAGCCTTTCTTGTACTTTCTATTTTGCATGCCACTAGCATGAAAGCTACAGGAGACAATATTTTTTAAGAGTAGCTTTATTAAGTATGATGGAATATGATAAACTACACGTAAAGCATACCATTTGCTAAGTCCTGACAAATGTAGACACTTGTGAAGCCACCATCACCATGGAGTTAGTGAACGAATCCACTGCCCCAAGTTTCCTGTGCCCCCTTGTAAATCCCTCCTTTTGCTCCTCCCATCTCCTTCTCATTCCCTCTCATCCTCAGACAACCACTGATCTGTCTCTCACTGCAGATTGCTTTGCATCTTCTAGAATTTTATGTAAGTGGACTCATCTGGTGCATATTCATTTATGTCTGGCTTTCTTTTTAGCATGATTATTTCGATGTTCATCTCTGTTGATGCATTCATCATTAATCCATCTGTTTTTATTGCTAAGTGTGTTCTATTTATGGGTATACCACTGTTTGTTTCTCCATTTACCTGTTGATTGACATTTGGATTGTATTATTATCATTATTTTGAAACAGGGTCTCACTCTGTCATCCAGGCTGGAGTGCAGTGGCACAATCACAGCTCATTGCAACCTCTGCCTCCCAGGCTCAAGTTTTCCTCCTATCTCAGCCTCCTGAGTAGCTGGGACTACAGGAAAGTGCCACCACACCCGGCTAATTTTTGTAGAGACAGGGTTTTACTATGTTGAGGAAGCTGGTTTCAAACTCCTGGGCTCAAGTAATCCTCCCACCTCAGCCTCACAAAGTGCTGGGATTACAGGCATGAGCCACCGTGACCAGTCTATTTTTTAAATTATTAAAAATAAAGCTGCTGTAAACATTTGTGCATAAATCTTTGCAGAGATGCATATTTAATTTATCATGGTTAAATACCTAGGAGTGGAATGGCTGAATCATAGATCAGATGTATGTCTAACTTCTAAAAAAATTGCTGTTTTCCAACGTAATTGTGCAGTTTACATCTTCACCAGTACTGTATGAGGGCTCCAGTTGCTGCATATTCTTGTCAAAACTTGCTATTAATCAATTTTTAAAATTATAGACACTGTAATAGGCATGTAATAGTGTTTTGTTGTGATATAATTTGCATTTCATAATGACTAATCATGTTGAGCATCGTTTCTTGTTTATACCATCCAGATATCATTTTGGGCAAAGTGCCTGTTCAAATATTTTGCCAGTTTAAACAATTGGGTTGCTTTTCATAGTATTGTAAATGGACTTTTATTTCAATTTCTGATTGTTAATTGCTAATATTTAGAGATACAATTGAATTTTCTATATTGATCTTATATCCTGCAAACTCAAAATAAACTCACTGTACTCCAGTAGTTTTTTCTCTTTTTTTTTCTTTTTTTTTTCTTTTTTTTGGTATATTGCATCAGATTTGCTACATAAAGGATCATGGCATTTGTGAACCAAAATATTTACTTCTTTTTTCCCCATTCGGGTATCTTTCTTTTTTCTTGCCTTATTAGAGTGGCTACAATCTCCAGTACAATGTTGAGGAGAAGAGATTATACCAGAAATCCTTTTCTTGCTCTTGGTCTTAGAAGGAAAACAGTGGATTATTCACCATTAATTATAATATTGGGTATAATTTTTTAATATGTTATCATTATCTATTGAAGAAGTTATCGTATGCTGACTTGCTGAGATTTTTAAAAATCAGCAATGAATGTTGGATTTTCTAAAATGTGTTTCTGCATTTGTAACGATATTTGTTTTTTCTGATTTGTTCCGTTAATAATGTGAATTACATTGAGCAATTTTTAAATGTTTTGTTAGGCCATTTCTGCATTGCTATAGAATACCTGAGGCTGGGTAGTTTATAAAGAAAGAGGTTTAATTGGCTCACCGTTCTGCAATGTGTTATCTTTTTTTTTAATTTCTTAAGGTAGAAGTTGAAATCATTGATTTGAGGCCTTGCTTCTTTTTAAATACAGACATTTTACATTATACATATCCTTCTGAGATTGCTTTAGGTGAATCCTAGAACTTTTAATATGTTGTGTTCTCATTTTTATTCAATTCAAAATATTTCAAATATCTCTTTTGATTTCCTCTTTTACCCATGGGTTCTTTATCAGTGCATTATTTAGTTTCCAAGTGTTTGGGGATTTTAAAAGACACTTTTCAGTTATTGATTTCTAATTTCTATTTTAATTCTGTTATAGTGAGAGGGCACACTTTTTATGTTTTGAATGAGTTTAAATTTATATATTTATTTATTTTGAGACATGTTCTCACTCTGTCGCCCTGGTTGGAGTGTAGGCATGATCACAGCTCACTGCAGCCTTGACTTTTTAGGCTCAGGTGATTCTCCCATCTCAGTCTCCATAGTAGCTGGGATTACAGGCCTGTGCCATCACGCCTGGCTAATTTTTACTTTTTTTGTAGAGACAGGGTTTCACCATGTTGCCTAAGCTGGCCCCAAACTCCTGTACTCAACCAATCCACCTGCCTCAGTTGGCCAAAGTTCTGGGATTACAGACATGAATCACCATGCCCAACCAAGTTTAAATTTATTGAGACTTGTTTCATGGCCAAGAATATGAACTACTTTGGTTAATATTTTATATGCACTTGAAGCACTTGAAGATAATGTGTTCTGCTGTCGTTAAGTAGGGTGTTCTCTAAATGTCAATCAGGCTAAGTTGGTTGACAGTATGGTTCAAGTAATAGCTATATTACTAATTTTCTGGTTACTTTTTCTATCAGTTATTGAGACAAGAGTGTTGAAATCTGACTATTATGGATTTCTCTAGTTGTCCATTTGTCCTTTTAGTCCTGTCAGTTTTTGCTTAATGTGTTTTGAAACTCTGAGATTATGGGTCCATAAATGCTTAGAAGTTTTGCGTCCTCTTAATGAATTTACTCCTTTATCATTATGAAATTACTCTATTTGTTCCTGGTAATATTCTTTGCTGAAATCTACTTTGTCTGATGTTAATATAGCCACCCTAGTTTTCTTTGATTAGTATTAACATGGTGTATCTTTTTCTAATCTGCTACTTTTAACCCTATTGTGTTTTCATATTTAAATATTTTTTCTTTTTGAGGGGGTTATTTTTTGGTTTTCTTTTTCGTTTTGGTGGTAGCATATAGTTAGGTCTTATTTTTTTCCTTATTTGATAATCACTCCCTTTTAACTAGTGTAGTAAATGTCATACATTTAAAAGCATTTGACATTTAATTTGTTTACTGCTATCACTGAGTTTAACTTGCTGCTCTTTTGCTATTAGTTCCATCTGTTTATAGATCCTTTTGCCTGGTTTTGGATTAAATGAGTACTTTTACTGATCCCATTTAACCTCTTTTGTTTACTTATTAGATATCAGTATGTATGTAAATGTGTGTGTGTGTGTGTGTTTAGTGGTTGCTTTAGTTGTTTATATTATTTATCTTTAATAGATCAAAATTTACCTTGTAAGAACAGTACACCACTTTGTGTACAGCATAAAAACCTTACAACAGTATACTTCTATTTCTTTCCAGTCTTCATGCTATTGTTATTATACATTTGGCTTTTATATATGTTATTAATAAAAACACCACATTAATATCAGTTTTAATTGGAAGAGTTCATTCTTTTTAAAAAGAGATTTAAATCACAGGAGGAAAAACTTTTCCTGTTTATCTACATATTTATAATTTTGAGTGCTCTTCCTTTCTTTGCATAGCTTCAGACGTTACCTGATATTATTTTCTCTTTGTCCAAGGGACTTCCCTTAACATTTATTGTAGGGGAAGTCTGCTGTTGAGGGATTCTTTCAGCTTTTGTATGTTTAAAAATATTTCAATTTTATCTTCATTTTTTGAAAGATAGTTTTGCTGGGTATAGAATTCTAGGTTGACATTTCCCTTTTTTTTTCTATACTCTAAAGATGTTGCTCCAGTGTCTTGTGGCTTCATTATTTCTGACTAATAGTCTGCTTGTAATCCTTATCATGTTTCCTGTATATATGACATGTGCTCTTTCCTCTGGTTGCTTTCAATGTCTTGTCTTTATCACTGTTATTTATGTATTTATTTATGTTATTTGAAAGTTTTTTGAGACAAGGTCTTTCTTTATTACCCAGACTGGAGTGTGGTGGCAGGATCATGGCTCACTTCACCCTTGATCTCCTGGGATCAAGTGATCCTTTCACTTCAGCTTCCTAAGTAGCTGGGATTATAGCCATGTGCCATTATTAGTGACCAATTTCAAAGCAGAAGAGGGAGGTAGAAGCAGTACAATCAAAGATATGACAGTATCTCACTATGTTGCCCAGGCTGCTCTCAAACTCCTGAGCTTAAGCAAACCATCCTCTTTGGCCTCCCAAAGTGCTGGGATTACAGGTGTGAGCCACTGCACCTGGCCTATCACTGGTTTTGAGCAAGTAAGTTTACGATGTTTCTTAGTGTTGTTTTCTTCAGGATTTTTGTGCTTGTCCTATGTTGAGCTTCTTGGATATGTGAGTTTATGGTTTTAACCAACTTTGGAAGTTTTTGGCTATTATTCCTTCAAATACTTTTTCTTCCCATTTTTTCTGTCTCCTTTGTTTCATGATTCCAGTTATGCATGTCCACTTTTTAGGGTAGAAGGGTTCTTTTACTCTACTTGTGTCCATTTAAATAGCTTCTGTTAAATCTTAAATTTAACAAATTATTTCTTCCATGGTATCAAATCTGTCCTTAATCCCATCCAGTGTACTTTTTGTCTTAGAAGTACTTTTAACCCCCAGAAGTTCAATTTGGGGATTTTAAATATCTTTTGTGTTGCTTCTTAATATGCTCAATCTTTCATCTACATTTTGAATACATAAAATACAGTGAGAATAATTGTTTTGATGCCCTTGTCTACTAATTCTACAACCCAGGTCATTTCTGGGTCCGTTTCTATTGATTGCTCTTTCTCTTCATTATATGTTATATTTTCCTACTTCTTTTCATGCCTAGTAACTTTTTAGTCAATGACAGGCATTGTAAATTTTACCTTGTTGGGTGCTAGATATTTTAGAATTGCTATATTTTTGTGCTTTCATTTGGGATACAGGCACGTTACTTGAAAATAGTTTAATTATTTTGGTTATTTCTTTTAAGCTTGTGAGGTGAGACCAGACCATCATTTAGCCTAGGATAAATTTCTCTCCACTACTGAAGTAATATGTTTCTGATTTTTCTACTGGATGTTCCACAAATAATAAGGTTTTTCACTCTGGCTGGAGGGAAGAGGAACTCTTCTCATACTTAAATAAGCTTCAGAGATTGTTCCCTCTAATGCTTTCTAGTGGTTCTTTCCCTAGTCTCAGGTATTTTTCTTTTATTCCCTACTTTTTCTTATTCCTCTTTTGTAATCTCCTTTGTGGATTCTACCTGCTTTAGTTTCCCTGGACTCTCAGCTCAATCACTTCCACTCAAGGCAATCCCTGGGCTCCATCTGGGCTACTGCTTTCCCTGTCACTTCATGGGAATTCTCTCCAGGCTGGGTGTGGTTGGCAGGAAAATGGCTGCCTAAAGATTTCCATGCAGTGAGGTGGTTTGGATTTGTGTCCTCACTCAAATCTCATGTCACATTGGAGGAGGGGCCTGGTAGGAGGTGATTGGATCATTGGAGCAGATTTCCCCCTTGCTGTTCTCATGACAGTGAGTGAGTTCTTAGGATATTTGATGGTTTAAAAGTGTGTGGTACTTTCCCCTTCATGCTCTCTCTGTCTCTTGCCACCACAAAAAGAAGGCGCTTGCTTCCCCTTTGCCTGCTGCCGTGATTGTAAGTTTCCTGAGGACTCTTAGTCATGCTTTTTGTTAGGCCTGCAGAACTGTGAGTCAATTAAACCTCTTTTTGTCATAAATTGCCCAGTCTCAGGTAGTTCTTTATAGCAGTGTGAGGATGGACTAATAGAGATGGCAAAGGGGAATTACGGTTGCAGATGGAACTAAAGTTCTAATCAGTTAACCGTAAAAAGAGACACTTATCCTAGTTTATTTGGGTGAGCCTTTGAATAATCACAAGGGTTCTTCAAAGCAGAAGAGGGAGGCAGAAGCAGTATAATCAAAGATATGACAATATGAGAAGAACGTGGTCCAACATTACTGACTGAAGCTAGAGGTATAGGGCTACAAGCCAAGAAATATGGGCAGTCTCTAGAAATTGGAAAAAACAAGAAAATGATTCTCCTCTACAGCTTCTAGAAGGGAATGGAGTTCTGCCAACACCTTGGTTTTAGCCCAGTGAGATCCATTTGGATTTCTGACCTCCTAAACTGTAAGATAATCAATTTTGTTATTTATGCCATTAATATTGTGGTGATATGAGACACCAGCAATAGGAAACAATAATACATGTTTGGTACCACAAATGGGGTGCTGCTACAAGAAACACCTAAAAATGTGGAAATCTCTTTGGAATTGGGCAATTGGTGGAGTTTGGAAGAATTTTCAGGAGCATGATAGATGAGGCCTGAATTGTGCTGAACCCACTCTCAATAGAAATAGGGATGTTAAGAACTTGGCTGGTGAAGACACAGGATCAAGTAAGGGGCACAGCAGGGAAAGCCTATATTGTCTTAGAGAATATCTAAATCATCATAAATAGGCTGTTGGTAGATGGGTGCTGCTGGAGAAGACTCAAAAGGAAGTGAGGAGCATGTTATTGGGAACTGGAGTAAAGTGAGTCCTAGTTACAGAGCAGCAGAAGACTTAGTGGAATTGTGACCAACCATTATTTGGAAAGCAGAACTTGTAGACTATGAAAGTGGACATTTAGCTGACAAAATTCCAATCAGAGTTGAAAGTCTGGACATTACCCCCAACATATTCCCTCCCACCCCTTCCCCAATTGATCCCTGCCCCCACATCTGTAAAGGTAACGTCTGTTTCCTCAACAGTAGATTAGATTAACTTGTTTTAAAACTTTATGTAAATGGAATCATCTAATATGTACTCTTGTGTAAGGCTTCTTTCACTCACATCATATTTTGGAGATTATCTGTGTTTGTGGGTGTATTGGCAGTTCATTTTTTTTCTTGAGTAGTATATCATTGTTTAAATACCACAGCTTGTTTACCTGCTTTCCTATGAATGGACTGTTTCCAGTTTTGGCTATCATGAATAAAGCTGCTGTAAACATTCATGAGCATATGTTTTCATTTTTATTATTTCATCTTTAAGTTATGATGTTAATTGGGAAACAGCAGGGCCTTGAGAATTGGAAATGGACACATGGGCAGATTCCAACGACAATGAAAACTTTGAGCTTCTAGACTTTGCCAAGCTTCCTTTGCCAGCAGAAGCAGCACTCCTCCCCTGTCTGAGGAGGTTCGCCTCCTGTTGCTTGCAACTCTAGTGAGATTCACTGAGGTTGTAGCTGATTGGGGGACTGCCAACCCTCCTCAAGACCTCCTGCAAAAACACTTCATTGCATCTAAGCCAATAACAACCCTCAAATTCTGTCATTATCCAGTGGGCCGGGGCAAATTGTGACCAGGGAGAAAGAATCACACATAACAAGACAAAGTCGAGGATGCTTCCAATGTATGTAAGAGACTCAAAACACATCACATTATTTTTGCACATTAAGGAATCAGTATAAATTTGGTATTAAGATAATTTGATATTTTAGAGTGGTAGTCTTTTGACTCCAATTAAATAAACAGTTCAATAATTGACTTATATTTGTGATTTTAAGTGGAAATCTTACTAAGCTTATATATATTATATATGTAAAATATATCTTATATAGATATAAGATATAGATCTTGTATCTGTAAGATGTAGATCTCATATCTTATAGATGTCATATCTATGATATAAGATATAGATCTCCTATCTTATATATCTCATATGTATATCATGTATATATACTTCACTATTTATGTAAGTTTATCTGATGTATAAGAAGTACTTCAGTATTGGGAAGAGTTGTCAGATCATTGAGATATTTAAAAGCAAATTGAGTGTAAGCAATTTATAAATGTAATTCAAAGTCTTGAAGATGTTTAATTTTTTGATTTGGTTAGTGGGATCCAGCATTATTTTTGGATCCCTTATAGGTGATTAATTGCTGGGCATAGAACCAGCTTTTAAAACACTAATAGAAAATGATAGTGGCTCATCAAAATCCGTGTCTTTTGCTCCTTGGTGGACACTGTGTTTCCCCATCTCGTGGCAGTGAAATTAGCCAAGTAACTGAGTTCTAGCCAAATGGAATTGAGCAGAAGTGATGTGGCCATTTTCCTTCTTGGCGGATGAAAACCTCTCACAGGCCTTCCTCCCTCCTACTGGCTGGAATGGAGATGATGGAGGCAACTTTGCCAGCAACTAGTTGGAGGGGGCAAAGCCTTGGTCAGCTTGGGTCCCTGAGTGGCTTCATCAAATAAGGGGCATTCCCACATTCATTTTTCACTTATGCTATTTTGGCACCACTGTGGCTGTTACATAAGCAAGAAACACACTTCTATTGTGTTGGGCTACTCCACGTTTAAGACTCCTTGTCACCTAGCCTTCCCTGATGAATACATTAACAGAATACCAAAGCCTAAGAGACAATTAGGTGTTGGTGAGCCAAGCACTGCAGCACATGCCTATAGACTGAGGCAGAAGGATCTCTTGAACCCAGGAGTTCGAGGCTATAGTGTACTATGAATGCACCTGTGAGTAGCCACTGCACTCCAGTCTGGGCAATACAGCAAGACCCTATCTGCCTAAATAAAAGATTAGGTGTTAGAGTTTGTATCTTTGTAAAGAGCAAAGCAAACTTCTGCTCAGACTTTTCTTGGCACAAGAATTACCTTTTGCAAAGCTTCACATTGGTAGTGATTTTTCACTAGGGAGCTCATATCTAACAGAGCTGTTGGGGAACGTCACTTTTTTTTTCTTCTGTAGTCTCACTTCTGATTTTCTCCCATGACAGATCTAAACCCTGTTGTAAGGGAGTTCGCAGATCAAGCATAATGTTGAGGAGAATGTTAAAATAAAATCTATTTCAATTTTTAAAAGTAATATGCACTCAAAACATTTGGAAAACATAGAAAAGTCAGAAAAATATCATAGAAAGTCAACCACTGACAATATTCCCGTACTCAGTATTTCAAGTTATTTTTTATTTTACATAGTTGATATCATATTATATACAAAAGGTTATTCTTTTTTTTCTTTTTTATTTCTTTTTTTGAGACAGGGTCTCACGCTGTTGCCCAGACTGGAGTGCAGTGGTGCAATCTCAGCTCATAGCAACCTCCGACTCCTAAACTCAAGCGACTCTCCAGCCTCAGCTTCCTGAGTAGTTGGGATTATAGGTGCATGCCACTACTGCCCAGCTAATTTTTGTATTTTTAGTAAAGGTGGAGTTTCACCATGTTGGCTAGGTTGGTCTTGAACTCCTGACCTCAAATGATCCACAGCCTCCCAAAGTGCTGGGATTACAGGCATGAGCCACCATGCCTGCCCCAAAAGGTTATTTTTATGTTGTGATTTAAGGAATTTAAAGTCTGGAAACAAGTTGGAAATCGATTCAGGAGTCAGACAGATCTTAGCTTCACTACTGGAGGGGAGAACTCAGCTTGATTTCGCCACCATACCCCGGCCTGCTGAGGCCTGCCTTAGGGCCCCCTATGGGGAGATTTTACCTACAGCAGGACATTCACCTGGCCAACTGCTAGGTGAATCACCACCTCACATACCTTGGAGTCTTCAGATGTGAAAGAGAGATGGAAGACACGGGAAAGTAGTTTTTAACATATTAACATACCCACTTGAGAAAAGTAGATGAATGCATGGTAGCCTCTCACTGCTTAAAACGTCTGCCTCTGCTGTTATTTTTTTATTTTTATTTTTTATGTTTGACTGATGACAGCTTTTAAGTCTCACCCACCCTTTCCTTATCTGGGCAAACTGATTTAAAAAAAAAAAAAACTGGGTTCTCTCTCCATTGCCATTGGTGGGAGGTTTAACTAGGTAAGCCCTTGCCCACAGTGCGCAGGAACCTTTACCCAGCCCAGCACGCTAGCCACAATGAAATCCCCAAGCTAGTCTCCTTTTTCCAATCTCTCAAGCCATTTTTGGACCTGTTGGAGAGGCCTGTCTGGCTCTCCCCAGAGACATCCATGATGTCAGTAGCAAATCTTTTGATACCCTTGGGGCATTCATGTGACATCACCAGCCTTAACCTTTGACTGTCTTGGCTGGGGGCCCACGTGCTCTACAGATGACCCTACAAGTGCCATCTCATCTATCAAATAAATCATTTCTGTGTATATCTGTATGCATGCACATTTGTTTATTTTTCTAACTGACACTACCCTCAGCAATGCTGTGTGTAAAGACATCTCTGGACCTGGAGTTATCCTGTTCCCTTAGGATAACTCATTAGAACAGGGAGTACATAGAGGAAAGGCTGTGCTCATTTTAAGTTTCCTGAGATGTATTGGCGAATAGCTTTTCAAAATGTTGAACCACATCTCAAGGGAACCGGACAGTATGGCAATCACGAGTGTGCTGTGAAGACCTCCAAGACAAGGAGCTATGGACCAAGGGCCCCAGCGGCTGCTCTCTGAGGGTTGGGAGAAACTGAAGTTCCCTGACAGTGACTTTGGTTTGAAGATGTGACAGTGGCTTTGCTCAACCCTCTCTAGGCTGCACCTCTAGGGCACTTCCACCAACCTCCCTTCCCTCTCTCCTTCATGGGGGCACCTGGCCATGTAGTTCCCCAGCCTTCCCTGTGTCCTCTTTCAGCTGTTTCCCCTAACAAAAGAGGAAGATGTTTCCCCTTTGCACATTTCATCCCACCTGGGCATCTGCTTCTTAGAGTATCTGGACTGACACAGAGGGAGGAGTGGGCAGAGTAGCAGCTCAGAATCTGAACTCATGAGTCCCAGGCCCAGTTCTGCTCCTCCCTAGCTGTGGGAATGTGGCCAGTTGACCTTCCCTCTGAGTTCTTCTCAGTTCCTACCTCTGAAGGATAGGGATTCATGAAACATGTTTGACAATGTCGCTGAGAAAACAGTGAAACTCTGAATATGCAATGCACACACACGGCCACCTTTTCGTTCCTTTCACATTTCATAGAAAATCTGGCCTGTTTAAACATGTACAAAGGTATACATGGCACAGAGGCACCCATGTGCCCAAGATTCAGTGTGAACCTGAGCTGTCACTGCAGGCACCTCCTGATGGGAAACTGTAGAATGTCGCCTTCCAAGTGTCAACCTTGGCCCATGCTTTAGTGACTCATGGGAACTCAAGCCAGACTCCGCCCTGGGCGCCTGGTCTGCGTGAGTCAGGAACACAGATCTTAGCCCATGGCCTTTGGCTCATATCTGGACAGCTGACCTAGGGTGGGGTTTCTAGGAGAGATTGTTTGGAAGACAAGACCACATGGCGAGAAGATTCGGCAAGTCCCTGAAATCTGAACAAACACAGTCAGGCTAACAGAATCTGTACTGGAGGTAGGGCAGGGACCTATCCCGAAGAATTATTCCAATGACTCTAAATCTCAGGCTGGGAGGCTTTTGACAAGTCACTCTGAAGCTTGAGTTTTAAGTCTGTGGCCAGAGACGTATTCACTGCTGCTTGTTCTCCATTGGTCATCTTTTTATATTTAAGACGTCCTGGGTTTGACCTCCAGCTTAAGAAAGAAAGGTCATGAATGAAGAAAGTCCTTAGGGCACTTGATTTTCCTCTTCATATTTGGTAAATATTGGGGATAAGAGATAACTAGTGTAATAATGCTCACAGTCAGAAGGCTGTAGCGTTTGCTGGGATTGCGATGAACCAGAGCTCAGTCCATTCAATTCTCACCAGTCCTGTGAGGCAGATGCTCCATTGCCCTCATATTACAGATGAGGAAACCGAGGCTTAGAGAGGGGAAACAAACAGAACCAAGTGTCAAGGTGAACTTTCGTGAATCTCTCTAACTGGACCTGGGGCGCCTCTTGGTTTCGTTCCCTGGGGCTTTAGGCTTCCTGCTGGGACTGAGGGGGGCTGAGAAATGTTCCAGAGAGAAATCCTGGATCCTACTGATGATAGAAGCCTTTCTTTTATTTTGCTCTTGATTTAAATGTTCAAACACAAAAACAATTACTGAGGGCAACATAACAAAGACCCATGCTCCACAACCAAGATTTCCTAATGTTAATATTTTCTCCTATTTGCTCAAATTTTTATTTTCAAAAGAAATTAAGCACTGTAGACATAGCTGGAGTCCCATCTCTGCCCTCCTCTGGGCCCAGTCTCTCTGTGGTATCTCAGAGACAACTATTTTCTGAATATGAGGGTGACTTTCTTATCCAGGTTTTCATGTTTTTACAGTATATGCATGTGTTCATAAAGAATACTGCACATAATATTGTTTTCTGGGCTTCAAATTTTACAGATGTTTCTTACTGTACATATTTTTGCACAGCTTATCTTTTTCCTACTTGATCTTCTTCCCACTCTCTAACCTTGCTGATCCAAACAGATCTGGCTAGTGCATTTTAACTATTATGTGGCATTCGGTCATATAACTATACTACCACTGATCTTTCCATTTCCGTATTGATTGGTGTAGATGTTGCTGTCAATTCTTTGACATTATAAACAGCACTGAAAGAAACATCTTTATTTGTGTTTTCTTGTGCATAAGTTCTTCTAGCATATAGACCAAGGACTGTACCTATTGAGTCATAGCGAATATGCATTTTCCTTTCTCCATCTCTCCCTCTCCTGTTGTTTCTTTCTTCTTTTATTAGTGCACAAAACTAAACTATTTATCATTCTTGATTCAACAAACTCTCATTAGTGATCTATGCATGGCTCACTTGTTTGCTCTATCTATCTATCTGTGTATCTATCTATCTACCTATCTCTCTCTCTCATCTCTCTGTCTCTTTACGTATATATCTATCAATGTAGGTCCAAATGTATCCCCCAAAATTGATATGTTGAAACTTAATCTCAGTGTGATAGTAGTAAGAGGTGAGACAGTTAGGAGGTGATTAAGTCATGCAGGTGAAAGCTTTTGGGTGGAATTAAGGCTCTGTGAATATGGGAATAAACAAACTCACTTTCTCTTAATAAATTCTCGCAACATGTTTCTGTCACCAGATATGTGGGGTTTTTCCTTCCACGCATCAAAAAAGCAGTCAGTTCTGTAGTGGACACCAGCAAGGTGTCCTGTAATTCAGTTCAGTTCTGACATTGTCCACCTGGAAACAGTGTCAGATCCCACAGGTTGAGGGCTCAGTCCCACAAGGCTGCCCCCAACTTCAGATGCCAATCACAAGCACCAGATTGTCTTATCTGTGCTTCTGACCCACTGGCTATAAATTAGGATTCCCAAGACCCTGTCTTTGGGTTGGATTAATTTGCTAGAGTGGCTCAAAGATCTCAGGGAGATGCCTACTTACATTTACTGGTCTGTTATAAAGGATATTACAAAGGATACAGGTGAAGAGATGCATAGGCTGAGATATGGGGAAAGGGGCCCAGATCTTCCATGCCCTCACCAGGTGCATCACCCTTCAGGGACCTCTATGTGTTCAACTCTCCTGAAGCTCTCCTAACTCAGTCCTTTTGTTTTTTTATGGAAGCTTCATTACATAGCCATGGTTGATTAAATCATTAGTCATTGGTGATTAAGATAACTTTTAACTCCTCTCTCCTTTCTGGAGGTGGGGGTTGGGGGGCTGAAAGATCCAATCTTCTAATCTTGCCTTGGTCTTTCCAACCCCTGATCTGAAGCAACCTAGGGTTGCCAGCCATCAGTCAACTCATTAGTATATAAAAAGGCACATCACTTTGAAGATTCTAAGGATTCTAGGAGTTGGATGCCAAGACACTGGGATGAAGACCAACAGCAAATACATATTTTACAACATCACAAGGGACCTTATAAAAGGGATTGAGAGCATGGGATCTCTTCTGCCCATGTGAGGACAGCATCTATCCCTTTTGCCCTTCCACCCTGTGTGGACACAACAACAGGGCGCCATCTTAGAAGCAGGGAATAGACTCTCAGCAGACGCTGAATCTACCAGCACCTTGATCTTGGATTTCCCAGCCTCCAGAATTGTGAGAATACATTTCTATTGTTTATAAATTACCCAGTCTCAGGTATTTTGTTATAGCAGAACAAACAGACTAAGACACTATCATCTATCTTTTAATTATTTTTAATAACTTAATAAGAAATTTGAAATCCATCACTGAAACAAAATCTAACCTATATTGAACACATTTCTGTCTCCTCCCGCCTTAAACATCCAGCCAGCCAGAGACAGAGGGACTTCATGGTTTTCTTTTTGGTGCTTTTAGGCGTCACAAGGGATCTGAGAGTGGCTATAATATAGCTGTTAGATGGCTCTGTAGGTACAGTTATATATTTTTGGTACAAAGTCTTTGTCAGTGATGCATATTTCAACTAAATATTTCAACTTCTTCAAATTGTGTGCATTTTCCATTTTGCTGAATATTGCCAGTTGCTCTCAAGTCACTGCATAGGCATACCTTTCTGGAATTGTGCAGAAGTTCCCATCTGCAAACATCCCATCCACACTACTGTTATCAGGCTTAATATTGTTTGCCTGTCTGGTGACAGTAGTATGGTATTGTCATTGCTTGATCTTGTGGTTTTATGATTCCTAGCAAGAACGAGCATGATTTTATATGTTTATACACCATTTGGACTTTCTGTTCTGTGAATTGTCTCTCATATATTTTGTCCATTTATTTTCTATTATGCTGTCTGTCTTATTCTCAAGGGCTTAAAAGCATTTTAATTTGTTGCCTATTCTAAAGGTTGCTAATATATTCTCTCAAGCTGTCTTTTACATTTTTGTGGTGCTTTTTGTCTTACATGCATTAAACTTCCATGTAGTCACAGTTATTCATATGTTTGTGATTTGTGGTTTTTATTGTTATAAAATACACATCACATAAGACTTACCATTTTAAACATTTTAAAGTCTATAGTTCTGTGCCATTAAGTATATTCACGTTGCTGTGTAACCGTCACCACCATCCATCTCCAGAACTTTTTCATCCTCCCCAGTTGAAACTCTTTCCTCATTAAATGCTAACTCCCCATTCCCCTTCCCCTATCCCCAGTACCCACCATTCTACTTTTTGTCTCTATGAACTGACTATTTTATGTACCTCATTTAAAAGTGGAATTATAAAATATTTATCTTTTTTAATTGGCTTATTTAACTGAGCATAAGGTCTTCACAGTTCATTTATGTTGTAATGTATATCAAAATTTCCCTTCTTTTTAAGACTGAGTAATCTTTTAGTGTTGTGTGTGTGTATTTGTGTGTGTGTACCACATTTTGTTTATCCCTCATCCATTGATAGACAGTTAATATAGTTTGGTGTCCCCATCCAAATTTCATGTTGAACTGTAATCCCCAGATGTTGAAGGAAGGCCTGGTAGGAGGTGATTGATTCATGGGGGCAGACATCCCCCTTACTGTTCCAGTGAGTGAGTTCTCATGAGATCTAGTTGTTCAAAAGCTTGTAGCACTCCCCTCATCTCTCTCTTTCCCCTGCTGCCATGTGAAAAAGGTGCTTCCCCCTTGCTTTCCACCTTGATTATAAGCTTCCTGAGGCCTCCTAGCCATACTTCTTGTTAAGCCTATGGAACTGTGAGCCAATTAAACCTCTTTTCTTGATAAATTACCCAGTCTCAGGTAGTTCTTTATAGCTGTGTGAGAACGGACTAATACAGAAAATTGGTACCAGGAAAGAGGGGCATTGCTATAAAGATACCTGAAAATGTGGAAGTGACTTTGGAACTGGGTAGTGGGCAGAGGTTGGAACAGTATGGAGGGGCCAGAAGAAGATGGGAAGATGTGGGAAAGTTTGGAACTTTCTAGAGACTTGTTGAATGGTTGTGACCAAAATGCTGATAGTGATATGGACAATGAAGTCCAGTCTGAGGTGGTCTCAGATGGAGATGAGGAACTTACTGGGAACTGGAGAAAAGGTCACTCTAGCTATTCTTCAGCAAAGAGACTGCCAGCATTTTCCCCCGTCCTAGAGATCTGTGATACTTTGAACTTGAGATAGATGATTTAGCATATCTGTCAGAAGAAATTTCTAAGCAGCAAAGTGTTCAAGAGGTGACCTGGCTTTTTCTAAAAGTGTACGCTCATATGCGTTCACAGAGGTAGTCTAAAATTGGAACTTCTGTTTAAAAGGGAAGCATAGGGTAAAAGTTTGAAAAATTTGAGGCCTAACCATGTGCTAGAAAAGAAAAACCCATTTTGCAGGGAGAAATTCAAGCTGCTGGCTGCAGAAATTTGCATAAGTAAAGAGAAGCTGAATGTTAATCACCAAGACAATGGGGAAAATGTATACAGGGTCTTTTTTGCTGCAGAAATTTGCATAAGTAAAGAGAAGCTGAATGTTAATCACCAAGACGATGGGGAAAATGTATACAGGGCATTTCAGAGACCTTGAGGGCAGCCCCTCTCATCACAGACCTGAAGGCCTAAGAAGGAAAAATGGTTTTGTGAGCTGGGCTCAGGGCCCTGCATCTCTGTGCAGCCTCAGGATATGGCATCCTGCATCCCAGTGCTCCAGTTCCAGCTGTGGCTAAAAGGGGTCAACGTACAGCTCAGGCTATTGCTTCAAAATGTTTAAGCCCCAAGCCTTGGCAACTTCCATGTGGTGTTGGGCCTGTGGGGGCACAGAAGGCAAGAGTTGAGGTTGGGAACCTCTGCCTAGATTTTGGAAGATGTATGGAAATGCCTCAATGTCCAGGCAGAAGTCTGCTGCAGGAGTGGAGCCCTCTTGATAACCTCTGGTAGGACAGTGTCAGGGGGTGCAGGCGGGGAAATGTAGGGTTGGAGCCCCCACAGAGAGTGCCCACTGGGGCACTGCCTAGTGGAGCTGTGAGAAGAGGGCTCTCATCGCCCAGATCCCAGAATGCTAGATCCACTGACGGCTTGCACCATGCTCCTGGAAAAGCTGCAGGCACTCCACACCAGCCTGTAAAAACAGCCATGGGGGCTGTACCCTGCAGAGCCACAGGAGTGGAGCTGCCCAAGGCCTTGGGAGCTCACTCCTAGCATTAACATGCCCTGGATGTGAGACATGGAGTCAAAGAAGATTTTGGAGCTTTACAATTTAATGACTACCCTGCTGGGTTTTGGACTTGCATAGGGCCTGTAGTCCCTTTGCTTCAGTCAATTTCTCCTATTTGGAGAGGAAATATTCACCCAACACCTGTAATCTGTATTTATGCAATGTCTGTACCCACTTGTATCTTGGAAGTAACTGACTTGTTTTAGATTTTATGGACTCATAGGCAAAAGGTACTTGCCTTGTCTCAGATGAGACTTTAACTTGGAATTTTAAGTTAATGCCAGAATGAGTTAAGATTTTGGGGGACTGTTGGGAAGGCAGGATTGGTTTTGAAATGTGAGAAGGACATGAGATTTGGGAGGGGCTGGGGTGGAATGATAAGGTTTAGCTCTGTGTTCCCACCAAAATCTCACATTGAACTGTAATCCCCATGTGTCAAAGGAGGGCCTGGTGGGAGGTATTGATTCATGGGGGCAGACTTCCCCCTTGCTATTCTAGTGAGTGAATTCTCATGAGATATGATTGTTTCTTCTCAAAAAGGAGGTTGTTTAAAAGTCTGTAGCACTTTCCCCATCTCTCTATATCTCCTGCTGCCATATGAATAGGTTGTTTGCTTCTCCTTTGTCTTTAGCCATGATTGTAAGTTTCCTCAGGCCTCCCAGCCATTTTTTCCTGCAGAACTGTGTGTCAATTAAACCTCTTTTCTTCATGAATTACCCAGTCTCAGGTAGTTCTTTATAGCAGTGTGAGAATGGACTCATGCAACAGTTGAGTTACTTCCAACGTTTTGGCTATTGGGAATAATGCTGCTCTAAGCATAGGTATACAAATATCTGTTTGAGTCCCTGCTTTCACCTCTTTTACATGTAAACCCAGAAGTGGAATTGCTGGATCATATTTTTAATTTTTGGGGGTAATTTCTATTATGTTTTCCACAGTGGCTGTATCATTTCACATTCTTATCAATAATATACAAGGGTTCCAATTTCTCCACTTTCTCACCAACACTTGATTTTTCTGTTTTTATTTTTTTTTAGTAATAATCATCCTAATGGGTGTGCAGTGGTATCCTGGTTTTGATTTGCATTTCCCTAATGATTAGTGATGTTGAGTATCTTTTCATATGTTTATTGGCCATTTGTATATCTTTTTGGGAGAAATGTCTATTCAAGTCCTTTGCCCATTTTTGAATCACACTGTTTCTTTTTTGTTGTTTTTGAGTTCTAGGAGTTCTTTATTCTGGATTTAAATCCCTTATCAGATTCATAATTTGCAAATTTTTTCTCCCATTTTATGAGCTGCCTTTTTACTCTGTTGATAGTGCTCTTTGATACACAAAAGCTTTTAATTTTGATGAAATCCTGCTTATCTATTTGTTTCTTTTTTAGATTGTGCTTTGGAGTTCATATCCAAGAAATCGTTGCCAAATTCAATGTCATGAACTCTCCTACTCCTTTTTTGCATTTTAAAGTATCTTTACCTTCAATAAACTTTTATTTTAAAGTGTCTTTTTATATTTAATCTTTTGTTGAGGAGAAGTATATTTTTATGAATGAAATGAGTAAGGGATCCAATGTATTTAATTTCATAAGGCTTCCTGATTATTACAAACCATTTCTTGAATAATACTTTTTCTCCAATATTTGTAATGCTATCTTTGTACCTACATATGGAAGTGGGGAAGTCTACCTCTCTCATGTTCTTTATTCAGTTTTACTAATCTACATCTTACTCCTGGGTCAACACTACACTGTCATTAATACAGTATATAATAAGTTTTGCTCTCTGGTCGGACCTGTTCCCCTTTGTGCAGAAAAGAGCTCATATAGCAGGCCTGACACTGCTCTCTTTAGAAAGTCCTGCTTACAAAGTTGGTCCTAGAATGATGTCTGGGAACCTGGATTTGGGGATGGTTGCCACCATTTCCAGAACTGATAAGAGTGGCTCACTGTGCCTAAACCATTTGTGCAAACACTAGGTTCATGTTGGCCACCTGCTTTACTTCCAGGAGTCTGGAAGTTCGGTGCATGTCAGGCAGAGGGGGCCCATGTATCCAGGCTGCAGTAAAAACCCTAGATGATGAGTCTCAGTGGCCTTCCCTGATAGATGTGCTGTCATAGCTCATTGCAGGAAGAATCAAGTGAGTCCCATGAGACTCTACTGGGAGAGGACCCTTAGAAGCTTGCGCCCAGTTTCCTCTGGATTTTGCCCCTGTGCCTTTTCCCTTTGATAATTTTACTTTGCATCCTTAACTGTCATAAGTTATAGCTATGAGGGGGACCACATGTCAAGTCCTGTGAGTCTCCTGGTGAATCATTAAACCTGGGGTGGTCTTGGGACACCCTTTCTCCTTCTCTGGTGCCTCCTTCTTCTTCCTTTTATTCAACAATATCTTGGTTATCCTCATATCTTCATTCGTTTTTATGACTCTTACAATTCTCAAGGATTCAGTTGACATCTCATTGCATTTGCCGATAAATCTGGGGGTGGAAGGAGATCAATATCTATGTCTATGCCAAATATTGTGTGTTCATTCTCACCACCAGCCTCACCATCCTGAGCTCTTCCCTGTGCCTCTGGATCACGGAGCCTGAAAACTACGTTTCCCAGACTCTGTTGTTCATGGGCCCAGTGAGAGTCCATCATGCGAGGCACTGGCATGAGGTTGGAGGGAGGAAGTGAAAGCCTCTTTCTCCTCTCTGGGCCTCTGTGTGTATTGCAAAGCACAGACATGGAATTTTGACCACAACTTTGAGCATCTTTTTGAGAAGCACTCACATTGGGCTCCAGCATCTGCCCTGTGATCCCAGAAACCTCAGAATTCCTGACCGTGCCCTTCCTGGGTTTTGCTCCTTCAGCTTTCCAAAGACTATGAAAACCTCTAATTCTGTATCATATCTCTTCATCCTTAGAGTTCCCAGAATGGTTTCTCTTTCCCTGGCCAGACCTTAACTAATATTGTTAAATCAAGTTTAGCCTAAAGCTGCCTCCTTGTATACTTCAAGTTCAGTCTAAAGGTTTCTCTGTACATAATAAACTGCAACTGAATTGGATGTGTAAACAGACTAACCTACTCTAGTGCCAGTCACTGTGTTTGGGCAAATTAAAGACAGCCAACTGTTCAAACTGTTCAAATAAGGCAAATGCCAAGCTATAACCAATCTAGCTGTTTCTGTGCCTCAATTCTATTTTCTGTAGGTCACTTTCCTTTTTCTGACCATAAATGTTCTTCCACCACATGGCTGCACTGGAGTCTCTGAGCCTCCTGTGGTTCGGAAGGTTGCCTGATTTGCAAATCATTCTTTGTTCAATTAAACTCTTTCAATTGTCTACAGTTTTGCTTTTAACAATATAACACCAGCTGGGCACAGTGGCTCATGCCTGTAATCCAAGCACTTTGAGAGGCTGAGGTGGGTGGATCACTTGAGGTCAGGAGTTCGAGACCAGCCTGGCCAACATGGCGAAACCCCATCTCTACTAAAAATACAAAAATTAGCCGGGCATGGTGGCACCTGCTTGTAATTCCAGCTACCTGGGAGGCTGAGGCAGGAGAATTGCTTAAACTCAGGAGGCAGGAGTTGCAGTGAGCTGAGATCCCAACATTGCACTCTAGCCTGGGCGACAAGAGCAAGACTCCATCTCAAAAACAAAAACACAAAAACAAAAAACAATATAATACCATTCTGGTTCTTCCGTGCTCCATCATTTCATTTATTTAAGTCTTTTTCATATCCTCGATAGTTTTATAAATTTCTCTATAAAGTCCACCAGCAGAATTGAGCTCCCATTGCCCACAGTAGCATTCATGGTAACTGTTATGATCTGAATGTTTGTATCTTTTCAAATTCATGGGTTGAAACCTAATCACCAATATTATAGTATTAGAGGGTGGGGTCTCTGGGAGATGATTAGGTCATGGAGGTAGAGACCTCATGACTGGGACAAATGAGGACCAGAGAGCTCCCTTGCCCCTTCCACAATGTGAAGATGCAGCAAGAAGGCCCCATCTAGAAACTATAAGAAGGCCTCATCTAGAAACCATAAGAAGGCCTCATCTAGAAATCATAAGAAGGCCTCATCTGGAAACTATAAAGCAGGCTTCTCAAGACACTGAATCTGCAGTGCTTTGGTCTTGGACTTGCCAGCCTCCAGAACTGTAAGGGATAAATGTCTGTTTTTAAACTGTTTATAAACTGGGTGGCTTTATAGTTTTATAAAGCCAGTTTATAGAGTTTTGTTATAGCAGCGTGAATGGACTGAGACAATAGCAAACCCTCACACTGGTTTCCTTTTCTGCTTTCCTGTCTCACTCGCCTTGTTCCCTTACTCCTGCTTCCTGGGATCATCTTCCTTAACAAGCCACGTGTTTAAGTCCATTCTCACACTGCTCTAAAGAAATACCTGAGACTGTCATTTATAAGGAAAAAGTTTAATTGGCTCACAGTTCCATGGGCTGCACAGGAAGCATGGCTCTGGCATCTGCTCAGCTTCTGGGGAGGTCTCAGAAAGCTTACAATCATGGTGGAAGGCAAACGGGGATTGAGGCATCTCACAAGACAGGAGCAGGAGCAAGAGAGAGAGGGAGGAGGTGCTCCACACTTTTAAACAACCAAATCTTGTGATAACTCACTCACTGTCATAAGAGCAGCACCAAGGGGATGGTGCTAAACCATTCATGAAGGACCACCCCCATGATCCAATCACCTCCCACAGGGCCCCACTTCCAACTTTGGGGATTAGAATTTGACACGAGATTTTGGTGGGGACACAGATCCCAAACATATCACTGCTTATGCCTAAATCCCTGTCTTGGCTTGAAAGAAACCCACACTAAAATATGCATTTACTCAGAAGCCATAATAACAATAGCTACTATTACTGGATGGGCATGTGGTTATGCTGAACAAACAGTATCTCCCTTAATTCTCCCAGAATTCCCATGGTGCACTTACTTTATGAACAAGGAAACCAAAGCACAGAGAGTTGAAATAACTTGCTTGAAGTCAGAAAGCAAGGATCTGGCAGATTCTGGGTTTTAACCCAGGACTCTCCAACTCCAAATTTTTGAACTTGCCCCACCCCTACTCTGATGTCAAAATCCAGATCCTTCCACGAGTGTGTTGTATGACTTTGGTTGCGTCATTTTAAATCTCTGAACTCGCCTGGGTCTGAACGGGATGATCTCAAAATCTCTTTCTAGCATTAGCAGATGATAGCCCCTTTGACTCCAGGATGCAGATCACCTTCCAAGGGTCCCTTCCGCAGTGGTTTGCATGGAACAGAGGACATAGTATCACCTCCAGTTCTATAGCCCTTGCAGATCCCCTACACCATGGCTGTCTCACTGATAAAGGCCAGAGCCCAAGTCTGAAAATCCACAATCCACGCAGAAAGATGGAAGGAGCCTGGGAAGAGGGAATGAGCTCCCTCCATGAGGCCCAGGGGCACGAGGAGCCCCTTACTGTTCCAGCCCCACAAGGGATGGCTTTATGCTTCCTGCAGAGGGTAGCCTTGCAATGTGCATAAATTAAGCACGGTTCAGTCTTTATTGCCATGCAAAGCCTTGGGAGGACTGTTTTATATGTCTCTGTTTGCATGGCGTTAGCATCATATAGGCTGAAATTAATTCCACCAGACGGGCTGCTCACAAGCAGAGCCAAGAATTTCCTGGGAAGGAGTTAGGTCTGACTTTGGCAGCCGCTGTGTGCAGTGATAAAGGCCTCTCAGACGGTCTCACACAGCCGGGGCATCCAAGGGTATTATATTCTTTGGCCCCCGAGGGCTATTTCTCCCTCTTCCAGAAAACTGGGTGTGGAGTATGGACTTGGAGTCAAGGCTGATCACAGATGGGAAATGGACCCTGGCATTCTCCCTCATCCCCTGGATCATTTGATCGATGAGGCTAGCAAATCCCAAACAGGCCAGTCATCGCCCCTGTCTCAGAGCGCCAGAGCCATTGGGTCTGACTTCTGGGCTGGCTCCCCTGCCCTGAAACCAGACTATTGCCCACAGGAGATGGTTCCCTGAGCCCTGTGGCCTTGTTTCTGCCTTGTGTTGTGTTGATCCTTTGTTTTGCAAAGAACTTCTAATATGTTGTCCTATTTGAGGCCCCCCAGAGGTGGGGAAGTAGGGGAGGTGATGTTATTAGGCATGCTAATCATCATTATGATAATCACCACCATTTACCAAGCATTTCCCTCTGTACCAGCCCCCTTGGAAACGCTTTACACCCATGAACACGTTGCTCTGCAGAGAGACCCAGAGAGGAGAATGAAATGACCGAGGGCAGAGACACTCCCAGGGAATCTGCTCTGTGCCAGCCTCCTCCCCAGAAATTTCACAATCCAGAACTGTTGCAAAGCTTGCAGCTTGCCAAACATACTGTGTTAATCTCCATCCCTTTGCTTATGCTCTTCCGTTTATGTGTCTAGCATTCCCTGGAAAATGCCTATTCATCCCTCAAAACCCAGCTCAGGGTGCGTTTCCTTCTGCAAGCCCTGTTGTATCTCCCCAGGCTGATTGCATCTCCATTCAGCTAGCATGTATTGGGAAGATTTCAAAAAGAGTAAAAAGCTCCTGTCTGCACAGGAGCTTAGTTTAGCGGCTGCTGAGTCTAGTCCCTCTTCAGAGCCACTCCCCTCTCTGACTGTCCCAGCCATCTTCCTCACCCTCCATATTCCTGTTGGGTTTGGCCAAGGGGCGACATCCGCAGATCTGAGTGGGGGAGAAGGGTGGGGGTGGATATTGGTTCCCCTACTCCCTCTCTGTGTGGTGTATGCACTACGTGTTTTGTTTTCCGTATTCAGATTATTTGACCTCTGAGGCCTTGCTAATTCTGAAGGGTCTGCCCCTCCCAGGGCAGGCTGATCTAGAAATGGTCAACAATTCACTCAAGAGTGTGCTTTACAAATGCCATCCCACAGATCCAGAACCCACATCCTCCACCTCCTCCCCTGTGGAGCTGTCACACTCCACCTGCCCTGATCACCCCAGGGTTGGGAACCAGAAGATGCAGGGCAGTAACTCTGCACCCCAGATCAGCTAAAATTATTCAAACCAGCAATCCTAAGCCTGCCTGCCCTGTCTCTTTTTTCCTTCCCATCAAAACCTCAATGGAGGCTCTCGCCTACCATCTCCCCTCCCTGTCTCCTGGCCCACCCAGATGTTTCCCCTGTGGATCTTCATAGCAGGGTGAGCCCTTTCTCATTGGGAACTCTAAGGGACAAATGATCTTTTCAGTGCCAGTCCTCTCCCAATCTGCTGGTCTTTTCATGCCTAAATAATAATACTATGGCCAGGTGCAGTGGCTCACGCCCATAATGCCAGCACTTTGGGAGCTCAAGGCAGGCGGATCACCTGAGGTCGGGAGTTTGAGACCAGCCTGACCAACATGGAGAAACCCTGTCTCTATAAAAATACAAAATTAGCTGGGCATGGTAGCATGTAATCCCAAATACTTGGGAGGCTGAGGCAGGAGAATCGCTTGAACCCGGGAGGTGGAGGTTGTGATGAGTCGGAATCTCCCATTGCATTCTAGCCTGGGCAACAAGAGCAAAACTCTGTCTCAAAATAATAATAGTAATAATAATACGTACATACATACATGAACACATGAGGTTGCTTAGGGCTGGCTGCTTCTGTCTGCTGGAACCCCACTGCTCTGGCCCGTTGCTCCCACCTTGTTCTTCTGTCTCTGTTCCAGTGACCACCCCCTCACTCCCCATCAGGCCTAGGAGCAGTGACACCACCCCTCTTAGCTCTTGGGTTCTGCACTCTCTTGCTGGTCACCCAAACCTTGTTCACAACTTGATGAGTAGTCTTTGTATTAAAGTCATCTCAGTTACACAGTTTGAGAGTCTCTGTTTCTTGGAAGAGATGGAGCCATGAGCAGACCAGCTGAATACCCTCCCCTCCATCTATCCGACCACCTTCACTTGCTTGTCTCAAAATCTGCCTCCTGCAGGAATCTTGAGTCCAGCCTCTGCTTCCCGCATCTTGGTGTCCCTGCACAGCAAAGCAATCCCCATCCCGCAAGGAGCTGAGACAAGCAGCAGGATGGGAGGACAGCATTTGGTGGTTGGTCCAATGGCGGGATTGATGGAGGAGTCACAGAGGATGCCCTAGCCTCCAGTGTCACCAGTGGTGGGGCCAGACAGAGAATAGGCTTGTCAGGGAAAGGGATGAATTCATTCATGGTGTACTGAGCTGGAGGGGCCTATGGCATCCACATGGCCAGGCCAGTGAGCCAGGGAAGAGGGGAGTCATGGTGTGGAGGAACCCCCCAGGAACCATGCAGAGAGGAATGGGAGTGGGTCTAGGGGAGCCAGGCTGGCATGTGGAAGCAGCAAGAAGCCACTGCTGGGGCAAAAGGCAGAGAGAGGAGAGGAGAGGAGAGGGCAGAGTCCAAGGGCCAGGCAAGGCAGGCTCTCATGGGGAAGTCCCAGGGGCGTGGGCTGGGAGGAGCCTTTGGATTTGCCAGCTGAAACATCATGTGGGCCTGTGGTTTTTGCGGCAAGGAGGAGGGGGCAGAGGTGCGTTTGAGCAGGCGAGGATGACCGTCGAAGGTGAGTGAGTCCTGACATGGACGTGCTCAGAGGATAGCCTCGGATACGCGCAGGTGCGTGAGAAGCTGTTGAAGGAAAACAAACAAGGGCAGGAGGTGTATTGGGGGCTAGATTGTGTCCCCCTCACCCACATTCACATGTGGAAGCCCTAAACCCCATACTTCAGAGTGTGATTATCATTGGAGATAGGGCCTTTAGGGAGGTCATTAAGGTGAAATGAGACCATCAGCTTGGGGCCCCAATCTGGTACAGCTGTTGTCCTCATAAGGAGAAGAAGAGACACCAGAGCCCTCTCCCCTTGAGCATCCACACAGGAAAGGCTGTGTGAGGACACAGCAAGAAGGCGGCAGTCTACAAACCAGGTAGAGAGGCCTTACCAGGAACCAACCCTGTTGCACCTTTATCCTGGACTTCCAGCCTGCCAAACTGTGAGAAAAGAAACTCCTGTTCTTTAAGCTGCCTGGTCTGTAGTGTTCTGTTAGAGCAGCCTGAGCTGACTAATACAACAGGTACGGCCACCTGGCCTGGTCGGGGGCAGGTGGGGGAAGGACAGGAAATGGAGAGAGCTGAAGGATGGGCAAAGTCAAGTGGCTGAAAGGGTGGGGAACAGCATTTCATGCAGAGGGAATTGCATGTCCAAAGCCAGGCATGGAGCAAGCATGGCTCATTGGAATAATCAAAAAACAAGTCATTTTTAGAGTAGGATTTGCCTCTCTCTCTCTGTGTGTGTGTGTCTGTGTGTGTGTGTGTGTCTGTATTTAGTTTTTCCTTATGTTTTATTTCTTATGGGGCCTCAGATGCAGAGGGTTGTGGTGATCGTTTCCTGACCTCATCCCCATCTAGTGGGAGAAAGCCTTTATTTTCACTGATTTCTTCTCTCTTAGCTCCATACCCCAGCTCCGTTCCTCCCATAGTCAACTGTTCTACAGTTTTGACATGTACTTTTCAATTATAAAATATGTGCTGCTATTTGTATACATATATATTTTTTGTAGGATATATTGGGTCCCATATCTCGATTTTTCCCTGTCTTTTTTCTTTCCTCCTGTCCTTTCTTCCTTCTCAGGCTTGTGTGAGGTCTTAAGATCCATCATGCTGCTGTGAAGTGGTGAAATCTGTCACTTATACGCCAGGGCATTGCATCCCCCTCCATTTTCCCCATAATGGACACACAGGGTGTTTTCCTCTCCTTGTCCTAGGGTAGAGATTTGCAGAGTGTCTGATGAAGGAGGGAGCGAGACAGGAGGCCAGGAGCCCCAGGGATGGCAGGATGGGGAGGGTCTAGTTCAGGACAAGGGAGAAGAAGGAGGTCCTATGCCCTTGTGTGATTTCTCCAGGGACAGTGTGAGTGGATGGATTTGCCCAGGGTCGGAAATGGCTGGGACCCACGAAATGACAGGGAAGGGAGCAGATGCCGGCACCTTCCAGAACACCCTTTCATTTCACCCAGTGAGTAGGGGAGGCCCAACTGAGACTGGCTAGTTGCTCTGGGAGGTGGACCAGCTGGCATCCTTTCAACAGATTGTCTTTAAATACTTGTGGAACGCTTATTTGGAGGGGTGCAGAGAGGAACTTATTTTTATTAATAAAAATCGCATGCCTCTCTATGCTCAAAATAAGAGATTTATTATGTGCATTTATTATAGGTGATTTTCCAAACCAGACAGCATCTTGGGAGGCATATTAAAGAGTCTAAAATGTAGATAATAAAATAAAGCCCTCATCTGGGGTCAACAGCCCTACATAATACCTCGTTCTGTTTCTGAATCTCAGCTGGCTGTGATTTGCAACTTCACATTCCCTCTTGATGGCTGGAGCCAAGTGGATACAGCTTGCGGAGCCTGGCACAGAAATCTACGGCTGAGGTGGGTCATCCAGAGAATAGCGTGGTTTAATTTCCATTCCAGGCAGTGTCCACACTGGCAGGACCAGGGTTCAAGCTCCCATTTGGCCAACTCTGTAAGCTATCGTGACTGGAGACCTGTGCTAACTGGAGCTGGATTTCTGATTTATGCCAGTGATGTTTTTATGCCCTTACTGAGCTGTGTCCCAGGCAGAGGCCTGGCTGGCCACCCTTGACACACCACTAGAGGTAGCTGCTGTAGTCCTCATTTTACAGCCGATAGCACAGGGACCAGAATGGCTAAGTGACTTGCTAAAAGCCACATAACAAGACTGTGCATGGTGGTCCATGCCTGTAATCCCAGCACTTTGGGAGACTGAGCTGGGAGGACTGCTTGAGTCTAGGAGTTCAAGATCAGCCTGGGCAACAAAGTGAGACCTCCGTCTCTACAAAAATAAAAAAAAATTAGCCAAGCGTGATGGTACACACCAGCTACATGAGAAGCTGAGGTGGGAGGATTGCTTGAGCCTGGGAAGTTGAGGCTGCGGTGAGCTGTGATCACACCACTGCACTCCATCCTGGGTGACAGAATGAGACCCTAATTCAAAAAATGAAAATTAAAAAATGAAAAGCCACCAACACGAAAGCAATGAAACTGGGATTTGAATTCAGCTGATCTCAGAGCCCTGTTAATGCACTGGGCCTCATAGTGTATAAACCATGTCTTTTATTTTCTGTATTCTGATGCTTTCATGTCTGGGACCTTGCAGACCGTAGAGAGACTGCCCCTTGCCAGGGCTAGCCAATTTCTATAGATTGGAAACCACTCCTGTGAGTGTGACTTTCAGATGTAAACCAACCAGTCCAGATCCCACACCCCAACCACCTCCTCCATTGAGCTCTCAGTCAGGACCACTGTTCCCCTCTATGCCCCTAGACAACTCAGTGTAGCTACACTGCCTTGTCCATTCCTTCCCATGGAAACCACAGCAAAGGCTCCTACCCACGTGTTTCTGCCCCCTCTGCCTCCTGACTGACCCTGGTGACTTGCAGGGAGAGCTGTGCCTCTCATTTCTAGGGATCTGTGAGATAAAAACTTTTTCATTCATGACAGTCACTTCTTTGGGTCTTACCATAGTTGATTAAAACAAATCCTGGATCACCTTAAGAATGCATGCATTTTCTAACAATCAATATCCTGTTGATGCCAGGTACCTGGCTCAGAGCTTTCACCCTCCCTTTTTCTTTTTGGGTATAATCACATATAGTAAAATGCCACCCATCTTATCTTCATCAACCCCAGCACCACCTCCTCTCGTCCCCAGTTTACCCACAAGGAAACTGGATGGCAGAGAGGTTCAGTAATTTGTTGGACATGCAGAATAAACCAGCAGCTGAGAAGGAATCAAGTCAATGTCTCATCAATTCATCTGACTCTCTAACGACAGGGTTGGAAAATAGCCTCCCATTACTTCTCCTTGTGCACCTGACTGAGCCCTCTCTAAATTCTACAAGAATCACTCACTCATTCATTGTCTCACGTGCTCATTCACTGTCAGTGACTCTGCCTAGCCCTACTCAAGGCACTTGGGCAATAGAGAAATGATTCCAGTGTGGTCCTTGTCTTCAAGGCCCTGCAGGCCAGCTGGGGTCAGGCACACACAGAGAAGTTGGGGAGGCTCAGTGGAGTTGGCGCTGGACTGGGGGAAGCAGAAGCATCTGGGGACCTCCCTGGCCCCGCACGATAGAGGGAACGTGCAGCCCACAAGCCCCGGGCTGACTGGGCTCTGCCCGTGCCCTTGAGATCAGAGCCCTCCATTTCCTCTCTTGTTTTAACAAGCAGGGAATTTCCGCATCTTCTATGACCTGAAAGCAAATTCCACCAGCCCCTCTGCTCGCCGCTCTTCCCTTCTCTTTCCGCAAACTCCTTCTGTCTTTCCTATCTGATCCTGAGGGCTGTATGATGTTGTCTTTTTCCTGCAAATGATGATGTGAATCTTAGTGATGAGGGTATCCAATGCCACCTTCTAAATCATCACAAATATCAGCTTATCCCCTTATCTGCAGGGGATATGTTCCAAGACCTGCCGTGGATGCCTGAAACCTCAGACAGTACCAAACCCCAAATGCGCTATGTCTTTTCCTATATGCACGTACCTATGATAGAGTTTAATTTATAAATTAGGCATGATAAGAGATTGACAACAATAATAATCCAATAGAACAATCATAACAATCTACTGTAATAGAACAATTATAACAATCTACTGTTATTATAACAATCTACTGTAATAACAATTATAGCAATCTATTATAATAAAAGTTAGGTGAACATGGTTCACCTCTCTTTCAAAATATCTTACTGTACTGTACTCAGCTATTTCCAGAGCTCAGTTGATCATGGATAACTGACACAAGGAAAGTAAAAGTGGGTGAGAGACGCCTGCTGAATTGGGAAATTGTTAGACAACATTCTGCAGTGGCTGAACAGTGGAACACCATGTTGTCATTTCAGTGCTATACAAGAACATTAACTGATGTGGAAAGCTGTCCATTATAATAAAGTTCAAAAAGAACTTGCAAAATACAAGATGCATTATGATCCCCTTTGGTATAAATATTAGAAATATATGCATCAGTGTCTAAGGATTGGGATTCAGGAGGTTTCCCTTTTCTCCCAGCTCATTTGTGGTCCTCTCTATTTCCGTAAGAACAGGTATTGTGTAAAACAAACACATTTGCATTTACTATGGCCCCTCCCTGCTTTCTACCAAGTCTGTGTTACTGGGCACAGAGATGGTCCTGGAAGAAGAGCGATCTTGGGAAGGAATGGGCCTGTTCCAGGAGCCGGGAATGTGATTGTCTGCCCTTTTGCCCCACAGTGATCCCTCCAGGTCCCCAGGTCAGGTTAAGAGCCCTGTCACAGCAACCTTTGGGCTGTTGTCCACCCCCATGTCAGGCACTAGAAGGTTCATCTGTAAAGTAGAAATAATTGCCTCCACTCTCCCTGTTGGAAATTGAATGGCTTTATGCACATAAAGCACCCCGAGGCCTGGTGCACACTAAGTGCTCAGTAAAAGCCCAGCCATGGGCACCCTACCTTGTGCTCTTCTCTCAGCTGTCCTTGTGCTTCTCTGCTTCCATTCCTTATTCCTCCTCACTCCGTCTTTTCTCACCCTCTGTCTCTAGTCCTTACTCCCATAATCTCTTCTTTGTTTTGCTATCTCAGCAGGACAGGAGTGTCAAGACCAAGTTTTTTCCCAATGGTGTTCTCTCATCGAAGCCTCATAATGTTGCAGTCAAATCAATGGTGTTATGCCCATTTTATAGAAAAAGAAACTGAGGCCCTGCATGATGCACTGTCCATTGGGATTGGTTTTGGATGGCTGTCCCAAGTCTCTTAACAATCCTGTAAGTACTGAGGGTAAAGACTGCGTCCCCTTCAACCTCTGTACCCCACACCCCCTACCCTGCACCCATTTTGTGAAGCCAAAATAGGTGGGGCCTGGGTGAGCAGGAAGGACCTAGTATGATGGTGGTGGTGAAAGGATTATGCCACAGTGTAGACAGAGTAGTTAGATTTAGACTCTTACCTCGTGTTCGGGAGGCTTCAAGCCGGTAGCTAATTTTTCTAAGCCCAGTTTCCTCATCTGTAAACCAGAGATAATAGCAGTCCCCACTCTCCATGGGCTGCTGTGATGATTAAATGAGAAATACACGTAAAACTCCTAATAGGAGAGCTGGGTGGGCCATGTGCGTGCAGGACAGGTCAGCCGGGTGGCGCTGTGCTCTGGACTGAAGGCGGGGCGGGGTCAGGTCTTCGCTTCCTTACCTGAGGCAATGACTGTGCCCCAGCCTTACCAGCCTGGTGCTCTGGGTGCTACTGGAGTGGGGGTGGCACTCAACTGAGGGTTGGGGGCTTCACAGCAAATTCATTTCCACTCGCCCAGACCATCCCCTGCCCGCTTTCTTACCAGGACTCATGAAAACCCGGTCGCATTTTCCTTTAGCTCTTGATGAACCAATAACCTTGGACATCTGAAAATAAAACGTCTCTGGCCCCCACAGCCTACCGAGGTTGTGTGGCTCTGCAGACATTATAAAACATCAAATTAGATGGAAAATTGCCCGGGGTCCCTGTAAATGAAAATTACTCTTTTTTATAGGGGGAAAAAAATGACCCTTATAATCGCAACAAACAATTCCGGGCTCTTCCTTTTATTAGCCGGCTCACATGGCAAGCAGTATTTTCTCATTCCACCACTTTGGCTCCAGCCCATGTTTTTACCACATTTTGCTTTGCACATTTTCACAGCGTTGTAACGTGAAAACGAGGTTCTGCCCTCGTCTTGAGTTCCTGTTGGAAGGGGATGTTTTGCCTCTGCAAAGTTTTCGCCTCCTGGTGGGTGCTGGCTGGGTCCAGGCTTGGCGTAGGGTATGAAAGAGCACTGGATGAGGGGTTAGATGACTAAGCCTGCTGTGTGACTTCCAGCTAGTTGCTTAACCTCTCTGGGCTGCACTTTCTTCTTCCATGATAGGAGAGGGCTGGATTGGGTTAGGGATGGCACAGTCAATGCCTCTAGGTGCCAGCAAGGTGATGTCCATGTGTGATGGCCTCCACCTCCATGGGGTCACGCCAGGGCTTGTGGCCTCCCATTCATGTCCAAATCCCAACATAAAAACTCAGACATATTTTCTTTTTTTCCTGCAGAACCTCACAAGAAAATTTGGGAAACAAGGCAAAGAGGGAAGATGCTGTTGGCTCTAGCTCAGAGCTTCTCAACACAGGGCTGATTTGGGCCCTGATTTGGCCACGTCTGGGGTTTTTTTGGCTGTCATGACTGGGCCATCATCTGGTGATGCTGCTGACATCCTGTGGGTGGAGGCCAGGGCTGTGGCTAAACACCCCACAGTGCACAGCCCTGCCACTGACAAAGGACTAGGTGGCCCCAAACGCCCCCAGTGCCCAAGGCTGAGAGCCCTGCAGCAGGGCGGGGTTGGGTTGGATTTGGGAGTGGAGACTGGCTGGCCTGGGTGGGTCCCTGCCACTGGCTTGACACCCTGTGAGGCAAAGCAGTGCCCGTGGAGCCTTGGATGGCTGAGTCAAGGCCCACATGAGTCAGCAGGGCCCAAGCACAGCCTCCGCACTCTCTGGCTGTGATGGGCCTGCAGACTGACCTTTGTCAGGGGCTGGAGAACCTCAGACGCCTGCCACCAAACCCCAGGCGGGGCCTAAAAATTTGCCAGGGGTGGGGGTGGGGGACCAAAGATATTGGTTAAGTGTTGAGGAGTGAGGAAGCCACAGTGACTAAGCCGGGCCTGGGCGCCGCGGGCTGATCCTAATGAAGCCCAGCCAGTCTCTCCTTCACAGTTTTGACACAGTTAGAAAAACTTTCTCTTGTTTAACTGGAAACAGCCACCCACACTCACCCTCTCACATACCGGTTGCCTTCTTGCCGATCATAGGAAATAAACGAACCTTTTAAAAAATCACAAGTGAAATGTAAGGAAACAGACTGAGCGGGGGGGCGTTAGGGGTCTTGAATTCGGCCCCCTGGGCAGGAGAGAGCAGGAGTGAGATATGTGAGGCTGTGTGAGTCCATCCTGCCTCCACTCTGTGCTCTAGTCTGGAATGGGGCGGTGGACACAGGCTCCTCAAGCCTGCTGGCTCTCTCGGTTTAGGTCTCTCCTGATGGGAGTGGGAATCCGGGCAGACGCTGCTTCTCAGGGCCTTCTCACGGCTCCCTTCTTGGGACATTTCAGTCACAGATTTGTGAACCTGCAGTTTTGGGAGGATGCCTACAGGTCACCTTGTCCAACCTCAAATGCAGATGCGCCCTCTACTTTCTTCCGAAGAGGTCACATTGTCTCTGCTTGGCCGCTCCTGGGATGAGGGGCTTACTCCTATGCCGAGGCCAGCCAATTTCATTCCCAGACACCCCCTGGACAGCTCTGGCTTCCATGTGTGCTTTTTTTTTTTTTCTTTTCAGACAGAGTCTCTCTTGCTAGGCTAGAGTGCAGTGGTGTGATCTCGGCTCACTGCAACCTCCACCTCCTGAGTTCAAGCGATTTTCCCGCCTCAGCCTCCCGAGTAGCTGGGACTACAGGCATATGCTACCACGCCCAGCTAAGTTTTTTGTATTTTTAGTAGAGACGGGGTTTCATCGTGTTAGCCAGGATGGTCTCCATCTCCTGACCTTGTGATCAGCCTTCCTCGGCCTCCCAAAGTGCTGGGACCACAGATGTGAGCCACTGCGCCCAGCCTACCCAAGCTTTTGAATGCAGAGCTTGCTTTTAATGTGAAGTCACATGCCAAGTGGCCACCTGCCCTCCTCCTCCTTCTCTCTCCTGGGTCCCTAGACTCCCACATCCTTGGTCCCAGCCACCCTGGTGACCCTGCTCCCTTTCCGGGCACCTTTCTGTGACTTCTACACTTGCTGCTTCCTGGCTTGGACATCTACCTCACCCGGGAAAGCTCCTATTTATTTTGAATCCCAGTTTCTATGTCCCCCTGTCCCCCACCCCAAGAGCCTTGCTGAGGTTAGGAAACCATGAGAAAGGGATTTCTGTGCCCCACAGCAGTGAGGACACCCCCTCTTGGTCATTTCATATTCGACGTTAGCTCAGATAAACAATACTAGAAGATAATGTTTGCCAACCCCCCCAAGATTCACTCGCTGATACTAATCCAAACTTGTTCACTCATGTATTTGTTTGTTTAATTAACAAATATTTATCCAGCGCCTGCAATGACTTCTGTACTACAATAGATGCCAGGGCACAGCCAGGGATGAAACAGACAGAAGTCCTTGTCTCCGTGGAGGTGACATTCTGGTTGGGGGAGGCAGCTGTTAGGTGAAATGAATAAGTAAACTGTACACTGTAATAGCAATAGGTGTGGCGGAGAGGAATGAAGTGCAGACGGTGGTGTCTGGTGACAGCTGCAATTTGAAATCGAAAGTCCAGGGAGGACACACAGAGGGAAAATCTGGAGGTGAGGACGTCAGGTGAGCTGCTACCTGGAGGCAGGGCACTCCCCGGGAAGGCTGGTGTGTTCCAGGACAGGCAGCGGGCGCTGTGTGACTGCAGTGTGGTGGGCTGGGGAGAGGTGGGTCTGAGATCTGAGAGGTGATGGCCCAAATCCTGTAGAATCCCAGAGGCCATGGCTGGGACTCGGCTTTTCCTCCAGGTGGGGTGGAAAGCACTGGAGGGTGCTGGACAGAGGATGGTGTGGTCCGATTGCAGCGGGATTCAGTGCATCCTCTGGCTGCTGTGTGCAGAAGGAACAGTGAGGGGCAAGGCGGGAGCTGGGAAAACAGGGAGAGAGGCTGGAGGCTTGGTCCAGGCTGGGGGCAGGAGGAACAGTGAGCAGGGGCTGGATCTGGGACATAGTCATGGTGATCAGCTGCTGCAAGGAAGTCATTTTATTTTTAGCCCGGTTATAACGATGAAGTAGGAATGCAGAAAGATTAAGGTCACTTAAGTGCTAAAAGGCACTATGTGTGGTGCCCACCCGACCCATGCACCTGTCCCTCTCCAGGAGTGAGCTTTCCGTGGGCAGGCATGTGTCCCTCACTGGGCACGTTGGGTCCTGACACAGTGGGGACTCAGGGCTGTTAAATGTGGATTTCACTGAACCCCATAGCGAGCCCTTTAGGACCTCTGCCCAAGGTCATTCTGGCCAAAGGCCGCTAGAGGGCAGCGGTGCTTTTCCCGCTGCATGAAGTTTGGGACATCAGCAGTCAGCCTCGTCTTGTCCCAGGTCACCACTGAGGGCCAAGGAACTTAGGGAGCAGGAACACGATCGATGAGCACCCCACCGCCAACCCCAACCCTAACCCTTTGCCCAAGCCAGAGGAAAGGAACTCGTTCGAGGACCCAGGAGGGAGGCTGGATAGGGCCGTGGAGAATCACAGCATGATCCCCTCCTGGACCCCCTTCTTACACGTGGAAAAGCAGGCAAAGAAGAAGGAAAGGGTTTGCTAAGGTTACTCGGGACTTGCTGCTAGACCCACACTAGCCCTTCTCCCAGGCCACCTTTCCTGTGATCCCAGCGACTTCCATCAGCACAGCTGATCCCGGAAGGCTGTGGGGTTGGGTGTGCTGGGTGCACCAGGTTAGATCAGTGTCCTGAGAAGGTCCCTCTGGATGGTGGAGAGGTGGGTGCAGGGGCCCTGAACAGTCGGAGAGGAACCCGACTGGAGCAGCCTGCTGGCAGGTCCTGGCCTGCATTTTATGCCCAGACTGGATGACAATAATTGTGAAAGGCAAACAACGTTAAGTTTCTCAGCTTCAGTTATTGGTGGCATTAACGAGCCTGGATCGATTTTTAAGAATCTACATACCACTGCAACTTGACCTTGGAGAATCGTCAATCACTTTAGAAATGCACATAGAGAGTCACACTGATGCTTTGTGTAAAAACTCCCTGCCTAAATAGTTGCTAGCAGAGAACCTCATTTGCAAGTGTAAATCTGTTTATAATTAATCACTTTTGGCAGGGCTCCCCTCCACAGCCTGGCTGGCTTCGGGGGCTCTGGCTTTTGCTGTCGATGCTCCATGTATCCAGGCCAAGCTTTCACTCTTCCCCTGACTACATTCTCCCTGACCCTTTTCCTGTCCAGGCCCTGCTCAGGCTCCTTGATCTGTCTGCCGCCAGCTTTGTCTCCCTGCTTCCTGGGGGCACTCTCCTGAGGACAGTTGCTACCATAGGTGGTGAGCCATTGATGTGTGCCAGCCTCTTCTCCAAATGTTCTCCACGAAATAACTCACACGACTGTTCACACAACTCTATGCAGTAGGTATTATTATCAACCCCATTTTACTGTGGAAACTGAAGCCAAGAGATGCTTCGAGGAGTCAGCATCAGGATTTAAACCCAGACTTCTGGTTCAATTTATACCCAGTCTTCTGGCATTTTTTGTTTGTTTGTTTGTTTTATTTTATTTTATTTTACTTTAAGGTCCAAGATACATGTTCAGAATGTGCAGATTTGTTACATAGATATACATATGCCATGGTGGTTTACTGCACTTATCAACCTGTCATCTAGGTTTTAAACCGTGCATGCATTAGCTATTTGTCCTAATGCTCTCCCTCCTCTTGCCCCCGACCCCCAACAGGCCCCAGGCCCCAGCGTGTGATGTTCCTCTCCCTGGTGTCCATGTGTTCTCACTGTTCAACTCCCACTTATGAGTGAGAACATGTGGTGTTTGGTTTTCTGTTCCTGTGTTAGTTTGCTGAGGGTGATGGCTTCCAGCTTCATCCATGTCCCTGCAAAGGATATGAACTCATTCTTTTTTATGGCTGCATAGGATTCTACAGTGTATATGTGCCACATTTGCTTTATCCAGTCTATCATTGATGGGCATTTGGGTTGGTTCCAAGTCTTTGCTATTGTAAATAGTGCTGCAATAAACATACATGTGCTGTGTCTTTATAGTGGAATGATTTATAATTCTTTGGGTATATATCCAGTAATGGGATTGCTGGGCCAAATGGTATTTCTAGTTCTAGATCCTTGAGGAATCGCCACACTGTCTTCCACAATGGTTGAACTAGTTTACACTCCCACCAGCAGTGTAAAAGTGTTCTTATTTCTCCACAGCCTCTCCAGCATCTGTTGTTTCCTGACTTTTTAATAATCGCCATTCTGACTGGCTCGAGATGGTATCTCATTGTGGCTTTGATTTGCATTTCTCAGTGATGATGAGCTTTTCTTCATATCTTTCTTGGTCACATAAATGGCTTCTTTTGAGAAGTGCCTGCTCATATCCTTTGCCCACATTTTGATATTTGTTTTTCTTGTAAATTTGTTTAAGTTCCTTGTAGATTCTGGATATTAGACCTTTGTCAGATGGGTGGATTGCAAAATTTTTCTCCCATTCTGCAGGTTGCCTCTTTAATCTGATGCTAGTTTCTGTTGCTGTCCAAAAGCTCTTTAGTTTAATTAGATCCCATTTGTCAATTTTGGCTTTTGTTGCAATTGCTTTTGGTGTGTCAGTCATGAATTCTTTGCCCATGTCTATGTCCTGAATGGTATTGCCTAGGTTTTCTTCAAGGATTTTTATGATTTTTAGTTTTACATTTAAGTCCTTAACCCATCTCAAGTTAATTTTTGTATAAGGTGTAAGGAAGGGGTCCAGTTTCGGTTTTCTGCATATGGCTAGCCAGTTTTCCCAGCATCATTTATTAAATAGGGAATTCTTTCCCCATTTCTTCTTTTTGTCAGGTTTGTTGAAGATCAGATGCTTGTAGATGTGAGGTGTTAATTCTGAGGTATCTATTCTGTTTCATTGGTCTATGTGTCTGTTTTGGTACCAATACCATGCTGTTTTGGTTACTATAGTCTTGTAGTATAATTTGAAGTCAGGTAGTGTGATGCCTCCAGCTTTATTCTTTTGGCTTAGGATTGTCTTAGCAATGCGGGCTCTTTTTTGGTTCCATATGAACTTTAAAGTAGTTTTTCCAATTCTGTGAAGAAAGTCATTGGGGATGGCATTGAATCTATAAATTACCTTGGGCAGTATGGCCATTTCATGATATTGATTCTTCCTATCCATGAGCATGGATATGTTCTTCCATTGTTTGTGTCCTCTTTTATTTCATTGAGCAGTGGTCTGTAGTTCTCTTTTTCTCTAATCTTGTCTGCACGCCTTATTTCAACAAGGTGGTCTTCAATCTCTGATATCCTTTCTTCCGCTTGATTGATTCAGCTACTGGCACTTGTGTTTGCTTCAGAAAATTATCATGCTGTGTTTTTCAGCTCCATCAGGTCATCTGGTTATTCTAGTTAGCAGTTCCTGTAATCTTTTATCAAGGTTCTTAGCTCCCTTGCATTGGATTAGAACATGCTCCTTTAGCTCAGAGGAGTTCATTATTACCCACCTTCTGAAGCCTACTTCTGTCAATTCATCAATTTCATTCCCTGTCCAGTTTTGCGTCCTTGCCGGAGAGGAGTTGCGATCATTTGGAGGAGAAGAGGCATTCTGGCTTTTGGAATTTTCAGCTTTTTTGCACTGGTTTTTCCTCATCATGGATTTTTCTACCTTTGATCTTGGAGGCTGATGACCTTTGGATGGGGTTTTTGTGTGTGAATCTTTTTGGTTAATGTTGTTGTTGCTTTCTTCTGTTAGTTTTTCTTCTAATGGTCAGGCCCCTTTTCTGCAGGCCTGCTGCAGTTTGCTGGAGGTCCACTCCAGACCCTGTTGGCCTGGATATCACCAATGGCAGCCGCAAAACCACAAAGATTGCTGCTTGCTCCTTCCTCTGGAAGCTTTGTCCCAGAGGGACACCAGCCTGATGCCAGCTGGAACTCTCCTGTATAAGGTGTCTGTCAACCCCTGTTGGGAGGTCTCTCCCAGTTAGCAGGCACAGGGCTCAGGGACCCACTTGAGGAGGCACTCTGACCTTAGCAGAGCTGTTGGGCTGTGCAGGGAGAATCCCTTTTGGCAGGATCAGCTGCTCTCCTCAGAGCCAACAGGCAGGAAAGATTAAGTCCGCTGAAGTGCATCTGCAGCTGCCCATCCTCCCAGGTGCTCTGTCCCAGGGAGATGGGGGTTTTATCTATAAGCCCCTGACTGAGGCTGCTGCCTTTCTTTCAGAGATGCCCTGCCCAATGAGGAGGAATCTAGAGCAGCAGTCTGGCCACTGCCGCTTTGTCATGCTGGGGTGAATTCCACCCAGTCCAAACCTCCCAGTCTCCTTAGCAAGAAGTGCATCTTCTTAGCCTGGATCCTGTCCTGTGTCCAGCACTAAGCCATGTGATAGCCTTCTGGACCCTGGGGCTGGCTCACCCTGCCATGCCATCCGTCCCCTATGCCTTTCCTGCCCCTCTTTTCACTGTCTGGCAATTCGGGGTGTCTTCTTATGTCCTCCCCTCCAGGAAGTCTTCCCGCACCAGGCCCCTTGTTGGTAACTGTCGGGAGTTCTGTGCTCATGGTTCATCCAGCCGAGGAAGATTGCTTTCTACGCTGCTCTCTGCAGAACAGCTGCGTCCCTTCACCAGGCCCACCGCGGGCCTTCGCTCCACTCTGTGAGTCCTGACGTGTGCCCACTTTTTGATGCCACTGTCCCCTATGTGATACCAGTGCACAGTCCATGGGTTTGTCAAATTTGTTTTGTTTATGTTTTTGTTTTTTGACCAAGAAGCAGCCAGTAGGTTGGAAGACTTCAAGGTCAAAACAATCTTCACTCCGTGCATCTGGACGCCTCCTGTGGAACCCCAAGAAGTATCCCCAGCTCCCCTCTGCCTCCTGCCCCAGCCACCCACCCACCTAGGGGTGGCAGCATTTAACCATCTCACTCCCGAAACACAGGACACAAGAGAACTTTGTAATACAATCTTCGAAAACATAGAGGCAGGGCCAGGCGCGGTGGCTCACATTGTAATCCCAACACTTTGGGAGGCCAAGGCAGGCAGATCCCTTGAGGCCAGGGGTTCGAGACCAGCCTGCCCAACATAGCAAAATCCTCTCTCTCTAAAAACACAAAAATTAGCCGGGTATGGTGGCACGCATCTGTAATCCAGCTATTCGGGAGGCGGAGGCACGAGAATTGCTTGAACTCGGGAGGCAGAGGTTGCAGTGAGCCAAGATTGTGCCACTGCACTCTAGCCTGGGCAACAAAGTGAGACTCTGTCTCAAAAAAGAGAAGAGAAAACATGGAGGCTGGAGGGAGCGGGGTTATTCTACAGCTGAGGGGCCAAGGCGCTTGGTGGGAAGAGCCTTGTGTTAAAACTAAAGGAACTGGCCCAAAGCCTGCTTCTGCCAGACACCTGTGCCTTCAGGTGAGCCACATCACTGTCTAAAAATCCCATTTCATC
>NW_012103332.1:267898-269788 GCF_000951045.1 Mandrillus leucophaeus | reverse complement strand
CTGGACGCCTCCTGTGGAACCCCAAGAAGTATCCCCAGCTCCCCTCTGCCTCCTGCCCCAGCCACCCACCCACCTAGGGGTGGCAGCATTTAACCATCTCACTCCCGAAACACAGGACACAAGAGAACTTTGTAATACAATCTTTGAAAACATAGAGGCAGGGCCAGGCGCGGTGGCTCACATTGTAATCCCAACACTTTGGGAGGCCGAGGCAGGCAGATCCCTTGAGGCCAGGGGTTCGAGACCAGCCTGCCCAACATAGCAAAATCCTATCTCTCTAAAAACACAAAAATTAGCCGGGTATGGTGGCACGCATCTGTAATCCAGCTATTCGGGAGGCGGAGGCACGAGAATTGCTTGAACTCGGGAGGCAGAGGTTGCAGTGAGCCAAGATTGTGCCACTGCACTCTAGCCTGGGCAACAAAGTGAGACTCTGTCTCAAAAAAGAGAAGAGAAAACATGGAGGCTGGAGGGAGCGGGGTTATTCTACAGCTGAGAGGCCAAGGCGCTTGGTGGGAAGAGCCTTGTGTTAAAACTAAAGGAACTGGCCCAAAGCCTGCTTCTGCCAGACACCTGTGCCTTCAGGTGAGCCACATCACTGTCTAAAAATCCCATTTCATCGTCATCTTTCGGATGGGAGATATCCACTGTGTTCTGAGCACATCTCTCATTCATTTTGCATTTTGAAACACAAGGTATAACATCAGCCACCATGTCTGTCCATGTTCTGTAAACTGCAGAGCATTAGAGAAAAAAATAGAGGTGCAGTGAGGATGGGGGTGGCCCACAGGTTTGAGGCTGGACTGGGGAGGGGCGGCAGCTCCTTCCTCTAATGGATCCCCGCTCTGAAGGGGACACTTATTCCTAGGGCCCAGTCTCCTTGGAGGAAGCACCACCTGTGGCCAGAGATAAGCAGAAGCTATAAATTCATTTTACAGAGGTCACTCAGACAGCAAGTGTGGCTTTATGGCATCTGGAACCCCCCTCCCAAGCCAGGCTGCAGTGCAAGAGAGGCCAGGCCAGATGTGAGAGGCTTATCAGTGATTTCAGGTGGTCTGCAACACTGATAAGAGGCTCACGACACCACAGGGGCTGGCGGTGGGGAGCCACGGAGGGCCGGGGAGTGAGACAAGGCTGTGCTGGCCAAGGTCTCAGCTCAGCAGACCAACAGGAGTGGAGGGCGTCCTCTCCCTGGTGGCCCATAACCCTCTGCACTGATCCTCCTCAGAACAGGTTTTCAATTTGTCACCGGGGTACTATGGCTCCAGATAAATTCTCCAGCGTCATAACTGTGCTTACAAATTAATTTTCTTTGCTAGATAAGTGTCTTACCCATGATATTATGCCTTCATAAGAGTTACTGTATTTGAATAATTTTACAGTAAACGGTTCCTTGTTTTCCCACTTTTAATCAATACAACACTTAAAAAAATAAAATACACTGCTTGAGGGTGTGAACTTGCGGAACGATTGCAGACCTTTCCACATGCAGTTCAGCAGAGGAGAGGTGGTTTGGGAGGGAAGCATGGGGGGTCAGGTGCTGGGGGTTTGGAAAATGTACGAAGCAGTGCCTTGGAGAGCTCGTGGATACACAGGGGTGGAACTCAGAGGGTTGGTCCAGAATTTACGGACTTGCACATGGAGAGGGGAGGAAAGAGGAAGGACGGAGGGAGGAGAAGGTGGCAGGCTTGTCTGGTGGGAACAGCCCATTGAGTCCGTGGCTGGGGAGGGGAATTCTCACAAGTGGCTGAAGACGTGAACACAAAGGGAACACAGAGTGAAAGTCCACACCCAACAGCAAAGGATAAAGAGCCAGGGGTCCGCAGGGACAGCCAAACCAGCAGGGATGACCGGAGAATCATTTCGAGGCCTGGGATCCTTCGACCTTTT
>NW_012103332.1:257596-260213 GCF_000951045.1 Mandrillus leucophaeus | reverse complement strand
AGTGTCTTACCCATGATATTATGCCTTCATAAGAGTTACTGTATTTGAATAATTTTACAGTAAACGGTTCCTTGTTTTCCCACTTTTAATCAAAACAACACTTAAAAAAATAAAATACACTGCTTGAGGGTGTGAACTTGCGGAACGATTGCAGACCTTTCCACATGCAGTTCAGCAGAGGAGGGGTGGTTTGGGAGGGAAGCATGGGGGGTCAGGTGCTGGGGGTTTGGAAAATGTATGAAGCAGAGCCTTGGAGAGCTCGTGGATACACAGGGGTGGAACTCAGAGGGTTGGTCCAGAATTTACGGACTTGCACATGGAGAGGGGAGGAAAGAGGAAGGACGGAGGGAGGAGAAGGTGGCAGACTTGTCTGGTGGGAACAGCCCATTGAGTCCGTGGCTGGGGAAGGGAATTCTCACAAGTGGCTGAAGACGTGAACACAAAGGGAACACAGAGTGAAAGTCCACACCCAACAGCAAAGGATAAAGAGCCAGGGGTCCGCAGGGACAGCCAAACCAGCAGGGATGACCGGAGAATCATTTCGAGGCCTGGGATCCTTCGACCTTTTTTATTTTTTCTCCTTTCCTCAGGGAGCAGGTGGGATGCCCGGCTGTGACGTGGGTCTGCTGTAGATGATGAGGCGCTGTGAGGAAGGCAGGGAATGTTCTTCCCGCAGGAGGTGAGGAAGGGCGTCTCTCACTCCCACAGCTTCTTCTGGTACTTTCTGGTAGATGAGCCCAAGACCCCTGCTTTGGCCCAGTGGGTGAGTGGATGGCCAGCAGGGGAAGGGTGGGCCCGGGAGGCCACCGACTATCCCAACGCACCTTGAGGAGGGGTGGGAGTTGTGGGGCACCATATCCTCTTCCCTACTCTGCAGAAGCAACTAGTCTCATGCATGTGATGTGTTTCCAGTCCATTCGCCCAATGGACATACACTTTTGCAACTGGTTTTCTTATTAGGCAAAGGTTTTTAAGATCAATGCAAATTGAATCTTGGGCATCTGATTCATTTTCTCCCATTCTGCAGGTTGTTTCTTCACTCCTGATGGTTTCCTGTGGTGTGCAGAAGCTTTTGAGTTTGATGCCATCCCATTTGTCTATTTTTGCTTTCATTGCCTGTGCTTTTTGGATAATACTCAAGATATTGCCCAGACCAACTTACAGCATCAGCCTAAGTTCTCCATGGACAGAGGAACAGATAAAAAAAATGTAATATAATGGCCGACGGCCAACCTCCCCGACAGCACTTGGGTTTTCCTGTCCAGAGGCAGGAATGGGAGACAAGACTAGCTGTCTAGATTTCCCAGGCCGACTAAGAATCCCTAAGCCTAGCTGGGAAGGTGACCGCTTCCACCTTTAAACAATGGGCTTGCAACTTAGCTCACACCCGACCAATCAGATAGTAGCTCACTAAAATGCTAATTAGGCAAAAACAGAAGGTAAAGAAATGGCCAATCATCTATCGCCTGAGAGCACAGCGGGAGGGACAATGATCGGGACATAAACCCAGGCACTCCAGCCGTCAATGGCTACCCTCTTTGGGCCCCTCCCTTTGTATGGGAGCTCTGTTTTGACTCTATTAAATTTTGCAACTGCAAAAAAAAAAAAAAAAAAAAAAATTTAAAAAGTCTAATATATGTACACAACGAAATACTGTTCAGCCAAAAAGGGGGGAAAACCTTTCATTTGTGACAGGAGGGATGAACTTCAGGGACATGATACCAAGAGAAATAAGCCAGACACAGAAAGACAAATGCCATGTGATCTCACTCAAACGTGGACGCTGAAAACATTGATCTCATAGAAATAGAGTAGGATGGTGGTACCAGAGGTTGGTGTGGGGGGCTGCATAGACATTGGTCCAAAGATACAAAATTTCATTTAGACAAGAGATCTATTGTGTACTTGAAAACTGTGAAAAGAGTGGATTTTACATGTTTTACCACAAAAAATAAGTGTGTTAGGTAATGGATACGTTAATTACTCTGATTTAGTCATTCCACAATGTACACATATTCCAAAACATCATGTAGTACACCATAAATAAATTTAATTTTTATTTGTCAACCTAAAACAAATACAATTTTAAAAAAGAGTTTGTATCAATTTACAATTTCAAAAGCAGCTTATGAGAGTTTCTGTTTTTCTTATCTGCACTAACATTTGATATTATCAGACTGTATTTTTTTCTCCCTATTTGATGGGTGTAAAATTTTATCACATAGTTTTAATATGTCTCTCTCTGGTTACTAGAAAGGTTCAACCTCTTTTCATGTATTTAAACAACCATACAATTTATTCTTCTGGATGGGGCAGTCTGTGTCCTGGCCATTTTTTTTCTCTCTTCCTTATTGATTTGTAGGCAATTTGGATAAATAGAGTTGTGAATTAACACATTACCTTTCTAATTTCTGTTTTCTTTTTCTTAGCTTTGCTTATTGTGCCTTTCAAACGTTTTTATACTGTCTTTTTATACCGTCTTCTCAGTGTTTTTCTTTCGTGGGTGTACTATTTAGGTCTTGTTTAAGGATTTTTTCCTTATCTTAATACGCAAAGATATTGTCTTGTGTGTTATATGATACTATTGTTTTACTTGTTAACTCTGTCATCACTCTCA
>NW_012103332.1:230135-257546 GCF_000951045.1 Mandrillus leucophaeus | reverse complement strand
GCATGTGATGTGTTTCCAGTCCATTCGCCCAATGGACATACACTTTTGCAACTGGTTTTCTTATTAGGCAAAGGTTTTTAAGATCAATGCAAATTGAATCTTATGGGCATCTGATTCATTTTCTCCCATTCTGCAGGTTGTTTCTTCACTCCTGATGGTTTCCTGTGGTGTGCAGAAGCTTTTGAGTTTGATGCCATCCCATTTGTCTATTTTTGCTTTCATTGCCTGTGCTTTTTGGATAATACTCAAGATATTGCCCAGACCAACTTACAGCATCAGCCTAAGTTCTCCATGGACAGAGGAATAGATAAAAAAAATGTAATATAATGGCCGACGGCCAACCTCCCCGACAGCACTTGGGTTTTCCTGTCCAGAGGCAGGAATGGGAGACAAGACTAGCTGTCTAGATTTCCCAGGCCGACTAAGAATCCCTAAGCCTAGCTGGGAAGGTGACCGCTTCCACCTTTAAACAATGGGCTTGCAACTTAGCTCACACCCGACCAATCAGATAGTAGCTCACTAAAATGGTAATTAGGCAAAAACAGGAGGTAAAGAAATGGCCAATCATCTATCGCCTGAGAGCACAGCGGGAGGGACAATGATCGGGACATAAACCCAGGCACTCCAGCCGTCAATGGCTGCCCTCTTTGGGCCCCTCCCTTTGTATGGGAGCTCTGTTTTCACTCTATTAAATTTTGCAACTGCAAAAAAAAAAAAAAATTTAAAAAGTCTAATATATGTACACAACGAAATACTGTTCAGCCAAAAAGGGGGGAAAACCTTTCATTTGTGACAGGAGGGATGAACTTCAGGGACATGATACCAAGAGAAATAAGCCAGACACAGAAAGACAAATGCCATGTGATCTCACTCAAACGTGGACGCTGAAAACATTGATCTCATAGAAATAGAGTAGGATGGTGGTACCAGAGGTTGGTGTGGGGGGCTGCATAGACATTGGTCCAAAGATACAAAATTTCATTTAGACAAGAGATCTATTGTGTACTTGAAAACTGTGAAAAGAGTGGATTTTACATGTTTTACCACAAAAAATAAGTGTGTTAGGTAATGGATACGTTAATTACTCTGATTTAGTCATTCCACAATGTACACATATTCCAAAACATCATGTAGTACACCATAAATAAATTTAATTTTTATTTGTCAACCTAAAACAAATACAATTTTAAAAAAGAGTTTGTATCAATTTACAATTTCAAAAGCAGCTTATGAGAGTTTCTGTTTTTCTTATCTGCACTAACATTTGATATTATCAGACTGTATTTTTTTCTCCCTATTTGATGGGTGTAAAATTTTATCACATAGTTTTAATATGTCTCTCTCTGGTTACTAGAAAGGTTCAACCTCTTTTCATGTATTTAAACAACCATACAATTTATTCTTCTGGATGGGGCAGTCTGTGTCCTGGCCATTTTTTTTCTCTCTTCCTTATTGATTTGTAGGCAATTTGGATAAATAGAGTTGTGAATTAACACATTACCTTTCTAAGTTCTGTTTTCTTTTTCTTAGCTTTGCTTATTGTGCCTTTCAAATGTTTTTATACTGTCTTTTTATACCGTCTTCTCAGTGTTTTTCTTTCGTGGGTGTACTATTTATGTCTTGTTTAAGGATTTTTTCCTTATCTTAATACGCAAAGATATTGTCTTGTGTGTTATATGATACTATTGTTTTACTTGTTAACTCTGTCATCACTCTCAAATTTATTTTTGTTTATTGTGTGAGGAAGAGATATGATAATTTTTTTTAAGTGGATAGCGTATTATCGTAACACCATTTATTGTATTGTTTATTATATTCCCTCTGACTGGTCTTGTATTCTCAGCAATTTACCGAATTTCTATGGGTCTGTTTCTGGGATCTCTCTTCTGTTTCACTGGTTATTTACTATCTTTGCATCAATACCTCATTTGATTAATTTCTATAACTTTATAAGGAATCATGATACCTTATAGGGAAATTCATCTCCCTCCCATTCATCTTCTCAAAACTTACTGACCTTTTACATTTGTCTGTAGATTTTAGAGTACATCAAGACCCATCCTGTTGGGATGTCCACTGGATACACAGAATTTATGTTAATTTGAGATTCATAAACATGACTATCATTTTAGTTATAGAGGACATTTTTAATGTCCTTTAACAAAGTTTCATCATTTTCTCCATAAAGTTTGTATACATATTTTCTTATATTTATTGCTAGGTACCTTCTTTTTTCTGCTATTATAAATAAGATTAATTTTAAAATTGAATTTTCCAATTAGTTTTTAATACTTTATGTGAATACCATTCATTTTTATTATAAAATTTTAACTAATTAAATAAATGTATAAATGCATATGTATATATATGTATATATATGAACGGTAAAACAGTGACCCATTGTGTACCTACTACTCTGCTTAAGAATAAAGTATTGCTATTAATTTTAAAGTCCTTCTTTAATATTATTGTTCTCCTCTATCTCGTCCTCTTCCTCTGCTCTTCAGGTGGATTCTGTTCTCAAATTTGTTTTAATCACTCTCTTTAATTTCTTTGAAGTTTTAACCCACATATTTCTAGCCCCAAAATATATATTTTATACTTTTCCTGTATTTGATCTGTATATCTTCTTCTGCTGCTTGTATTTTCTTCCTCACTTTATGTACCTGAGATTCAGCCATATCATTACATGTTATTGTAATGTATTAATTATCATTATCATTGTATGACTTGACACCAATTTATATATCTGCTCTATCACTGATGGGCATTTGGGTTGTTTCCAGTCATTCGCTATTATAAACATTCTGCCATGAGCATCCTTAGACATATTTGCTGGTCCATAGGTAAAATAATTCATCTAGGGTACATTTTAGGGTTACAGCTTGCTGAGGTATAGGATATGCACATTTCTAAATTTTCTAGGTAACAAGAAATTGCTTTTCCATGTAGCCGTATTACTAGCAGTATGTCTGTCCAGAGGACATGTTGCCTTATGTCCTCATCAACACTTGATATTGTCAGATTTTGGATTTTTAAGCATGTTTGTAGCTATAAAAGGATATTTACTTAAAACTTCACTTTTAAATCTAAAGATAGAGACAAACTGTCCTAATCCACTCATTCTAACTTCAGACCCTTCCTCTCCACAGGAGAATAATTTCTAAACTCAGAATATGTACAACTGCCCAGGCCAGAGGAAGGACGCCGGCTGCTGAGAAAGTGCCAAAAACTTGAGCCCATGTTCTGACTTAGGAATGCCTTGAGCTGGATTGAGGCAGCAGAAGTGGGATCGGAATCAAATGAATTAAGAAGCAATGACTCTGGAGCAAGTTTCCTTGTCTTTGTGTGGCAGCCAGGAAATTATCAAAAAAATAAGTAGACTTGCAATTCAGGAATTTGATTGCAAACGTTTTAGAACGCATATCAAGTGCCCAAATAATGCCTGGGATGCCTTCACCATGAAGAAACATAATCTAAGTTATGACTCTGCTGACTTGAACATTTTCCACATAATTGTACTCTTTTTTTTTTTTTATCTTCTCTCCTCTAACCCTTAATTGATGTCAGGACAGTCCCTTCCTCTATCCTGTGCATTCTTGATCTGACAATCTACAGAACTGAACATTCTGTAAATGCAGAAGGGGATTTTGCTTTTTTAGCACTTTTGCAAATCAACTAGGCTTAAATGATGAGAATTTTTGCCTAATAATTCTCAGTTGGTTTAAATTGCCCCTGGGTGTGAAGGTGCAATACTGATTTCAGCAGTCAAAGGAGATGATCTGCCTTCCATTTTAATGGCTCACCTTGACCACTGTGCTGAGAATAAGCTGTGTTGGGGCAAAGACGGAAGCAGAGAAACCATCTAGGTAGCCACTGCAGTCATCTGGGGAAACAAATTTGAGTGAACTTGGATCAGGTGGGCAGCTGGGGAAATGCTAAGAATTGGTCACATTCTGGGTTATTTAGGCATTAGAGAGAGCAGGATTTCTGATGCCTTGGAAGTAAGTTATGGGAGAAAGAAAGGAGCCAAATTTAGCAGCACGCTTTGTGGTACAGGCACAAAGATGGTCTCTAAAGCCATGAAGCATGAGATCCCAAAGAGTGTAAAGAGCATGAAGAGGAAAGGAAGGGAGTGAGGGCTGAGCTTGGATCACCCCAATGCCGAGAGGTCATGGGAAGAGGACCTAGAAGCAGAGGTAGAGAAGAAGTAGCCAGTGGGGTGGGAAGAATTGGAGAGGTGGTGCCCTGGACGCCAAGTGAGGAAAGTACATCAAGGAGGAGGAAATGATCAGCTGGGGCAGGTTTGATGATGAGTATGATGAACATACAAGGATGAAATAAGTACAAGACAGAAAGGTAGTCCAGAAAAGAGAGTTGTTCCTTCTATCAGGGATTCTGCAAAAGTTTCAGGGTACAAGTTACACTTGAGCAGTTGAAAGACTGTAGGGGTTTCCAAGGGTATGGGAGGTGGGAAGGCAGCCCGGCATGTGCTTAGACATGGAGGTAATGCTACATTCAGAAAACACTTTGTTGTGAGGAGTGGGCATGTGTGTGAGTGTAGGGGGGAATTAGCAGTGAGTGAGATCAGGGAAGGCCAAGGCCAGATGAGGTGAGTCTTAGGGGAGCAACTGGTGGGCATGAAGCAGAGGAATATTGGAAGCAGATGTGCACCATAGGAAGATCGCTCTGGTTTGTGGGTGGAGGGTGGATTTGGAGGGAGGGAGGAAGACATGAGGACATACAGCAGGGAGCTGTTGCTGTTGTCCAGGTAGGAGGCTGGAACAAGGGTTTATGTTCAACTGTGCTCTTATCTTGGAAAAGGGAGTGCATGAACTTTTGTACTGCAGGTACTCTCATCCAAGAGCAACCTTGGACTCTTCAGCAACTACTGTGTTGCCGTTTGATGGTAATTAGAGCTGATTACAACTCTTATTTCCATCAGATCCTGTAAGTGCTTGAAATGTGTCAATTCATGTCACCTCCCAAATAAGCCTATGACATTTGTATTATTGTCATCCTCACTTCTCAGAGGAGAAAACTGAAGCACAAAGATGCTAAGTAAATTGTGCACCTGTACATAGCTAAGAAGCAGCAGAGCTGGACGAAAGCTCTGCACTCACCACTTCCGTGGCTCTGCTTTGTTTCACGAGGTGAGGCAAATCAGCTGAGAAAGTAGAACATAGGCCCTAATGACTGACAAGCCCATGAGAAGCAAGTCCCCTTTCTGATGGGAAAGCCTCAGGGGAGAAGGACCAGCGATTGGCAGACCCTCACTTGGGACAAGAACTAATCGTGGGGTAAGACCCACCAGAGGATTGAGTCCTGAGCACAGACACAACCTGGTGTTTGCTCTGAGAAGCTTTTGAACTAACGTTGAGTCAGAACAAGCCAATGGAGAAGTCAAGAGATACAGAGGAAACAGGGATAACCAGCTGGTTGTGGACAAAGCTGGAGAAGGAGTCCAGGGTGGTGGCCATGGGCTGGGACACAGAGGGAGGAGCAGTGTCCTTGTTTTGTTACTGTTTTAACCCAAATCAATGCCCCTTCAGGGAGTGACAGCCTCCAACCATGTCCAATATTTCTGCCCGGAAAAGGATTCTTCTTTACGTGACCCTGGTCATGCAACTAGTGATGGGGTAGGGATGCACTGCATGTCAGACTTTACTGGAAGCAAAGCCACTTACATTTGGATCCCTCTACATTTTCCGCTCCACTTCTCGACCTCCCTAACCACACAATGGCATCCAAACCATGCCATTCACTTCCCCTGGAAGACTCCATGCCTGTGGCAATACTATAGCTCCTGCCTCCACCCCTTTTCAGCTCAACAAGCTCCCCGTTGCATTGCATGTCCTTGCCCAAATTGCAGATCCTCTAAGAAATCTTTCTGCCTGTTATTTGTGCCTTCCTCTGCTGTCTTTCAGATTTTGCATTTGTCTCCCTTGGTAACCTAAAAAGAGAAATTCTTTACTTTTCATCTCAGTGTTTGTTGAGTTCATAGTAAGTACTTGGTAAATATTGAAGAAGTGAACAAACAAATAAATGTCCTTGGAAGGAATACAGATGGAGCTGGAGGCCGTTATCCTTAGCAAAGTAATGCAGGAAGAGAAAACCAAATATTGCGTGCTCTCATTTGTAAGTGGGAACTAAATAATAAGAACATATAAACACTTAGCGGGTGGCAACAGACACAGGGGCCTACTGGAGGGTGGAAGGTGGGAGGAGGGAGAGGATCCAGAAAAATAAAATAGACACTAGGCTTAATACCCGGTGGCAAAACAATCTTCACAACGAACCCGCATGACGAGAGTTTGCCTATATAAAAAACCTGCACAGGTACCCTGAACTTGAAAGTTAAAAAATTTTTTTTTAAAACCACAAATAAATCCCTGAAATGCTTTAATTAGTTCCTGTCTTCACTGGTTTGCTTTTACCGCCTGAACCTAGCAAAGGGTTAGCAGAACTATGAAATGACTGTGGCACTTACCTGTTTGTCTGGAATCCCTTCACCACCATGTATTAGCTGTCTGGAGAAATCACTTAACCTTTGAACCCCATTGTGTTTCCTCCACTGTAAATCAGGGCTTACAGCCCCCATCCTGTGGCATCTTTGTGAAGAATCAGTAGGCTAAGGAATGCTGTGTGCTGGGTTCCATGCCGCCATATTCAGCATCAGCCCGGAAGTGGCAGATGACAGCGGCGGTGGTGGTGATTAACAAAAGAGTCAGTCTGTTGTGTTATTTTCCTTTGCGAAAAGGTTATTTACTGAAAGAGTGACTGTTGTGGGTTGAATTGTGTCTCCCAGAAAGATATGTTGAGTCTTAACCCTCTGTACCTGTTAACGTGACCTCATTTGGAAATAGGGTCCTTGTAGATGTTATCAGATTAGGATGGGATTATATTGGATTAGAGTGGCTCCTAATCTAATAACTACTCTTTTTATAAAAAGAAACCATTTTGAACACAGAGACACAGACATAGGGAGAATACCAGATGTTGAGGGGGCAGAAACTGAAGGGATGCATCTAAAAGCCAAGGCATGGTGAAGACTGCCACCAACAACCCTAAGCCAGGAAGAGATGAGGAAGAATCCTGTCCTAAAATCGTCAGAGGGAGTGTGTCCCTGATGAAGCCTTGATTTCAGAACTTCTAGCCTCCAGAACTATGAGACAATACATTTCTCTACTTTCAAGCCACATAGTTTGTGGTCCCGTATTACGGCAGCCCCAGAAACTAATAATTCTGTGGACTTGCGCTTCTAAATAGAGAATAAAAACTTATAAATCTTTCTCATATATCATTTGAGAAGTTAGAGGCATCGAGGATTAAGGTGGAAAAGCCTGGTCTATATGTAGAGAAAAGAGGAAAAGAAGCCTAGCCATATGTAGAAAGCTGAAACTGGATCCTTTCCTTCACCTTATACAAAAATTAATTCAAGATGGATTAAAGACTTAAATGTTAGGCCTAAAACCATAAAAACCCTAGAAGAAAACCTAGGCAATACCATTCAGGACATCGGCATGGGCAAGGACTTCATGTCTAAAACACCAAAAGCAATGGCAACAAAAGCCAAAATTGACAAATTAATTGACTATTAAACCAAAGAGCTTCTGCACAGCAAAAGAAACTACCATCAGAGTGAACAGGCAACCTACAGAATGGGAGAAAATTTTTGCAATCTACTCATCTGACAAAGGGCTAATATCCAGAATCTACAAAGAACTCAAATAAACTTACAAGAAAAAATCAAACAACCCCATTGAAAAGTGGGCAAAGGATACGAAAGACACTTCTCAAAAGAAGACATTTGTGCAGCCAACAGACACATGAAAAAATGCTCATCATCACTGACCATCAGAGAAATGCAAATCAAAACCACAATGAGATACCATCTCACACCAGTTAGAATGGTGATTATTAAAAAGTCAGGAAACAACAGGTGCTGGAAAGGATGGGGAGAAATATGAAAACTTTTACACTGTTGGTGGGACTGTAAACTAGTTCAACCATTGTGGAAGACAGTGTGGTGATTCCTCAGGGATCTAGAACTAGAAATATCATTTGACCCAGCCATCCCATTACTGGGTATATACACAAAGGATTATAAATCATGCTGCTACAAAGACACATGCACATGTATGTTTATTGCGGCACTATTCACAATAGCAAAGACTTGGAACCAACCCAAACTTTCATCAATGATAGATTGGATTAAGAAAATGTGGCACATATACACCATGGAATACTACGCAGCCATAAAAATGGATGAGTTCATGTCCTTTGTAGGGACATGGATGAAGCTGGAAACCACCATTCTCAGCAAACTAACACAAGGACAAAAAAACCAAACACCGCATGTTCTCACTCATAGGTGGGAATTGAACAATGAGAACACTTGGACACAGGAAGGGGAACATCATGCACCGGGGCCTGTCATGGGGTGGAGGGAATGAGGAGGGATAGCATTAGGAGATATACCTAATGTAAATGATGAGTTAATGGGTGCAGCACACCAGCATGGCATATGTATACATATGTAGCAAACCTGCACATTGTGCACATATACCCTAGAACTTAAAGTATAATTAAAAAAAAAAAACAAAAACTAGAAAAAAAAAAAAAAGAATCAAAAGTAGAACTGCCATTTGATCCAGCAATCCCACCACTGGGTATCTACCTAGTAGAAAAGAAGTCATTATACAAAAAAGATACTTGCACACGCATGTTATAGCTTCACAGTTCACAACTGCAAAATCGTGGATGCCAGTTGAGGGAATAAACTGTAGTGTGTATATATATATACATATATATGTGTGTGTGTGTGTGTATGTATGTGTGTGTATATGTATGTGTATATATATGTGTATATATCTGTATATATGTGTATATGTATATATGTGTGTATATATGTATATATATATGTGATGGAATACTACTCAGCCATAAAAAGGAATGAATTAATGGTATTTGCAGTGACTTGGATGAGAATGGATACTATTATTCTAGGTGAAGAACTCAGGAATGGAAAAGCAAACCAAAAGACCAAGAACTGTATGTCCTCACTGATATATGGGAGCTAGGCTATGAGGACACAAAGGCATTAAGAATAATACAATGGACTTTGGGGACTTCAGGGGAAGGGTCGGTGGGGGGTGAGGGATAAAAGACCACAAATAGGGTGCCGTGTATATTGCTCAGGTGATGGGTGCACCAAAATCTCACAAATCACCATTAAATAACTTACTCCACTAAATAACTTACTCATGTAACCAAACACCACCTGTACCCCAATAACCGACGGAAAATAAAAAATAATTTAAAAAAAAAATAAAAATTAAAATAAAAAAGAGGAAAAGAAGCCAAAAGACTCCAATATAACATGTGGAATTTAGCAAAGTCAACATTTGAGATATTTTTTCAACAATCCCGTTTCTTAACTGAGATTTTATTGTTGGGTTCATAAATTAATTTAACAAGCATGTTTCACCTGCAGCGAGCTGGGATGGCTACACTGCGAAGGGCATGGGCTTTGGAGTTATACAGGCTTGGGTTCAACCCAGGCTTCCTCACTTAGCAGCCAGTGGCCTCGGACAAGTTACTTGACCTACATGAGCCTCAGCCTCCTTCCATGCCCATCTCCATGTTTGCTGTGTGGAGTCAATAGCTGATATTCGTGATAAGTGCAGCAAAGCACTGCCTGTGGGTATGATGCAATCTGCCCCCAATGTAGATCCCCCAAAGGAAACAGCTATCCTCAAAAGAAATCAGCATCCCCAACACTTAAAGAGCAGACATTCATGCAAGTGGATGAAGCAGAACCAGAGACACCTGAGTCTGACTGAAAGCAGGAGAAAGTTGCATCATGCTTAGAGCAGGAGTTTTCAAGAGAAGTGTGAAAAAAACACAACCCTGACACCCACCTTGGACAGATACAGCAGGACACATGTTTCTCATTGTGAAGAGATTTTTTTATTTGATTTTCATCACCTTTCAATGAAAGAGTGGGTCCTGTCAGTACTATGTAAAAAACTTGCAAATATATCCTAAGAGCATTAATTTCTTTTTAAATGAAAGAAAGTGAAGAAAGTTTGTGTTAGAAAAAGGCATAAGAGAAGCTTGGTTAAATGTAAGCAGGTTTCTATCAAGAAAGACTAAAAGTACCATTACTCCATTAAACCAGTAATAAAAACATACTATTTTGTGTGTTCTCAAGATAGTTGCTCATAAAAGAGAGGCTTGTTAGTCCTTTTCTTCTTTTTAGTGACCAAATCAACACACTGTGTATCTAACCATCCTGGCAAGATATGAGTCAAGGGAATGAGAAGCATGGTTGCTAACTCTATGCTCAAAGGAGGTTTCTGGGTAGGAATACCAGCCCTGTTTTCCAGAAGGTAGAGAGACACAAAACACTTTCAGATACAACTAACACAAGACCTGTGGGGGTCATGGCTCTGGCCCATTAAGTCTGAGTAGTTGACATAACTTCAGTTCTCTTGGGTTCTTTCTCCGGTCTGGGCTGCCTTAGCGCTGATGATCTGGCAGGACCGTAGTCACTGGAATTGGGTATTCCAAGGCATTGCAGTCATCCAACAGGAAGACCAAGTCCTGAAAAAGATGTGCAATGAGCAGGAAAATTACTGAAGGTGGCCACGGAGTCCATATGCAACTGTAGGGCTCTTGGTTATCCTCAAAGGCCGTTCAGTTGTTCCCCTTTGTGTGAAAACTTCCCATCCCTTACTTTCCCCAAAAAGAGCTAGTCACTTCTTGCTTCACATTCCAATAGAATTTCATGTTTTTTAAGATTGTTATCACTTACGGAATTCACACATACATTGGTTGACCAGATGGATAGATGAATGGGTGAGGGAGGGAATAAATGAATGAACCTTAGTTGCTGAGCAGCATCCTGGGCCAGGAATTGGAATGACCAGGAAGATCAGGCCAGCTCTCACCTCCCCTCACTTCAGTCAATACCACTACTCATCACACTGTTATCATAATTGTATCAGCTTCCTATCTTCCCCCACAAACCAAAAGGAGCAGGGAGGAGGAGGAAACTGGGTGTGGGCATGGGGGAAAATTCATAACACATCTTTCATATAGGATCAAGAAATTATAACTTAATAGCTAATTACTACGGTTTCCAGAGGAGCTTACTCTGGGCTAAGCATGGTGCTAGGAATTCCGTATTTAGTCACCCTACTAGGCTTCTTAGGATCAAGGGAGTTACTGCAGAGCCCACACAAGATACGGGTGTAGTTATTATCATCCATCTCATGAGATGGCACTACTGTGTCCTCAGTTCAGGACTGAGGAAACTTTGCCTCAGAGGAGTGAAGGGACACTGCTGTGATTTGAATGTGGTCCCAAAAGTTTATGTGTTGGAAACTTAAACTCTCTGCCTTTGTACATGAACTAATGTAGGCTTTGACTTAATGACTGGATTAATGAGCGCTCTGCTTTTATGAATGGATTAATGTCACTACCTTGAGAGAGGGTTGCTTATTGCAAGGGTGGCTTTGTTAAAAAAGTGAACTCTCTCTGGCTCTTACCCTCTTGCTGTGTGATGACGTCTGCCATGGTATCACGCAGCAAGAAGGCCCTCACAAGATGCCAGCACCATGCTCTTAGACTCCACACCAACCTCCACCATAAGCTAAACAAACTTCTTTTTTAAAAAATAAAGTACCCAATCTGTGGTGTTATGTTATAGCAGCAGAAACAGACTAAGACAGGCACTCCCACTTGGGAAGCAGGGAGATACAGACTCAAGTTCAGGGCTCTCTGATGCTGAAGTCTGTGCCCTGCAATCACATGCCTCTACTTTTCACATTTCAACTATTGCTGATTTTCTGTCCTTTCCCCTCTCCTACCAGAATCCTCTTATCAGAGCACACCTGAACCCCCTCCTGCAGGGTCTCCTCTAACCTGCCTCACTTGGCTCCTGGCAGAGTCTATCTATGTGGCTGGGGTCTGGTCCTGGGGTGTAACCCCTGCATCAGTGTGCAGCTCATGGAGACAAAGGGCCTTGTCCTGAACCCCATCAACAAGGCAACCACGGTTGAGAAAGGGCTTTGTGAATTGAAAGCATCTGCGAAACATCTCTGCTCCTCTTCCTTGTCCCTGTCTCCTCCCAACCCTCCTCTTTGAAAAGCTCTTTGATAGCAAGTAGAAAATGGATTTTCAATGGCATCCACTTACCCTCCTGCAGAACGAGTTCATGATGGTGTACAGCTTCCGCGCTTTGTCCTTCAAGGAATCCACCTGGGCCACTTTCCAACACTGGGGCGAGGCCACAAAGTCCCGCAGCTTGTCCAGCACACAGTAATTCTGGGAGTGGGCAACAGGGAGGGGGCTTGTGGGAGAAGTCAGTAGCGAGAGGGACGGGGCTGAGCTGCGTAAGATCTCTTCCTGACTCTGTGCCACACAGCCAGCAGCAGAGGTTCAGACCTGAGTCCCTCAGCCCCAGACTTCCCTCCCCCAGGGAGAGCCCTCTTACGTGTATGTCCAGGTACAGCCTGGGCAGGTATCTCACACACGGCTCCTGTGGAAAGGGATAAGAGGTTCTGGGGTGCCCACAGGGGCACACCTGGTCACAAAAGTCTCCCTGGTGGCCCTCTCAACAGCCAGACCAGCCCAGATCCTTGGGGCCCTCCCTCATGCTATGACATGCATGGTACTTTCTTGTGCCATACGTCACTCCTCCAGAAATGGGCGACTGCGCTTCCAGAATTAGACTTTTAGAATACAACCTTTATATCATTTGCCATGAATTAGGGAGGGGTTTTGTATGCATACCCATTCAGAAATATACATACACGTATATACATAAAACCAGTCCCATAACGGTAATATAGAAATAGTAATATAATACAGGAATACAAGTATATATACACAGTATATATGTACATCTATAAAACAGTTCTATAACTATTTAGTTACATAACAGTTGTATAACTGCATGTAATTATAGACATTACATATACTTACATAAGATATATGTAATTATACGTATTAGTTATGTAGGCATTCTATAGCTAATATATTGTTGTATATAGTGTATAATATAGTAATATCAAAATGCATATATATGCATACTTTTATATTTCTATATTGGGCTTCCATTTTTGTGCAGGGCTGAAGGGCAAAAGCCCTCGTGCTCTGCCCTCTCAGTAATCCCTGTGTGACCATGGGCAAGTGCCTTCCTTCAGTTCTCAGTTGTGAAATTAGAGAGTTAGAATGCATAATCTTTCCACTTTCTTCCCGCTCCGCAGTTCAGAGCCTCTGAATTTTTTAAACCTTTTAAAATCAGATTCCTTTACAAGATGATTGCTGTCTATATTCGATAACAAGAAACTTGTGGGTAAATTGTGGTGAAACTGTACAACAAAATGTTAAAACAAAAATTAACTTATTTGATAGTGTCATTAAAAAGTAAGTTGCAAAACTGCTTGTGCTGTTTGACCCAAATTTTGTTTACACACACACACAACACACACGTATTTGAATACCTATATGCAGACAGAAAGCTGAAATATGATCCTCCAGAACGCTACAGCAGCAGCTACCTCTAGCTGGTAGAATTACAAGCAAGATTTATTTTCTTCTTTGTACTTTGTACATTTTCCAACTGTTCTACAAAGTACACTACTTTTACAATTAGGAAAAAAAATACATGTTATTTAACTTTTAAAAAGAAAATACCAAGAAGGTGTTACCTAGGGCATTGTAAACCCCAACATCTGAGAAACATTATGTTTTGTTTGAAGCATTTGCAAGTGATTAAAAGACACTTTTAAACTTTACCAAAGCTTTTAATGAAGTTTAATGCATTTTGTTTCGATGGAGAAGCAGGCAGAGGCCTGGGTTCTAGTCCCCAACAGCCCTTCTGGGACTTCCCCTCTCTGAGTCCCCAGGTCTCCCTCTGAAGATCGTGATCACATCAGCTGACATCTGTTGAGTACTTGTTCCTGTAGGCTTGGCTCTGTGACCCGTGCCTGTGTTCACACCTGCCTTTGATTGTCAAAGGCACTCTAAAGGGAGGGGTGCTACTGTCATCCCATTTTACGGACAAGGAAACTGAGAGGCAGAGGCTGAGGAATTTGCCCGGGTCCCTCAGCAGATGAGGGGTGGAAGCCAATTCTGTGCCACCTCTTTGGGCACACTCCTCACCAGGCTAACAAAAGGAATATACAAGCTTCATTCCTCCGTTCTCCTTAACTCTGATGTTCCAGACTCTATGGGGAGCTGTTTTTCTCCCCCTCCTCCCAGTCCTTTTTTTTTTTTTTTTTTTTTTTTTACATTTTACAACAGATCCTTTGATATTTGCTAGTAAGTTACAAAAATTGTGATGTCTTTACTTTTTCTTGTGTTTTGAAGAAAGCAAACCACTGGTATCATATTTAATAGGAGATGAATAAAACACAAACACTCCTGAGATTTACATTTACTAGAAAAGAAAAATATCCTTCTCTCTCTCTCTCTCTTTTTTTTTTTTTTTTCTTGTCTAAAGGCAAGGGTTTAAGACCTGAATCTGCCATGTACCCCTGTCCTGGGCGCGCGGGGGACTCACCGAGGGCTCCGAGCTCTGCAGGAGCTGGAAGTCGCGGGTGATCTCCTGGCTCAGGGCCCGCATGCGGGAGTAGCAGGTCGGGGGAGTGGGCCGCGCGGTGGGGACTCCCGCCAGGAGCAGCAGCAGCACGGGCAGAGGCCCAGGCGTCCTCATGGTGCCAGGCGCTAGTGCAGCCTCGCCGCCCGCCCCTTTATGCAGGCTGGGGGTGGTCCAGGGCGGCTCCACGCCTCCACTTCCTGTGGGGCCAGCGCAGGCTGCCGTCCATCCAGGGTGGGAGAGAGGAAGCCAGCACGCCCACCGGGCAGGGCCGGGACAGGAATCCTCTTAGACACGAAAGCCCCAGGTTAAGAGGAGGGGCTGCCTGGAGGAGGGGGTGACAAAGGGTGGCTTTGCCTCCCCTACACTTTCAGCAAGAAATTTCTCTCTCCACAGGGACTTTTCCTGAAATGGCGGGAACAGCAGATGGAGAGGGGTGGGGGATAAGAGGAGGACAGAGATGGAAGGAGGGGAGGGTCAGGGGAGAGGAGTGGGCACCAGGCCTGGGTTTGAATGGCACCATTTGTCAAAACGGATATAGTGCCAGGAAGGAAAGGGACTAGAGGGGATGACTGGGCATCACTCCCTCCAGGCAGCCCGCAGTGGAGCAGGGATGCAGGGCTGAGGTCAGGCCACCGGTGTTGGGCTCCATCAATCACTAACCAGGTAGGTGAGCCTTGGGCCAGGCCCCCCCGCCCTCCTGCCAGCCTCTGAGACGCCATGTGTGTGACTCTTGGTCTGAAGGACAGTCTCACTCCGCGGCTGTAGGTGTGGGAGTGTGAGTATCCCCACCCTCTTCCACCTCAAGCTCCTAGCACAGGCCCCGATGGAGAGCAGTCCCTCAAGAAGGGTTAGTTTTCAAGAAGGGCGTCTCCCTCAGGGCTGCCCTCCCAAGACAGTGGCAGGTAAAGGTCTAGGCTCTCCACTTTGCCGCCCTGGGTGGAAAGCAGGGTCACTCCCTTCTGGCTTTGACCTTGGGCAGATTTCTTCAGTGTTTCCTCCATCTCCTTATCTGTGAGATGAGGATGGTAAGAATGGCTCACTCAAAAGGCCATAGTGAGGAATCAGCGGGAGATGGCATGACTGAGCAAGCCTCATGCCAGGCTCATTGTGTATTTCCAAGTGATTGGAGCTAATAGCATTGTCTCCGTTAAATCCAGGAAGTGTCTCTGTAAGGTAGGTGTCACAGAAAAGAGTCCCATTTTCCAGGTGGGAAAACTGAGGCTCAAAGAGTGCCAGCAACTTGCTAGAGGTCACAAAGCTGGAGGCATATGGGTTGGGATGAGACTTCATGCTCTGTCCTCCTGCCATTCTTCCACCCCACAGCGCAGAATGGGTGAGGAGCAGGACTCTTGTAGGCAGAGATGAGCTGGGGTCCTCGGGCTGCCCAAGATCAGGTAACAAGCAAGAAGGAACTGTCAAAAGGGAGAAGAAGATTCTTCCTTAACACTGAATGTGACTTACATACCAGCAGCCACCAGGCCAGCTGCCATCGGGAATGCCATGAGCCTCACAGCTAGCCAATGAAGTGAATAGGGTTAGTCCCATTTCCCAGGTGAGGAAACTGAGGGCCTCAGGGGATATAAAGCTGGGAAGAGTAGTGGAGCCCTGGAGCTATGTCTGGACCTTCCTGTCCCCAAAGCTTCCTCCAACAAGGGAGGAAAGGGGAGTGTCCTGGGCAAGCTGCACATTCCCAGAACAAAACAACCAAAGACGCAGCCCACAGAGATGGGTGAACCAGAGCATGGCATCCTGGACACAGGGCTGGACTGAGGATCAACCACAGGGATGAAGCCCGGCTCCAGCTTGTCCCCACTGTATTTGCCAGGAGAAATCCTTTCTTGACCTGGCCTCCATTCCCTGTCCGTAAACAGGATAGCATCACCCTGGGTGATGTCTGAAGTTCCTTCCAGTCCCCATGTTTTATTTATCTAGTTTCTGGTGGTAAAAGCCCTGGGCAGGGACTGTAAGCTGTGCCTTCCTGTTTTGTAGGTGAGAATGTGTTCTGCAAACACCTTTTGCAAGATGACACACGGACTGCGGCTCTCAGGGCAGAACTGTGTGTGCTTGGACGTGGCAAGTAGAGGCACAGATGTGTTTTCTTCTGGGTGAAGGAGTCTCCACACTCCGTTCATGGTAGTGCCTGGGGCATAGGCCTCCCTGGCAGACTAGCTGGCCGCAGCTGGGGACTCTAGGTCTGCCTTAAAATGCTGCAGGGCTTCTGGATGTGCTCATGGAATGGGCTTAAATTCAGAGCAAGGAAGAAAAACAAGCCCATGGACGAAATAAGTCCGTTTGATCAAGGAGACATTGCTGTGCTGGAAAACAGGAGTCGTCTGTGAGTCCGAAGTTGGGATAAATGTGCTGCTGGGAGCTTTGACCTTGTTCCACCCGCAATACCGTGTGCAGTTATTCATGGGACTTCTTGGGTAAATCAGCTGAGTTCAGAGCTGCAAGGAGGCGTATAGGCCTTCCCATTGAGCATGAGAATGAATGAGTGACTGACTGTAGCCATCTGCTGTCACTGGTACCAACTGAGACATGGTGGATGCTGGGCCCCTGAGGAGTCACAATCAGTGGGGAGACAAGGAATGAGGCTGCTATGCACTGGGCCAGGTGCAAGAAAATCGCCACCTCTCACTCTGCCAAGCCGGGAGTGGGGTGAACAGGAAGCACCCCAGAGGAGAGCGTGCCTCGTGCTGATTCCCAGGGCAGATGGAGACGAGGAGGATTAGCCTGTGCCGAGCCCAACATGCACAAGTTTGCGTGCCGAGCCCAGTGCGTGCCAGTGTGCATCCGGGAATTCTGTCTGCTTTCTGGCCCTCTCCAGGGCTCCCCTCGCATCCTGAGCATGATACATTCACTTTCCCCCCGCATGTGTCTCCTTTAATGACCATGCCCTTCTCCAGGAGATAGGAATAGTCTTTCTCAGCACCCAGCACACAGCCAGGTAGAGCGGATGAACAGTAAGGTGTGACTGAATGGACTTGGTGACTGCTCATGTTACTCAGAGATTAAGGCACAAGCTAAGAAACCTACGCAGGACAGCCTGACGTGGTTCCCCACCATGAGCTCCCTGTGAGACGCTGCACTGGATACAGGCTGGTGGAGCCCCGCACGTGTGTTCTGTTCTCAAATGTCTACCATGAGTCACCTGAATCCTCCCACCAGCTCTTTCTCTGCCCCCTTCTGAGGCTCCTTCAGCAGTCGGCTGCTCTGAGTGTTAAAAATCCAGGCAGGAATTTTCCCACATATCAGGTAAACCCTTGTCTCTGCCAAGAGGTCTCTTCTGGTTTTCTTAATGTCTTAGATCGGGCATAGACCCCATCATGCCAGGAGAGCTGAAGAGTTAGAGTTAACGAGCAGGTGAACACCCCTCAGGTAGATATCGGCCATTGTCTTTGGATGGATTCTTCATTTGCCAGATGTGTGTCTATTTATCGAGAGTCTGTTGTGTGCCAGGCACTGAGATGGGTGAAAAGACAGTGAATGACAGAGACAGAGTTGCTGTCCTCTCGGAGACTGATGAGGGCAGCTGACACTCTAGGTAAGTGGTGTGATGGCAGAAATCCTGGTGTTTCTGGAGCCCCTAACCCATCACTGGCAGCTGCTCCCTATCAGGTGAGAGCTGAAAGGTGAGGAACGCAGTGGGCAAGTGGAGTGGGTATGAAAGCATGTGTGTGTGTATATGTGTGTGTGTTTGTGTGTGTATATGTCTCTGTGAAAGACAGAGAATGAGGGAGATTGTAAGATATCGTGCTGCTGGCTTTGAAGATGGAAGAAAAAGCCACAAGCCAAGGAATTCAGGAGGCCTTGAGAAGCAGAGAATGCAAAGAAAGATTCCTGCCTAGGGCCTCCAGAAGGGGCCCAGTTAGACCCCTCTGAGCCCACAATTGTAAGATCATAAATTCGTGATGCTTGCAGCCCGTCGGTTTGTGGTGATTTGTTACGGCAGCCACAGGAAACAAGCACACCATCTCTCTGGGGTTTGGTAGAATAACAGAAATTAATGTGGGAACCTATAAATTATCCAGATCTACCTACCTCCAGCTTATCCTTCCTTTACAGTCTCCCTGTCAAGTGCTCGTCCAGAGTCTGCTTGCATCTCTCCCTGGACAGGGAGCTCTTTGCCTCTTACGACTTCCCTCCAGTCTCTGGGCAGCTCCAAATTCTTCCCAGGGTGGAGATGAGATGTGATGACACCCCGGCGCAGGCCTTCAAGTCCTGTACCTTCTTACACAGAACAGAAGTGTGGTGATGTTAAAACCATCTCATTCTTCAGTGTCTCTACCTCCACTCCTCCCTGCCCCTCACAACAGAGTCAACTCTCTTTTGGAGCTACCATCCCCACTTCTTGAACCCTTTTAATGAGAAGTGGCCTCAAGATCCTTCAACTACATCATGATTAATGCCTCTCTGCCTAGAGCCCTATCTTCTCCCAGTGGCCATTTCTAAAGCAGAAATTCAATCTTGCCCCTCCTTGTTTCAAAGTCTCCCTTGCTCCCAGACACAAACCCTGCTGTGTGTCAATGTGTCTTACACTATGTGGGACCCAGACTGGAACACAACCCTTCCTGGGAGATCTGGTCAGAATGAGGCTATTACATCCTTGTTTTGAGCCTTTCCTATGTCAGTTAGGACTGTAGGTTGCATGTTACAGAAAATTCAGCATGAGACACCAAAGTCTGGGTTTTCTGGAAAGTGCAATTTGAAAATACAGCAGGAGTGTGGAGCTCAGGAATGGTTTGATCCAGGAACTCAATGAAGTCACTAAGAAATCATCTCTCTTTCTCTGTTCTATATTGTGATAGTGTTTCCATGTGTCATCTTGACTAGGCTACCATCCTCAGTTATTCTAACACTAATCCAGTGTTACTGTGATAGTGTTTGTAGATGTGATTAGAGTCCTTATGCAATAAGCTCTATGCAAGGGAGATGATTTCAGATACTCTGGGTGGGCCTGATTTAATCAGTTGGAAGGTCTTAAGAACAGAGCCAAGGCTTCCCTGAGGAAGAAAGAGTTCTGCTTGTGGAGTAGCTTTGCCTGTTCCAGTGACTTCCAGCTTGCACTTCCTGAAAGCCTACCCTACTACAATTTTGTACTTGGCCAATGTCCACAATCATGCAGGCTAATTCCTTGTAATAAATCTCTTAATGTCTCTCTTCTACTGGTCATGCTTCTTGGGTTGAACTCTGTCACATATACCATTAGCTCCATCCCAAAGCCAGGCCCTGTCCTGAGAAGTAGGGTCTCCCTTGTGACCACTGAAGAAAGTCCTGAGCTTTGTGCTGGAAGCAGACACTGCCTATGCCCTGTCCAAGCCTCCTCAGCCCCGACATTTAAGGGCAGTTGGGCTGGGCTTCACCTGCCAGCACCACCCTCTGCCTCAGGCCTTCCTCTGGCCATAGGTGTCTGCTCTGCCCACATTAGAGCAAGCCAGAGTATTGGGGACTCTTAATGCCCCCCAGAAGTAGCCCTCAACCGATGGTTCATGAAAGTTGGGAAGAGTCTGGCTTCTGGTTAAAAACCTATGTGTCATCCATGGGCAGTTACAACGGCTTTACACAGCAGGCCCCCAAGGGGATCGGGGGAGCTGCCCTCCCAACCCCAGGTTGGGACAGAGCCAGAGCTTTGCATGCAATCTCTGAAGGGGGTTGCTTCAGAGTCCCCAGGCTGGCCAAACCCTTTACCTATTTGCCTGGCACCTTCATTCATGGGTCTCTTTATCTGAGGACTTGGGCCAGGTCCTCCCCAGGCGCCTCTGCAGAGATGTCCGAGTATGGGAGGGGGAATCCTTGACACCATTTCCTCCTATTCTGACTCAGGACCCAGCACTTTTCTACTAGAGGCCCTTTCTCTGCCTCCCACTACCGCAGGGTCCATAGACCAGCAGGAACCTTTTGCTGGGGCTCCCTCAATAGTGAAACGACCCCCCACTTCCACATCTGTGCTGGTCCACTTGATCCCCCATGCTGACGTGAAGATGTGAGGATGCACCAGTCCAGGGCGTAGATGGAACGGGGGGGCTGGGCTTCCTTTGATTTGGCCTCTTCCTTAGACCATTGCAGTGAGTGACCAAAGGCTTAACTCTCATTTTTGGCTGTTGCTTTAACTTGGCTGCTCAGACACCTGCAGCTCAGCTCTGTCTCAGCTCAGCTGAGCTCCTGACTCATTGGTGTATAAATATCCCTACTTCTTTGCCCTGTTGGTGGGATAGCTCTGAGGTGAGTTCTACAGGGTCTCCCAAAGTCCCCCAGCAGGATCAAGCTCCAGGGGTCCATGGTGAAAATTTGCTTGGTGGTAATCCATGGATGTGTTGGCTTTCTGCCCTTCTGTGCCTCACGTTCCCACTTCTCTACAAGTGTTTTCTGGGCTCACTCTCAAAGAAACCTCTTGCACTCAAATCCTTGTTTCAGAGTCAGCTTTTGGGAAAACCCAAACTGAGACTATGGTACTGGCGCAACAGAGGAGCCCTCCCCCCCAAACTAGGGCAAGACCAATGTGATCACACATATTGGCCTAGCCCACTAATGGGCCATGAAGGTGAGATACCCTGGGATGGGGTGAGTTAGGGGCAGAGACATCACCACAATTTCAAGTACGCTTGTCTTTCTCTAACACAGCCCACGATGGTCCAAGACACCATGTCCCATGACTGACACCTCTCTTAAGCCGCCTCCCTTCCAGGCCTCCACAATTCCCTCCCAGTGCAGGCCTTATCCCAGCAACAGACATACATAGTATAAGGAGATCCTTCTAGCAGATACCAAACCTCAGCTCCCCGTTGCTTAATTATGTTCTGTTTTCTTCTTGTGATCTAGTAATTTCAGGATCTGAGACTTTTAAAAATCATTTCAGGAGAAAGAGTATTTAACCCTTTCCTGCTAGCTGTTCAGACAGGCATATTCCAACAAGTGATACAGGTAACCAGGGAACTACTCTTGGTTTTCGGTGAGGAGAGTTTGTGGGATGTTCCTCAGTTGTATTAGTCCATTCTCATGATGCTATGAATGAATACCCAAGACTGGGTAATTTATAAGAAAAGAGGCTTAATTGATCCACAGTTCTGCATGGCTGCGGAGGCCTCAGGAAACTTACAATCATAGCAGGAGGCATCTCTTAGCAGGGTGGCAGGAGAGAGACTAAGAACCGAGCAAAGGGGGAATCCCCTTATAAAACCATCAGATCTTGTGAGCGCTCACCCACTATCACGAGAACAGTATAAGGGAAACCACTCCCATGATTCAATTATCTCCACCTGTTCATGCCCTTGACACATAGGGATTATTACAATTCAAGGGGAGATTTGGGTGGGGACAGAGAGCCAAACCATATCACCAGGGAACTGTAAGAAACAGCAACCTGCTGTTGGCTCTGGCCTCTTGTGACATGGCTGGAACACAGAATATCACCTGTCCTGCCTGCTCCCTGTGTTCCCATCCTGTGCCCACTTGTGATGGAAACCCAGGCTGAAATGGACATCCCCAATCTCAAATGTCCTCTGTTGCCCAACCTGCAGCCAATAGCTATCTTTGACAAGGATTAGAAGAGTCCAGCAGCAGCTTCCATTGCACTAGACCACACGAAGAGTCTGAGTGCTAAGGTAAGAGCCTAGCATTGAACACATCAGTGCTTGCAAAGGGTTACTTCTTGTCCCCTCACTTCTGCCTGCATTTGAGGTCAGGAGCCACTAATCAAGCTGACAGCCAGGAGGTGTTGGGGTTGGGGTAGACTGAGTGCCTAGCTGGACATTGCCTCTGGTGTTCCTATTGATATTGGTATTCCTTTGGTTAAAAGCAACACATCTTCTCCTGTTTATGTGATGTGTTTTTGAGCTTGTTGCTTTTGCTCTTGGCAAACCCAGGTGGAAAGTTGGCCCACACGGCCCAGAGTGAAGGAATGAACACAAACACCAAGGCTGGGCTTTGCTTTTGGGCAGCGATTATGAAAAGCGATTCATGTTTTAGAAGAGAGATTCCTTCATAAGCCCCCAAAACATGGATTTGAACTTTAACGAGAAACAGCAGGCAGGAGGAGCTGTGTCCCAAACATTCCCCCAGGCCTGGTACACAGAAAGGACTCAGAGTCCTTCAAGAAGAATCCCAGCTTGTCCTAGGAGAAAGACTATGGGCTTTGGAGTAATACAGACTTCAATTTAGATCTCACTTCTGTTACCATGCAGCTGTGCAAATGTGGCCATTACTCATCCTCCTTTGATGTGGGGTTTATAACACTTACTGCAGTTTTTGTGAAGGAGAAATAAACATGAAAAGCTGGAGTGACTGTGGTTTTTGTTTTTGTTCTTTCTGGTTATCTGTTCCATAATCCCATCCTGGTCTACTTCCTCCCTCCTGCTGCAGGAGTGACGATGGGCCCATGGTCCAGGAGGGACTAATCAGTGTCTCTACCTGGGGTTGAAAGATGCACACAGGATGAGAGTTGCCCTCTCATGCCACTACCGTGGCTATGCTGTGGTTGCCAGCAGTTAAGTCTTCTGCCCTGGAGTGTGCAAGACCAGGAGGTACACAAACAGAGCTGGGAGGTGGATGGAGGAAGAGGATCTGAACGGGCTGCATCCCTGCTTCCAGACCCAGAGCCTGAGACCCGCGTCTCCTTCTTGGACATCATCAGCTGCCCTGTGGTCATTTCTGGCTACAGAGCAAACACAGGTTTCCTTCAGCTTGAGCTGATTTCAGTGAGGTTTCTTTCTGTCCCTTGCAAATGAAAGAGTCTGACCAATACAGCACCCAGCAGAGGGCTTGGCGGGGAGCTGGAGTTCTTACAGCAGTTACTTTGTTTTTAGAAACAGGGCCTCCTTCCGTCACCCAGGCTGGAGTGCAGTGGAGCGATCTTAGCTCACTGCAGCCTCAATCTCATGAGGTTAAGCCTCCTTTTGCCTCAGGAGGATCCGGGACTATAGGAGTACAGGTGCTCACCACCTTGCCCAGCTAACTTAGTTACTTTTCTTGGATGATTTTCTATTTGTACGAATCCTCAGTGCTGGTCATCAAATATGTTCAGTTCTCTCTTTCCTGGACCCAGGCCAGGAATGAGTTTCCCTGTCCCCTTGAAGTTACATAGAGTCACATAGGTTATTTTATACGAAGCAATGTAAGAGAAAGTGATGGGTTTACTTCCAGGCGGCAGCTGTAAGAGCCTGTGCTTCCTTTTCTACATGCTCTACAATGCTATTGCTTTCTCTCTGTCATGGGACCACCCAAGTTTTGCTTGGGCTTTGCTTTTGGGCAGAGATTATGAAAAGCAATTCATGTGGTGGATGCTCTATCAGCCTCAAACTGTGGTAGAGAAGACCCAGCGTGATGCCCCAGTCAATCTGTGGTAAGGACTAGGAGTTGTTTGTTACAGCAGTGTAATCTAGCCCATCCTGACTGTGGCAGGCAGAATTCTACAATGATCCCTGTACTAGTTCATTCTCATACTACCATAAAGAAATACCTGAGACTAGGTAATTTATAAAGGAAAGAAGCTTAATTGGCTCATGGTTCTGTAAGCTATACAGGAAGCATGACGCTGGCATCTGCTCAGCCTCAGGAAACTTACAATCAGGGTGGGAGGTAAAGGGGTCACCAGCACATCCCATGGCTGGAACAAGAGGCAGGAGGTGCCACACACTTTTAACCAACCGGGTCTCAGAAGTACTCACTATCATGATGACAACATCAAGGGAGATGGTGCTAAACCATTCAGGAGAAACCATCCCCATGATCCAATCCCTTTCCACCAGTCCCCACCTCCAACATTGGGGATTACAACTGAACATGAGATTTGAGTGGAGACACAGATCCTAACCATATCATCCCCAATGACCCTTGCAGAACCCCCTCCACTGAGTGTGGGGAGGCCTATGAATAGAATGAGATCTCTCCTGTGGTTAGGTTAGTTACATGACAAAGGGATCTTGCAGTTGTAATAAAAGTCACTTAGAGTTAATCAAAAGAGAGATAAGCCAGGTGATGCTAATGCAACCACATAACCCCTTTTAAAACAGTAAGTTTTGCAGGTTGGTAGCAGATGAGGGAGTCAGAGAAATTTCAGGTGTGGAAAACATTCAACCCAGTGTTGCGGGCTTGACAGTGGAGGGAGACACAAGAGAAGGGATGCTGGCGGACCCCAGAAGTAGTTGCCCCTGGTTGACACTGGCAAGGAAATGGGAACCTGAGGCCTGTGGCTGTAAATATTGGGGCTCTGTTAACAATCTGACACAACCAGGAAAGGTCTGTTATCAATCCCTGGAAGCGGGTCCTCCATGACAGCTCCTGCAGAGGAGCCCAGGCTGGCTGACACCTTGATTTTGGCCTTGTGAGAGCCAGAGTAGGGAACTCAGCAGACTCTCACCCAGACACCCATCTCCAGAGCTGCAAGCTGATAAACGGTGTTGTTTAAGCCTTCAAGTTGGTGGTCATTTGTTACACAGTAATATAGTTAGATTTTGTGTTCCCACCCAAATCTCATCTTGAATTGTAATCCCCATAATGTCCACATGTCAAGGAAGAGACCAGATGGAGGTAACTGACTTATGGGAGTGGTTTCCCCAAGCAATTCTCATGATAGTGAATGAGTTTTCATGAGATCTGATGGTTTTGTAAGGGGCTCTTCCCCCTTTGCTCAGCACTCTCTTTTCTGTGTCCTTGTGAAGAAGATGCCTTGCTTCCCCTTCACCTTCTGCCATGATTGTAAGTTTCCTGAGGTCTTCCCAGCCATGCTGAACTGTGAGTCAATTAAACCTCTTTCCTTTATAAATTACCCAGTCTTGAGCAGTTCTTTATAGCAGTGTGAAAATGGACTAATACACACAGCAACTCATTAGAAAACCAATACATGGACCAATGCATTATTATTCGAGGTTATTTACTGAGGTTGATGATTTTTCAAGCTAGTAACACATGTGCCATATTACCCATGCTGCCTTCTAAGGATGTGTCAATTTCTTTATCAGATTTGGGTTTTCCTGATAGCAGGAGCTGAGCTGGTCATCTCCGAATCCCCTAGACCTAGCATGGATACTGAATGGAATACTTTTAGAAGATGCGAGTGACATCTGGCAACATTGTGAAGTTGATGAAACTTTTCTGCCATGCTGTCATATCCTAGCATGATGGTCTGGGTGCCTGGAAACAAACAATAGTTAATGTGGATACAGTGTGAGCTGGGTGTCTGCTTTTCATAGGGCATTAGGCACTTTAACCAAAGCAGTCCTCATAAAATCCTTACAAGGTAGGAGTTGGTATTATCACAGCCCCACCTCACAGAAGAGGAACCAGAGGGTGGGAAGTTAAGTAACTTACTCAAGGTCATACCATTAACTAATAGGGGAGCCCAGGTTCAAATCTAGACAGCTAGGTTCAATCTGTGTTCCTAACTACCACATCATCCTGCCACTTAAGGTGAGGGACTCAATACGTATTCACTGAAGGGTGGAGAGAAGGCAAGAAGGAAAAAGGTAATTTACATGAATGCTAACAAGCTGTGTGTATTAGGTTCTCCTGAGGAAGAGAATGTGTGTGTGTATACACATATGCACACACACACATCTATACATATACATGGAGAGAGAGAGAGGAGGCTGATTTTAAATAATTGAGTCACATGATTGTGGAAGCTCAGCAAATCCAAATTTTGCAGGGCAGACTGACAGGCTGGAGACCCAGGGGAGAGGTGATGTTGAAGCTGTACTCTGAAGGTCATCCAGAGGCTGAATTCTCTTGCGCTTGGTGGGTCTTAGACTTTATCTGGGCCTTCAACTGATTGGATGAGGCCCCCCCACATTATGGAGTATCATCTGCTTTAATTAAAATCTACTGATTTAAATGTTCATCTGATGTTAAAAACACCTTCACAGAAACGTCCTGAATAATGCTTGATAAATAATAAAGATATTTCTCTTGAGTACTGTGACGCAGTCAAGTTGACACATGAAATTAACCATCACACTGTCGGACTCTGGGCAAGTCCCTCACGTATCTTTGAACTTTACTTTTCCTTGGAAAATGAGGGATGACTTTATTTAGAGAGTTTGAGGCCAGTCTGGGTAACATAGTAAGACATTGCCTCTGTTAAAACAAAACAAAACTTAGCTGGGCATGGTGGCACATGCCTGTGGTCCTAGCTACTGGGGATGCTGAGGTGGGAGGATCACCTGAATCCAAGAGGTCAAGGCTGGAGGGAGCAGTGATTGCATCACTGCACTCCAGTCTAGGAGACTCTGTCTCCAAAAGAAAAAAAAAGAAAAAAAAGAAAAGAGATAAAGATGTCTGGGGTCTGTTCTCCATTATAAATTTGGTGATTCATTGCTTTTAAGGGGCCAATCATGAGAATGCCAAATCCTCTTTGCATACTACAGTGGCCTGAGTGTGGGTTCATGGGCAGTGCAGGGTTCCACTTAGCAGGCCTGCGATATCGAGAAGGTGCTTGACACCAGGGCCACAGTGCCTTCCTCAGATTCCTCACTCAGCTGTGGGTGTGAGGATTTCAGTGGAGGCCCAGTTTCAGACAGACAGGGGCTGCCCTCTCAAAGCTGGTTGCTCTCTCCAGATCTGTGACTCTGGAGCACTTAGAAAATTCCCCAACTGGGAGCAGATTCTACCTTGCATTCCAGACTGCATGTTTTCCCCACTTTGTTTTGCTGATAGAATGCTGAATGGTTCACCTAGCAGATTTTTTAAAACAAATTAACAGAATTGACTTAGCTAAACAAATATGTTTTCTGTATCAGTTGCATATACAACGTATATAGGTCCTTTGAAATTAGAACTTGAGACCAGTAGCCAGTTATGACTCC